>NC_065508.1:13584498-13863383 GCF_006386435.1 Epinephelus moara | reverse complement strand
TGTGATAAAATTCATATGTTGAGCACCTGCCCCTATCAGATACAGGAAATGTTGGATCCTACGTCTTTGGCTTCTGCTTTTGTGGGATTCATAACAACACCTACTGTATCAAGTGCCCCTCTAGTCAAGTACCACCCCTGCAGATAACAGTTAACAATAGCAAAAAAAGAACTGTGGGAGGATGTGTATTTATCTGGCAGGACAAATTTACAATGAAATAAATTTGTATGCAGCAAAGTCAGAGATATGGGAATCCTTGGTGGTCCATCGCCACAGGAAATGAGTACTGCATGTCTCTGTTAGAGTTTTAAAACCAACTAAACACATTAAAACACATTAAGGTTCTACAAAAGACAATTTGTTTTTGAAACATATTTTAATTATTACTGTTATTATTGACAGACCATTGTTGAACAGAGGTACAGGTATTGGTATTGCAACAGATTGTAATACTGTGGTGCAGCTGTGAGAGCACTTTGGTAAACCACATGTGCCCAAGTGCTGGAGTGAATGGATTTCAACAGCACGACAAGTTCATACTGATCTGGTCAATATGGCGGCACATTACTGTATATGTGTGGCGATGAGAATAAATACAGAAACTTACAGACAAGTGTGACGACTGCAGGGAGATCATCTGTTAAAAAAAAAAGAAAGAAAGAAAAAAGAAAAAGAAGGAAATCGCTCTGCACTTCTCTCACTCCTCTGGCTTCTTCTCTCTGTTATCTCACAATGGTTACTGGAAATCCATTTACAGGAAGTGACATCATTCCCAGTGTCTGACAATAAGCAGAGATGGTGTTCTCTTCCTCTTCTCTAGATTTGTCTGTGTAGATCCGTCCAGGTGGTTCAATGTCAGGTCGAAATGGTCCTCTTAAACTCATCTGCATTGTCTCTTTTCGACCTGATGATCTCCTCTAGATTATTTTTTCTTTGCTGTTACACATGTATGACTGTTTTTTGTGTGTGTTTTTTTTACAGTTCTCATAGACTTACTACTAGTAAAGAAATATACTGTATTGTGAACTATCAAAATAAATGAAATTATGTTATTTACATAACATATAAACGATACTTCATCACGAAACCGTTTTTTTTTTTTTTAATATAAGAATAGGCTACTGTATGTCTGTCATGCTTTCATCTGAATAAATGAAGCCATGAATGAGGTTGTACAGAGCTGAAATAAATCATTGTCCATTCTTTTAACTGTACTGCCTTCAAAGAGTGCTGCTGGTTCTCCGGTATCCATACTGTCATTCTCTGTTCGACTGCACCTAGAGTGCAGTACTTTGTGCAAATAGGCAGCCCTCATAAACGGCTAATTGTATACATTTCCCACCTTAAACATTTCTTCAGTGGTACACCTCAGCTGCAACAATTATACCTTTCTTTACTGCTGGAATATTTGGATGAAATATGCCTTTAGTGTTGGAAAAAAAAAATGTAAACAAGGCTTCAAATGTGTACATGAGCATCACAAAATATCAAGATTATTATGATATCAATTCAGAATGACTGTGAAACTGTGTGTATTGAGGAAAAAATGTTGAGTTTGCTACACAAGCACCCGAATACTGCTGAATTTCGTGTATCGAGATGTCATGAATGAAGCAGCTGATAAAATTACAAGGAGAGATCGAACGCACCATTATTGTCTTAATAGCAGTCTGTGTAAAATGTAAACTGTAATACTGCAATCCAACATTACAGGAAGGCAACGCCAAAACTGTGTGGAGCACAGAATTAGAGCACAAGTGCTGTCTTTGATCATTTGTCTGTGTTTTTTTTTTCTATGAACACTGTATTTAACACATTTGTAAGAAAAAAATTCCTCTCACTACACACTGTCGCTCTCGTTTTCTCATGTACAGTAGCCTACTTCAACAATTCTTACCTCTACTTCTACACACTTTTCCATTATTCTCGTTCCCGAGCTCATAGCACAAGTCAACAAAAACGTATCCTTTATGAAAAAGGGAAAATACATATAAAAAATGCAGTGAATAAAGAATGACTAAATAAGGTTCAATAAAACATGAACATTGGTCCATATTCTCATATTGCCTTGTAGAGCTGCTCCACCAGGAAGTTTCCATGTTGAGCCCGGATCATCACTGAAGGGAAACCATACCGTCGCCCTTTCTCGCTCCTTGAGCTCTGCAACATGTGCTCAGATGAGAGAACGTTAAAAATAAATAAATAAAACGTCTTTCCCCTCATTCTGCTTTTTCCGTCTTCCTCATGTTCTCTGTTTCGTGTTGCCTCTTCAGTCTTTCTCCCAACCTCTCTACCCTAATTTTCCTCTATCCACCCTTTGATCGATCTCTCCTCCAGGTTTGGAAAGATGGATTCAGGGCAGCTAAAAGTTCTCTCTGATTTTTTTTTTTTTGTTTCCCCTGTTCACCCGCAGCCTTAGAGACTGTGGGGAATCTGATGTCTCCTCTTCCTCCTCCTCCACATAGAGGGAGGAGCTGGATGAGGATTTTCCCTCCTCACTTCTTCCTCCTCCTCCTCCTCCCATCCGCCTCCTGTCTAGAAGGGTGAGTTGGGGGAGTAGGCGATACTGGCTGAGCTGATGGAGATGTCATCAGAGTCAGATGGGAGGCTGGGGCTCGGGGAAGGGTCAGAGCAAGTGTCAGGGGTCAGAGAGGGAGGGGCCATGGGCAGGCCAGGGAGGCAACTGGGAGGCTCCGCCCGTAGTGTTTTAGTTGTTGATGTTGTTACTGTTGTCATCGTAGGCATCATCTGCAAAGGCAGCGGCTTCACATCCGGGTGGCGTCCTCGTCTGAGAACCTGCCCCTCCTTATCAAGAGGGGTGGCCTGAATGAGGAAGAAACACAAGGTCGTAATGATTAGATCCTCTGATGCAGGGGTCCAGTAGCAAAGTGGATGAAATCCAGTATGGAGGACCAGGAGAGCCTTCATTAAAGTCCGGGTAAAAATATGTGCTCTGTCATACCACTGAAAAATGTGTTATTAACCACCCAGCCAAATTTTAATGATTAAAAAAATTATGGATTGCAGGTCAGGTTGGGTCAGGTCATTGATGCATGTTTTTGCAGACTGGCTCTTGTAGCGGGTTGGATGGGTTTGGATATTAATAACAGCCAATAGCTAGCTAGTAGACAGTAAGCTGTGGTTGCTGTGGCAATTGATCGGGGCTGGGGGAGAACCACTAGTGTTATGCACTCTAGTGCTGATATACTATTGGGGCCCACCCAAAAAGTTCATAACACAAAAATAGGCAAAAACAGTTTTGTGGTCTGACTCCACATTTCAGCGCTAGCTTACATTCTTTTCATATGTTTCCAGCAGATATTTTCTAGCATATAGAGACAAATCTCTGATTTTAATTTACCAGGACTTTAAGTTATTATTTGATATTTAATTGGACAGTCAGAATTTAAGAGGGATTAACAAATGCAAAAATATTAAGCTAATAAAAGGATCAATAAACAACTAAAAAAAATCTGTGAAAAGTTTACAAAAAAAATCTGTTGATGCTTAAATTAAAAGTGAAATAAATCAATTCAACATCTCAGCTCTGAAAGGTCCTGTGTGTAGGGCATCTATTGGCAGAAATGGTATATTCATAAATAAGTTTTCATTAGTTTATAATCACCTGAAGAAAAGAATCACTGTGTTTTCGTTACCTTAGAATGAGCCGTTTATTTCTACATACTGAGCGTGTTGTTCTACAGTAGCCCAAAACAGACAAACACTGGTTCTTGATGGGGCCATCTGCATATTTGTGACAGCAACCACTTCTTCTACATGCTTAGCACATGGGAGAAGTTGCAGTTCTGCAACCTCACCACTAGATGTCACTAAAGCCTACACACTGGATCTTTAAATTATTTTTAATTAGATTTTTTAGCTAGATGAATACATTAAATGACGAATTTGGTATTCATTTATTAAAGTATATTATTAATTCCTCTTGTCAGTGTCTGTAAATCTCGATCAATTAATTCATAACAAGAAAACGTGACCCTCCAAGTCCTCCATAAATCAGCGGTGGATAAAGTCACACAACAGGAGCCATGGGAGCTGAACAGCAAGCTCAGGTATTAATGGAGGCAGCCAGGTAGGGAGCATGACATCGATCAAAGAAAAATCACTGAAATTGACTGTGACAGGCAAGGGAACAGGGTTATTTTTTTGGAAGGCGACATTCTCAAAGAAACTGTGTAAACAGAAAGTGAGGGAAAACATTCACAGGGGTAATTTTAAGGGTAACCTGCACTTCTTTATTCACACACGCACAAATCCAGGAGACACTGATACACAGTGACAAGGCTGTAGCAAAAGACAGGCGACAACGATGCATGTGCTGCGTGAAATGTGTGTTTACATCGAGCGAGGGATGAAAGGGGGGGAAGCAAAAAGCCAAGCACAAAGACCACAGAGCAAGGACGACATGAAGCTGTCAAAGCAGCACAGCAGCAGCCAGTCAGCGGGGCCGCACGCAGGCAGCAATTTCAGAGACACTTTTTTTTTTGCTTTGTTTTGATTTCGCACTGGTTTTTGACCATCTACTCGGTTGTGTCTCTATGGAAACCTGGCGTACCTTATCCAGTACATGGCCGGGTGCTGGTAGAAATCCAACGACCCAGATCTCTGCATAGAAAAGCTGTCATCCAACTGAACACAAAGAGAAACCAGCACAATCAATCTAAAGACCAGTTCACTTAAAAACAGAACAAGTTAAAAAGAGAGTTTCTAACAATCCGACAGACCAGTTGGTTTATGGGTACTGTAGTTTCTACTTACAGAAATGACTGAAACTCCTGCAGTGGTGTCGTTGCCTTTCGGACTGGTGTTGAAGTGCTTCTTTATCTTGCCTGCTACTGACAACTGATGATCGTTCTCACATAGACCCTCATCCTGTATCAAGCAAGGATAGAAGAGAAAAAAATGACTTTAGCGCTTTTGGTAAAATATTGCCACTCAATAAACGTGAGCTACATTAACACTGTACTTACAGTAACCCAAGGGTGCTCTAGCACCTGGAGGGCTGTGTATCTCTGATCCACCTCCACCTCCAGCATGGATCGAATCAGCTCCTTCAGCAGCAAACAAACATCGGTGAGTCAAGTCAATTTCCTCCAACATGTGGACGTACAAACAGATCATGTCCTTACATACACAGACATCTCACCTTGGCTGTCTCTGAAACGTTGTCCCAGTACGGAAGAGGGAATTCTAGCTGTCCCATTAGTATCTGGTCAAAAAGCACTTCCTGATCGTCACTGCTCCTGTAAAAGAAACATTTTCACATGATTGCGTCCATATATTAAAGTGACAGTGAAATTTAATTTGGTGGAGTAGCTCTTGCTGTTAGCTTACCCTCGGAAGGGTGGGAAACCACACAGCAGGATGTAGGTGATGACTCCAGCTGCCCAGATGTCCACCTTAAGGCCATAACTGCAGGAAGACAGAGAAATATGATGACTTAGGCAAAGATAAAGAAAAAAAATTTAACATGCAGAGCAGCATTGTTCCTCTTAACAAGGGCATAGGTTTTGTTTCTACATTGCAGGGGACACATATATGGGTTTGAGAATCCTCTGCCAGAAAAGTTTGGGTGATAAACAATTTTCTGCATTCTGGTGAATTTTGATGCACCAATTTGTGCCTTTTCTGTTTCAATTTATGGTGAGGATGTCTTTAATTTTGTCAGAATAAAAGTCCTCTGCTAGTTTCATGTTGTTCTTGAGAGGGATGTGTCCCCCTGTGTCCCCTCTGAAATCTAAATTCATTCATTCATCTCCCGTAACCGCTTATCCTGTTAGGGGTCGCAGGGGGGCTGGAGCCTATCCCAGCTGACATTGGGTGAGAGGCGGGGTACATCCTGGACAAGTTGCCAGACTATCACAGGGCTGACACATAGAGACAGACAACCATTCAAGCTCACATTCACACCTACGGCCAATTTAGAGTCACCAATTAACCTGCATGTCTTTGGACTGTGGGAGGAAGCCGGAGTACCCAGAGAAAACCCACGTTAACTCGGGGAGAGAATGCGAACTCCCTCTTGCTGTGAAGCGACAATGCTAACCAATGCTAACCATGATCTGAAATCTACACATCTATGCCAAAATTTCTTCGCAAATTTTTTTTTTTTTCATCTGTAATTTGCAGCTGCATTAAGCCATGATTTTGCGACTGAAGCTCTTACCCTGTTTCTGCGATGATTTCAGGTGCTACATATGTCGGGGTCCCGCAGACAGTGTAGAGGGGTCCGTCCACCACAGTCGCCAAACCAAAGTCTCCTAGTTTCAGGCTTTTGCTGCCATCTGCATGCTCGTACACCTAAAAACATACAACATTCAAATTGTTCAGTTTTTGTTTCAGTGTCCCTGGGTCACATTGGTGTGGGGGGTTGGAGTTGGTCTGCTACAGTATCACTAGGGGGCATCAAAGTCTGAAATAATCAAATACTACACATAGTGGCTTAAAAAAGAGGCACTTTCTGTGACTTCCAATCAGCAACTGCATTGGTGAGGAAGTAGTTCAGTGTGCTGTGCATGTTTATGTGTGTAATAGAGGGTTGGCCGAAATAAGAGCAGCTCTTTATGATATAGTATGACTTCAGTTCAGATGTTTCAGCGTCTTTCAACTCTTTGTTTTGGATTCATCACATGTAACTGTGTGACTCTGGTTGGTAGACACAGCAAAGGGGGGGATGAAGAGCAGCAGTTGGGGAAAGAGGGTGAAGACAGCGAAGAGGTTGATAGAAGGGAGAAGGAGGGAGGGATGGCACATAAGAGGGAGGCTGGAGAAGGAGTGTGCGGGAGGTGTGAGGGCAGCAGGGATGAGTCATCTCGCTCCTCTGTGAGAGTCCAGAGTGAGTGATATTACTTCACCGTTCATTCAGAAAGGAGGGAGGCTACACTGCGGCAAGTTACATGACTGTGTACACAGTACGCAGAACCACTCGGCGTGAACTCACCAGCAGGTTTTCTGGTTTGATGTCTCTGTGCACAATGTTGAGGCTGTGGAGGTATTTGATGGCGTTGGCCAGATTGTAGAGCATGCCGCTGGCGTCTCTCTCTGTGTACCTGTTGGCAGAGGTGATGGCGTCGAACAGATCTCCCCCCTGCGGACAAATCACAATAGACAGGTGTGTTGTCAGTTTTAGAGACAGGAGTCTTTGTTTGGCGTTTTAACACACAAAACCCGACGGCTTCACCTCCAAGTTTTCACAGTTGCTCATCTTTTCTGCTGAGAAGAGTTTTCGGCGAGAAAGTTGATTTAGTAGGGAGGGTTTTCGTCTGCTCAGCAGCTGGAGGGGTAAACTGTGTCCTCATTCCTCACCTAGGTTGAAACATCTCCTCCTCCCTGTCTTTAATATTTCCCTTTCATTTTAATTTTTTCCTTTAATTCATCTTTTCCTCTTTTCTCGCAGGCTTTTCCTCACTTCTCGTATGTTTGATTCTGTATGAATCTCCCCCTCCTCTTACCTCCCCCTCTCTCTGTCTTTCCCTGAGTGGACTAAGTGGAGCAGAGGCTTAAAATAGGGCTGGATCTCTCTAACTCTCTCTCCCAGCACAGACTCAGACATGCTGTCAGCGTCCGGCCTGCACAGCGACCGTTACTTAAACATGAGCGCTGTCAGCCTCTAACCAGTGTTTGCACTTCTCTACCTCAACTATGTGGTCGAAAGTTCGTGAACACTCAGACATTACACTTCTATGTGATTGATGAACATCTTGTTTCCAAAAGCCTAGACATTAATACACCACTATTAGGGTTTCGACAACATTTTGGAAAAAGGCTGCAGGGACTTTTCTCTTGTTCAGCCACAAGAGCATTAGTGAGGTCAGTCACGGATGTTGGGTGATGAGGCCTGGCTCACAGTTCGTGTCCCAAAGGTGTTACATGGGGTCGAGGTCAGGCCTCTGTACAAGCCAATTAAGTTCTTCCAAAAAGTGTTTCTTTTTGGGCAACACTTTGTCATGTTGACGTCAAAACTACAGAATGAAATATCAAGATTTCCTATAATTAAAACTAAGGGACCTTGCCAAAACAACACCAGACAAAAGGACACAAATACTTTTACATACTATATTTTGTAGAGCGACAATTAATTGATTAGTTGTCAACAATTAAATGAATCGCCAACTATTTTTACTGTGCATTCTGTTCTCAGAACATGTTTTTATTGTCTGTAACAAGGGTATGTACAAAGTTTGGCAAGCAAGCATTTATGTATTCAGCTCCTTATATGTGAAATATTCTGCAGAAGGACTTAAAGTTGCACTCATTGGTTCCTCTCGGCCATTTCGAAGCAGTGTTGCAGGATTTTTGTTCTTAATCTTCTATATGCCAGCGTCATGGTGTATCTTAGCTGGTCTTTGTAATCATGTGTAGTTGCCCTTTTTACATTTTTATGGTTCATTCCTAGTATAAACTAACATACATTTTGGCTTCTCTTTGTGGTAATCTTATTTTGTGTTTTATATTGCTTGTTTTAGAGCTGTATATTTATTCTAAAAATAAACTGCTGCCTGTCTTGGCCAGGACACTCTTGAAAAAGGGATTGTTAATCTTGAGAGGTTTTTCTGGTTAAATAAAGGTTAAATAAAAAAATGAATAATCAGTTATTCAGTGTGAGTAATTTTTCAAAGAAATACAAAAAGGTCAGATTCCAGCCTCTTAAATGTGAAAAATTTTCTAGTTTCTTTACTGCTTTATGACAGTAAACTGAACGTCCTTGGGTTGTGGACAAAACAAGACATTTGTGGACTTTATCTTGGGCTTTGGGAAACACTGATAGATGATTCTCACAATTTTCTGTCATTTTATAGACCAAACAACTAGGTTTGGAAGCTATGAGGGTTTATATTGTGCAATAGCTGAAATGAGTCCACCAGTAGAGACTTGGCAATATCGTTTTTGCCTGGCAAGGTAATGTGTTTTGGGCAGACATGCAGGAGGAGAGTGAAGTTGTAAACACAGAAGCCTGTAACACAAGCTTTTATTTTGAAAGAATTTGAGTTATACTGTAGTTTTGTTTTTAACTCAAGCATTGTCTCATGTGAGGCAGGGGGGGGTTTTTGTATGGAAGTGTGAACTACTTCTCTTTGAAATCACTATTTAATTTCTCCAAAAATATCATAAGAGTTTTTCAGGGATTGCAGTTAGTTACAGTTACGCTAGCTCCAACAACTTGTCGGACCATCACAAAGGGGCGGGGCTTAGCAAAGGGTCAATTGACAGAACATATTACTGTATCGTGATATATATCGTGATACACATATACATTGATAGAAGATTTTCGTCACCGGTACAATTGATCGATTTATCGAGAAAGTAAATAACAGATTAATAAAAATGAAAATAATCATGAGTTGCAGCCCTAATATTCACATCATCTCTCTCTGTCTCTCTCTCTCACTGCTCTTACCCTACGCCTCCCCATTTAATGCATCCATCTGTCTCTCTCCCTCTCTCAGTCCCTGCCACTCTTGCAGAGCCTCTCTCCACCTCATTCATCCACAGCCTCCTCTCGATCCTCCTACTTTGGACACGCTCGCACGTACACGCACTTCTTCCACAGATTGCCTCTCATCTATATTCTGTAGTACTCTACACCACAACACGAACAGATGGATCACATTCCTGCCTCCTGAATTATGCACAAACATTTCTTGACTCGGAGAGGGAGAGAGGATAAAGAATGTGAACACACGAGTGTTTCAGGGCCACGGACGGATACTCTGGATCCCATAGTGTGCGACTGTTTGGAATTCATCATTTGCTTCACTGGCTGAATGTTGCGGCTCTGTCTCTGCTGCTGCTTCTGCCTCCCCGCTCCTCTCTGTCGCTCTCAAGTTGGAGATAATGATCACCAATATAAACAGAGAATGTATCTATCCATTATCCTAGTTGAACAAATATCCCAGCCTGTCCACAACCAGAGGAGATGATGCACAAACAAATAAACATGTAATCACAGTATACAAACATGCCCACACACCTTGACCAGCTCCATGACCAGATAAAGTTCGCTGTAGGTGTCCACCTCCTCTATGAGCAGAACGATGTTTGGATGTTTGACCCTGCGGAGGATGGCAACCTCGTTCTGGATCATGTGCTCCTGGAAACATGAATTAAAAAGCCAAGTGTAAAAAAAACATTAAAGAAATAAAAGAATAACTTAACACATCTCTCCTGTTAGAACTGCGAACTGTTGTTTAGATGTTACGTAGTGTTATTGTCATTAAAACAGTTAACTAGCGTCCAGTCATCTGTGAAGGCGCTACTTTGGTACATGTACTTGAACAGTTTTCAGTAAGCTTCATAAGAAACATTTAACCCAAGCAACAGTATTCCCACTTGAGTGTGTTAGCCTTGCGTAGTATTCTTTTGCCTCTGGAGCCATAGCTTACCTTCCCTCTGCATTTGCCCTTGTTGATGATCTTCAGAGCATACTCCCTGCCTGTGGAGTGCTCCACACATTCCCGGACGACGGCAAAGTTCCCATCGCCTAACATGCGTCCCACCTTGTAGCGGTCTGATATGTAGGATGGCACAGCTGGAACCTCATCGACCAGAACCTCAGCTGCAGGGAGGAAGAACGAGCTTTAGAGCGGCTGAGGGACTTGAGTTTAAACATGTGTGTTTTGATCACTTTTTCCAGGCTGGTAAGGATCCAGTGCATGCACACAGGTAAGTATGGATGTTCATGATGAATCATCTTTACATACTAAAGTTTGTTTCGGAGTTCCACAAGGTTCTGTGCTCGGACCAATTCTATTCACTTTATATATGTTTCCCTTAGGTAACATTATTAGAAATCACTCTGTTACCTTCCAATGTTATGTAGATGATACAAAATTATATCTATTGATAAAGCCCGAAGAAACGGATCAATTAACCAAACTTAAAACCTGCCTTAAAGACATGAAAACCTGGATGAGCTCCAATTTCCTTATTTTAAATTCAGACAGGGGAGTTCTTTCTTATCTGCCATGAGGGTCCAAAGGACAGTGGGATGTTGTATGCTGTAAAGTCCTCTGAGGCAAACTGTGATTTGTGATATAGGGCTTTATAAATAAAATGGAATTAAATTGAACGAAAGAGCCTTGTTAAAGACTAGAGCATTTACTGCCAATAAAAATTCATTAATTGATATTTAACAAGACAAAAAGTTGGGATCTGTAAAAGAATTTGTAAATAAAAATACATTAATAAATGGATAAATGAACTGTAAAGGGACTGATAGATAACACAGTTACTTACAATAATATATTAAAAGTACATTTAAACATAAAGTAGAACCATCATCAGTAACAAATGAATTTTATTTTTCAAACTGAGTTTCAAAGCTATGTTTTTACATCCCAGGGTTGGCATTTTGTCTGCAGAGAGCTCTGAAAATGGTGACCAAGCTGGCAAGTGGAAAAGTAAATACGGAACTACCCTGTAAATTAAATTGCAAATACACGCAATCATTTTCAGTTAAATATGAATCAATTTATTGATTTATCACATTCGAAAAGGTTCTCTGTGTCCTCAAAATGTCAATAAAATCAAAGATGAAATGTCAGATATACACGACTCAACATAAAAGAGTTAGTATTCTTAGTATAACCTTTACAAAATGTACCAACACATAACTGTTTGTGGTGTCGCAGAGTTTCATGGAGTCAGCAGTGGAGAAAGACACCAAAGGAGGGGACAAGTGTGAGAAAACGAGGAGTATGAGAACAGAATGTTCAACACAGAGACAACACAGAGATGGGGGAGAGCGAGAGATGCATCAAAGGTCATGAACATGATTCAGACATGCATGATATTTGCAAGTACACTGCCTTTGCTCACTGACGGACAGATGAGACATTCTTGTAACGTTTCCTCACCTTCAGTAACAGGTCCGTCCCCGTCTTCCACTGAGCTTGAAACTTTAGTGGAAGACAGAGAGGTGGAAGAACCCTGGGACCCCTGCGGAAAGGGAGAGGAGGGGGACAGAGAGCAGGATGGTGATTATTTAAATCTGTATTATTACCCAAAATAGTTTGTAATCCACTTTAAACCAAACAAAACACCACAAGCAGTCCCTTCTGCTACAATCCCAGCCGAAACAAATATACATGTCCAAAAATAGACAAAAGGACATTGTGCGACTCGTCTCATCCCTCAGAACATCCATAAGTCTGTCTTTGTGTTTGCATGTCTGTCTTTTGTATTGTGCTGCCCTGTGTTGTGTGTACACTGTGCTCACAAGAGGAGTCTGAACAGATTTACTTAAGCTACCAAGCTGAATTTAAACCTGGTTACTTAATCAGCAAACCACCTGTGTGTGTCCATGTTGGACAGACAATTGCATCCAAATAAGCTCCTCTCCATTCACAGAAGTTTAAGTCATCCCTGTGTAATTGTACCTTATATTTACTCCTCACTACTCCCTTCAAGAACACCTACAAACACAGGTTTTGGTGACACTAATAAAAGCAGATGAATACCGCCTTTCATGTGGTTGGTGAGTAGGAGGTCATTAAGGGGAAAGAGATGCAGCGTCTGCATCTATCTAAAGACAAAAACTCATTACGCCCTCCACCTCCTAACCTTCTGTCTGGTTGTCATGGAAGCAACGAGGGTGGGGAGTGAGGATCTAGCCGGGACTGTAAATGAGAATCTACCCCTCTCCCATTTCTCCTCCACTCCTGTCCATCTTTCTCCTCTCCTCTCTTCCAAAACCTGTTTCATAACAAATGTTATTGGCTTCAGATTCTTTTGGACAATTTGATAATGTTCAATTTGTCTTCGCAGGCACCTGTCAGGACAGTTAGTCTCTTCATTTGTAAGATGGACATTTTTCTCACTTCCCTTAGCCTCCTCTCCCCTGCATCACAGTCAGACCTGAGGATACAGCAGTGAAAAATCTCTGTGGTTTGGGAGGTTTCCAGTGCTCGAATAAATCCTGGTGCAGGTGCAGCTGGCACATGCAGGCCGGCCAGTGATGGAAGTGGACGCCATTATAATTCCTCTAAAATATAAGCGGAGCCCCCCGGCCCATGTGAATTATTAACAAGTGCAGTTTGCACTGTAAATGGTCTGCAATATGTGTGTGATGCATGGAGCCAATCCACATGTGCGACTGAGGGCAGTGCATCAGCAGTTTGTTGGTGACTAATGTTGTCTAGCTGATACATTTTTGTTTCATCTCTCATTTTAGTGCAGGTGTAGTATTTTCAATACTCTCTCCAGGTGGATTCATACCACACACCAATCAGTCCTGACTCCTTTAGAAGAGATGAGATCTAAAAAGTGCTGCTGAATTGTTATGATAATATCCAAGCAAGCGTTTGGAACAAAGGTGACGTGCAAAGGAGGCCAAATTTGGCATCAGAGAATTTCATTATGGCGTGGTAAAAGTTCACAAAACAAAACTTCTTAAAACTTTAACAATTTAAATCAGATATTACGCATCTAATCTTACAGAGTGTGTTTCCAACGCCAGCGCACACCATTTATTAAACGTAAAAAATGCTTGCTGGGGACTAGAAATAACTCCTCATTTCTCTGGTGTCCGGTCAGACTGTTACAGCCCGGAGAGAAAGAGGAAAAGGCCACCCATCATAATGACTTAGATCTGAAAACTATTTACAGAGCTGAGCTGCCCTATATCTCTGCCCAAGTAACTGTCAGCTCTTTTACTCATCTCTACTGCTGTGACCTGAAAGCCACCCAGGTGAAATGTAGCTGTGAGTCAGGCTGGATTTGGTTTATGTAATGTTGTTTTTGCTCGGGCACTCATCCCGGAACAAGAAAACCCACTTAATACCCATAAAGCCGATGACCCTCCTGTGCTTTATCGGCAAAACATCCTTCTTCTGCTCTTTTATTCTCTCATCCCGGCTCGTATATTTACCTCTCTTGTGCCCTTATCTCACATCCAGCCCTGTCCTTTACTCGCTTTCTCATTTTGGACTCCTATCTCTCTCTTCCTGCCACCGAGGGAAACAAAATACTGTTGCTATGGAAACTGCTCACAGAGAGGAGAGAGGAGAGGCAGCTTATGAGACTTCCAGTGTGGAGACAGAAGCCTATATATGGCCATTTCCTGTCTGCGGGCTGGGAGGTAGGTTCAACCTTCTATGAACATTGTGTCTCTCTTTTCCTGTGTGAAAAACTACGAGACAGACGGAATGACAGAGAGTGAGAAAGAGCCGGGGTAAGGGAAACAAAGAGACGGTAAGAAAGGTGTACGGAGTCTGCTCCATATTGATCATTACATTTGGCAGGAACTGTCTTGTTATTGTTAGACCATCCAGCTTTCTCCCTGTTGCACAACACAACACGCACTATTCCTAGCTCTACATCTCTACACTTTTGCTCTGACTATGACTCATACCACGAAAAAAAAAAAACACACACACACTGACAAACCTTTTACATCATGGCTGGAGCCACTGCTCTTCAAACCCGCAAGGGCAGCGCTCAGCAGCTGAATACTGATCAGCGCATAAATGTGAATTAAACAGGATGTCCATGATTGCCCTTAAACGTGGAGCATCATCTCAGACGTGTAGCAGCAGAAATAATGAAAAGGAAGTGCAGAATTCGGCATTAAAGATGCAACACACATTTACAAACTCAACTTAGGAGTAATGTTAGTCCTGTCCTCGATGACCCTACCTGAATCGGATTACATAACACATCCTAAAGCTGTCTTTCTCTCCGTCCCTCAGGCTGAGAGAGCCAAACCTCCTCTCCAGCAGCATTTCTTGTCACTTTCACTGTCACGCAATATCCAGCAGAAGCAGGATTTATTGGTGTTTGCTTGGACAAAAAAAAAATCTAATAAGATTTGATAGAAACAGGGTACTTTGTTTTGTCCCAAGTTCCCACTCTGCCTCTCATAAGGACACAAGGTACAGGAGATAATATTTCTTGGCTCTTATTTTGGTGTCTAGACAGACAGGAAACATAATCTATTTGACTCTCATCTGAAGAGATCAACAGTGTTTGGGGATTCTGACTTTCTGCTCTGCCAGTTGGACACAAGGAAGTTTTCTAATCACGACCCTTATGGACCACAATCCCGGGGGAATCACGGGAACGTGATTAAATGCTTTAGGGAAAATTAAAAATGGGAGACTTGGGGCTGCCTCAGCCCGAAAACCACATCCAGAACTGACGCAGCAGGACGGGGAAGATGAATACACCTCTGGGATTGAGTGTGTTGTAATCTCTTCTCTGCTCTGTTGAATACAGACTTTGTAAGTCTAACAAAGGAGAAGTGATCATCATCATCACCATAATCATCCTCCAGCTACTGTTTGTTTTTCTGTGAGATGAACATGACGAAGTGCTAATGAACACAAATGAGGAGCACGGGAAGAAAAACGCAAAATGAAAATGAAATGACAATGAATTTAATGATGACATCAACAAATGGAAATTAATACATTAAGCAAAGGAAATACAAACAGAAACAAATGAGCCAAGAAGAGCTGGCGGCCTTACATGACAAAAATCACAGCATATAAATGATGGACCAGGTTATCAAACATAATTTGCCTCTGATAGAGCACACAGTCAGTTTCTATAGTTACATATCTTACATGTATGTAAATGGCAGTGCAAAAAAAGATCCTGAAGCCCTGTTGCGTAACTTAATGTTCCCAATTAAAAGATATGTAAATACGAGCCAGATTTGTGATCAGTTTGGAGGAATAAAATGTTCAAGAAACAATGTTTGAGCTTTAAAATCACAGGGATTGCATGTTCCAGTTTGCTCATGTGCTGCAGCCAGTCTTAGTGGTGAAACAAAGGAACAAAAAATTGGACAAGCCATCTAACGACATCAACACAACATGGAATAAGAAATATAATACAGCCAAAAAACAAATACAATTTTTAGTAACACTCACATGGATGAGATGAGACAATAATTAACAACTTCATAATACACACCTTCAATCTGTTCTCTCTCACACACACACACACACACTCACACACATGCACACATAATTTAATTATGAATCACCCAACACAAAATATGGACGGTAATGAGAGATGGAGCATGCAATTCAATGGATTACGGACGTGAATGACTCAATGGTGAGAGGAGGATGTAGGTGACATACTACGGTTGACAATTAGCACTTTCTTCCTCTCATACGCTCACAAAAACAGCAACCTGACTGTATCACAGCTGCACTGCCATCACGGACCTTCTGTCTGTCTTGCCTTCAATCTGTCCGGCACTACTCTCTGCGTATTGTCTTTTTTTGTGATTTATTTCCCTGTCTGTATTTTTTCATGTCTAATGGAGTAAACAGACAGGGAAGAGCTGTGACCTCGGTAGCTAATTCGATTCATCGGTGCGTGCTTTAGAGCAGATATTGACTAAAAAACAAAAACAAATATCAGGGTGTGTGTCTGCATGGATGCGTATGTCCATAGGTTTTATAAGATGTTAAAGGAATACTTAACCCCACAAATTATCATTTGTATATCAATTATTCACCCTGTGTTACATCAAATCATGAGGAAAATGTTTTTCTTACACGCCTCTATGGTGAACGGTCCAAAAACAGAGAAAATTCTTGATGGCCTGAAGTCATAGGGGTCTGTTAACAATGGCTATATCAAAACATGTTAACCTTCTCTCACACAACTCATACAGTAAAATCCAAATCTTATTTATCCAGTCATATGTTCAGTCATTTCCGAACACATGTATTTTTTTTTCACATCTCATCACGTCTTTACATTGATTTCACAGCAATTCGCAGTCTTGTGTTGTGAACACAACACTGCACATACAACTGGACAAATAAGACTTGCATTATATTACACAAGTTGTTTGAGAGTTTGTAAACAGATGTTTTGATAAACTTTTGCTGCTGTTTATGCCTTTAATTGATCAAGAATTTGTTAGTGTTTTTAGATTGTTTGTTCATTGTGGAGGCAGGCGAGAAAGACAAAGTTTTCTTTATGAATTCAACACATAACGGGATGAGGAACTGATATACAAATGATCATTTCGGGGGTGAAGTGTTACTTTAAAGCAATAGGATTATGGAAAGCTAGAGTGCACTGAAAGGGCTATAACAAGCACAGAGTAGAGGAGGGGGATGGATGCCCTCATGAATGTAGACCAGTCTTTCATGCTTCTGCTGCCAAATCATTAAAATGGGTCATACTAGCATGCTCCAAATGTATAAAACATAGAACGTGCAAGTGTGAATCTAGCTGTCGTCTACTGACTGTGCACAAATGGCAATGTCATGTTTGAAAGTGGCGTTTTTATGGAGCATACATGAACGCGTAAGTGATTCTGCGGGCAACTGCCATGAAGATGTGTGCACGTCTGTGTGCTCGCGGCTACGCATGTGTGAAAGGGAAAGGGAAAAGCCACAGCGCCATGCTATGTCTGTGTATTCTGCTCGGGGAAATAGGTTAGGGTGGTCTGAGCTGTGCAAGCAACCTACATCAGGCAGCAAAGTGCCTCTAAGTGTTTAAATGCAGGGTCCAGCGAGGTGAACTATTTTAACTGCTATACACTCGTAGCAGGTCACTGAGCCTGTGTGGCTGCTCGGGAAATGGATTTATTGTGGCTTTCAATGCTTTATAAGCTGAAAATTCAAAAAGAATTTAGTTATTTTTAAGCCCTTGATGCTCTTTTAAGAACACTGATAGTAAAATTTATGTTTCATTTGAAGGAAAAGGGTCATTTCTGAGTTGTGGTTTGGTTAGACTGAGGTAGGGTGAGGAAGTTACTCGCTTGCTATTGTGAGCATAACAATAAAAGGATTTGTGAGTGTGTGTACTCTACTTTGTGATTATTCATGCATGTTTACACAGAGGTGACAGAGAGGGAGCGGGAATGTGCAAATATAGTGTCAGAAACTTGGCGCCTACTTCTCAAAGAAGCTTAGAATTAATCTACAAGGGAAATGATGGAATATAATTTCTCCCTGTGAAGTTAATACCCTTTCATATGGGGAAGCGAGGGGGGGGTGGGGGTGGGGGGGGGTGCGGGCTGGCTGGGTGGGAGGGAAGTGAGAATGGGTGAGAGATGGAGTGAAATTAGAAACTGTCAGGGAAGGGAAGGGACAGAGGGAGGATTGCTAACAGGGCGGATAGAAAAAGTAAGAAGTGGAGGAGAGAATTACACCATCATATGGCTGAAGAGTGTGAAGCTGCAGAGTGGAGAGGAGAGATAATGGACTGCGAGGCTTCCTCCCTTCCTCCCAGCCAAGCCATTGCAGGCTTAGCACAGAGTGTCAGCCAGTACAAAGACCCGAATAATCTCTCGTTGAGAAATACACGCTTGTGAGACTCTGTAAAACGAGAATTTAACGCCAGTATCACAGAGGTCAGGATTGCACTACAAAGCTAATTTGTGAAGGCTAATGTGTGATGAGAAAAGTGGACGGAACCAAAGAGGCGGACAGTGCGGTTGAATGTGGAGAGGATGGGGGCAATATTTTTTTTTACGTTTTCTCATTACATCCAGTTAGCCCTCCTTCACCTCTGTAACCCCGACTTTTTCAGATCCCTTTCTGAAATAGTGGCCATTATCTGGCAGGAAGGAACAGAGCAGCAGAAAATGGGCGCTGTAATTTTCTATATTAACCGCCCTGATTGTATCCACTCAGAGTGAAGCAGACAGAGAGAAAGAGTTCATAAATGTGCGCTTGCCAACCTCTTCCCCCCTTTCAACGCTGAAATCTATGGTGACCCACTTCCATTACACAGACGACTGTGGAAGTTCCAGTGCACCTTGTTCTGTTCTCAGCAGCTACAACCCAAATCTGACGTGTTCCTGATCTGTTCCTGGCTGACCTTCATATCACATCATCATAACCTCATCGCTGATGGATTCAGAAGCCTAAGGGCCAGACTCTCCACCACCCATTAATTCTCCCTGGCACATCGAATGCAGCACGAGACTGACTGCCACTGAGCCCAAGAGATGAATTCTTTATGCTGTGCTGATTTCAGCTCATACACACTCATTTATGTACAGATATTGTTCACATTGTGTCCTATTCAAACATATTGATTCCAACCACATTCTTGCCTTTTCTTCCCTAAAAAAAAGCACTGTGGCGGCACCAATAAATAGCTAAATAATTGCAGAATAAATCACGGCTACACGCCTGCTGTCAGGTGGAAGAGTGGCACACACATGCACAGTATCCTTGAGGAAAACACGTGCAGGCGGGAGCCATTTAAACACACGACAAGTTCACATATACAGCTGTGTGTGTGTGTATTTAAATCCAAGAGGGTGAGGTGAACCGAGCGTGCAAGTGTTTGTTTACGCAGGAGAAGGAACTAAATCAGCAGCAGGCTTAAGAGTTCCTGCAAATTAAAGAGCTGCTGCGAGAAAACAGAGTCTGATTAGGATTTGGGGCTGATATTAAAAGCTCGCCATCGTCACTGTCAAGAACTGGATTAACAAATACTTTGATCTTGAACACACACACACACACACACACACACACACACACACGACACCCTGCACATGAACTCTCTTATGTGGAATTCAAGGGGGGTTTTTTCCCTGATTGAGTTGCATGCTCTCTCTCTGCACAGTAGTATTTCCTATTGAGTTACAGTGTGTTTGCATCTCAGACCTGTTAGCTACAGAAAACACGTTCTGATTCTTCAATGTCTCAACAGGGATTTTTTAAAAACCCAGGTCAGCGACAAATACATGATAAAAAGATGACTGAAATAATCTGATTTACTAGTATAAAATGTTTCTAAATTCTTTTCACAAAAGGACATGTACAAAATGACATGACATGATAAAAAAGTAATCCTAAATCAGCTGTCGGTACTGATTGGGTCTTATTTTTGTTTGCTTTCGCTGCTCGGTGGCTAACAGAGGATGCAAACCAACCGTCAGTCTCATTTTTCCATCAGATATTGCACAAATTACTGACTGACAGATCTCTAAAAGTCAGTGATAGCATCGTTCAGTGGTCAGCTACCAAAGGCAGATAGAGTTCTCCACGAGGAGCTATGGGTCAGCATAGGTGGGAACGTGCACAGATAATCAGTGAATTGAGGAATTGCCCTTGAAAATCTATTAACACTGGATAATAGTTGTAACATTAGGATTCTAACATGAGACTGCATTTCTTGGAATCCCAGAGCAGCACTGCGTGAGGTCAAAGGTCAACGCCCCACCCCATTCTGAGACACTAAAGATGTTGGGATGTTGTGGTTTCTTCTTATTTCTAGCGACTCTAAGATGTGGTCGGCCTATGCTCAGTCACCGTTTTGTCCTTTTCCTGAGAACATAGAGGGAGTGTGTTATAGTTTTAGAGCCACTAAATGTTATGGGTGACTATCAGTGTGCGTGTGAGTGTGTACTCTTGTCTTACCCGGCGTCGGTTGAGGCTGCCCGGGCTGGTCGGGGAGGGGCTGGGAGATTTTCCCGAATGAGGAGTGGACAGCTGACTGGCCGGCGTCCCATTCACTGGAGGGAGAAAAACGAGAGAGAAAATGGAGCAGGGGGCGCGTGAGATGGGTGAGAAATATTGAAACAGATGATCCTTTAAATGTGAATGTTTTCTGAAGCAGTTTTATTTCAGAGTGTCTAGCAGCAGCCCACACTTCCGCCCTCAGCATCTATCCATTCACATGAATGAGGCGGAGGAGTAGGAGGACAAGAGGGGGAGTAAGAGAGAAAGCCAAAGAGCACTGAAGTCCACACTGCTCTTTTTTTTTTTTTTTTTTTTGCTTCAGCCAAAATCTTGTTGTTCAAATCTCCCAGTCAAACCCGCACCTTTAAACATATGTGCACCGAATAATTACAGCATGTTCCAGGCTTCGGGTGCATAGCTGGAAGCCAACACACAACACCAAGCTGTCCTCATTTTCAACCAGATCCTCTGTTCGGTGCACTTGTGACCTCAGCTCGGTCTACTTTTCCAGCTGCAGCACAAAAAAACCCAACGGCGTCACCTCATTAAACAAGAACATTACATTAATCAACGCTACGCCCGAATCCTGTGTGTGGTCAAGCGAAAGCCCGATTCCAAAAAAGCCTAACAGCATCATTAACCTGCACACTAAAAAACACAAGCCTGTTTATTTGTCTGACTGAAATCACGGGTTATTGTCTCATGGCAACAAGACATTGCTTCACCTCAAGTCAACTCAAGGTTGCCTTGACTGACATACAGGTCTGAGAAACTGCAGTAATTGGAGAAGACAAAAAAATGGCTTGACAGAGTGAGACTGACTGGAGGTGTATGTCATTTTTTGGGGAGGTTGAGAAGCTGCTGGTGCACCCAGGAGGCCAATCAGGAGCTCTGGAAATCAGCTTTAATGGTGTGGATGGGTGAACTTCAACTTGTTTAATAAATTATGGCTTCTAGAGTGGGGGGAGGTATTAAAAGTAACTGGGGTATGACCAAAAATGCAACTTTTCCTCAGGATTTACAAGAAAAAATCTGAATTTAAAACATCCAATGTAGATTTAATGAGAAATATCATCACATTCATTATTTTCTGGCATTTTTCAGCCTATTTTTTTTATGTTACTGACATTTTAGAGCCCTTTGCTGCATGTAAACAACATCTCCAGTCTCCACCTAGATACATTCTCAGAGGCTATTCTCCTTGATGCAGCAGAGAAGTGAAACCTGTGGGAGCAAAGTGGTCCAACCTTCACTGTATAATGTTTATTCCCCTGCCGAGATCAAAGAACTTTCTGAATTATTCAAGACAAAGGAGATAAAGCCCACAGCTGACTAAAATAGCACTGGCTGCCTCTACATTAATATTCTTATTTTCCAAACAGGGAAAAAAAATGAGAAGACTCTGCTATTGTTGAAGCAATTCCTGGACATCTTCATTGATGAAATTCAGCATCAGCGTCACTCCTCATCAGAGACTCCTCCCGGTTACACAACAGTCGGTTAGCGTTAATATTCAGAGACATCTCTCATTATATCTCACACTACAAAGTCAATTGTAATCAAAGTCACATCCGTGGAGAAAACACCCTTCATTTATCACATATGACCCGAGCAGGAGCGTAAAGTTTGCGCTGCCGGGGAGCAGGAGGGAGGATGACAAACGCCGGTTACGTAAAAAGCCGAATAAAATTGTTGCTTTTATGGTTCCTACCTTCCACTTCCAGCATGATGGAAAAACACAGTGATAATCCAACGCGGGGTTAAGACAAAAAAAGAAAAGCACCTCTGCACGCGCTCCGTCCGAGTGTGATAGTAAAGTGGTGAATGGGAGAGACGGAGCAGAGCTGTACTACACCGGGAGGCGGGGAGGATGCTTGCGCAACTCTGACGCGCACCGGAGAGACAGAGAGGGAGAGAGAGAGGGAGAGAGAGAGAGACGGAAGAGTAGAGGCAGAAAAAAACATATGATTTTAATATTTGATGGTTTATTTACATCCATGAGAGGAGAATTGCATGTTGAACTGGGAGAGAGACTGGGAGTGAGAGCTTTACGGAGAGAGTGAACATATAGAGTCATTCAGTGAGACTGGGATGGTCAGAAGGGGAGGCAGTCTGTCCTACATGGATTCTGAAGGCTCTATTGTTCCTTGTCCAAACATCCTCAAGAAACAAATGCTGCTATTTTTGAACTAAAATGTTCACCCAGAGCAACAGCTATAGAGGCAGCATGCTCTGTACTCAAGCCTTTTCTTATTCCTGCATTTATGTGGCCAAGATAGAAGATGTGAAGTTGCTAGTAGTGTATTTGACCATGCATAATGACTATTGTTTTTTATCTATGTGTGCTTTCTATTTCTACCCTGCATGTCTGAATGTAACGCTAATCTGTGTGTTGGTGCTTCATGTTGCTGGCATGTCTGTCTGTGCCAACATGCTGTTTGTTGTTGTTGTGTTAATGCATTGTACTGACACTCTCCTGCTGCTTGTTGCTTTGCATGGCTCCTGTTCTATCTAATTGCTGTAGTCAATGCTGTCTTTATGTCTTAATACTGCCTTTGTCCTGTGGATTTTATCCCTTTATTGGTTTCAAAACATCTCGCCAAAGGACTGCCGTTGAAAATTAGCCAGCTGGCTAACTGGCACAACACTGGTTGTCCTTATAAATAAATACATATAAAAAATTTAAAAAAAGAATAAATCTTAAGGGTGTTGCAATATACCAGTACTGACGATTTAAAAATGATATATTGATATCATGTTGATAAATATATCAGAATATTGGGAAAAATAACCCATGGCTTTTTAAATCATCTCTGTTTCTCTCTGTTCTCGCTTTGTCTCCTTCACCTGACGCCTTCTGGCTGTCTCTCCACTATCCATTTGGTGTAGCTGCTCTTTCTGTACAGTTACGGATACACACTCCCTTCTGCCCTGCACTCATATCTGGAGTGAAAAAGAGACAAGGCGCACAATGAACAAGCTAAATCTATCTATCTATCAACCTATCTATCTATCTATCTATCCATCTATCTATCTATCTATCTATCTATCTATCTATCTATCTATCTATCTATGCATCTATGCATCTAGTTATCTATCTACACATCTATCTATCTATTTATCTATCTACACATCTATCTATCTATCTATCTATCTATCTATCTATCTATCTATCTATCTATGCATCTAGGTATCTATCTGCGCATCTATCTATCTATCTATCTATCTATGCATCTATCTATCTATCTATCTATCTATGCATCTATGCATCTATCTATCTATCTATCTATCTATCTTTTGGTGATGGTAATCGTGCAGTGATCTGATATCATCTGATATCAGTGCTAGCTGAGGTATTTGCAAAGCAGCTTGAAGGTTGAATGTGGACAGATAGAGCCAGTCGGCCATTTAATGATCGGGTTGGCGGTTGGTTAGATGTTTTTTTTTCTAGAAGCTTCTTGCATCGACAGTCAACACTAACGTACACAGAGACATCCATTTATGATACAATTTGACCAGAATGCAGTGCAGCCACAAACAATGGTGTGTTTTCAGCTTCATCCCCACCTGCTGTGTTAAACACTATGGCTGCCCGAATCTGCACACGAAAGCTGCGCTGGTAATGAATATGGAAAAGGACCTCATGTGTCTGCCTGTCTCCAGCTGTGCGATGTGCTGGATAGCTATATATTCTGATGTCATTTTAAAAAAAATGTAGCCTCACAGTGATTGTGGAATGATCGAGTATAAATGCAGGTAAATTAGGCTACTACTGGCCAAACAGAAGTTCTTAAACCTTCTTTTTAGCTTTGGTATGTACTGCAGCTGCCCTTAAAAAGTATGTACTGTTGCATGCAGTAGGCACACAATCGGGATGTACTACTTTCTCATAACATGACACCCTGAACTTTGACTCTCTTGCTTTTATAATTGTTACCTTGGAGATAAAACAAACTCCACTTACTGAGTTCGCCAGGGACGGAGGTCAAGCCTGAGAGCTGCTGTTGTTACTTTGCAATGTACAAAGTTTAACTTTAAAGTTATAACTACACAAATTGTAGATTCTAACATTATATTTGCGACAGTGAAATTACATCTGCAGTTCTGTCATTGTTATTTTCAGTTATGTCCTATTGTTGTTTGTGATATTTATGATTATTTGTTCACTTAAACAGTCAGTATTCCTATTATTACTTTTTGACTTGTCATCAGTTATATGAATGCGCTGTCATCTGTCATTGCGACTTCTGATAGCTGTCAATCAGCTGTCATCTGTTTGCAGCTCAGTGGATGTGACGTATCTCCTGCTGTGCAGAGAATTCAGAATAGTCAGAAAAGCATGCTGGCTTGCATACTGAAAAATCGGACGTAGTAGAACATCCTGGTATCTTTGGCATACTGCATTTGACAAACTATGTATTGGGAGTGGGACACACTGAATCTTTTTCTGGCATACTGTATAGTATGGTAGTGGGGGGAATGGAACCAACAGTGGATGAATGAGACTTTACTGCAAAAGTTGTGTAAGAGTTTGATTGCTTGATTTACTCCAGTTTATCAAGAAATTTCTCCCTCTTTAGATTAATTGTTCACTGTGGAGGCATGCAGGACAAACATATCTTCACAAATCCATATGATTATTTGATATACAAGTAATCATTTTGAGGGTAAGGAATTCCTTAAAATGACCGGCCAATCACGTTCTTACTTGTACATTGCTTATCGTATGTGCTCTGTTTCACATGTATATCATCACATCTTTATTTTAAGAGCTACACCTGATCATACACATCCTGTATAATAAAAATGGAACATGTAAGATGACAAAGACGTGGCTCTGAATATAAACATATGATAATCAGCCCAGTCACCAGGATGAAATGTTGTCATTGTATGTTTCTGCAAACCATGGATGTTACATTTGTATGTTTCATTTTATATCAGCATCTCTACAGTTACATAGTCAGTACATGTATATGAGCTGAGTTTCTCCTCAGCAGGAGGAGGGGATGGTGGATGGTGTGACACGTAGGCGAGACAGCTGCGAAACAGCAGACCACTGCTCGAGACCAGTGACATTTCCAGCTGTGTTTGTAGCAACCAAACTGAATATTTTCAGCCACAACATGATGTTTAACCCTAACCAAATGGTTTGTGTGCTCTAACATAAGCACACATCACCACAGCTTTGTCACAACATGAAAATAAAAATGGAAAGTTTCAGCATATCCACTACATGTTAAATGTACGAATTTAATATGTCTTTATTCTGGCAAATAGGTTGTGATAATACCTGGAAGGTCATTCATGGTCTATGAGGGCTGTCAAGAGGTATTCTGGGAAATTCAGCACACAAAATCAATGAGTTTAATAGAACTATGCCTCGTAACACATATTTGGGGACAATTGGTCCTATATAATAGGCACAACACAGTCAAACATCACACATTTCTGATGGCTGAAAGTACATAAGAGTGGATTTTTTTCAAACACAATGCTGTTTCATAAACACGAAGCTGCCTGGAGGCATGTCATTATCTTGCCTTTAGTGCAAATATCAATACCATAATTTGTTTTTCTTGCAGCCTCTGTTATTTGGTTTGGTCTCTGTTATTTGTTACGCTCCCCATGCTGATCTGTTTTTCAGAAAGTACACTTGTGAAGGCTGCAGACATCACGCACTCGCAGTTCAGAGTGTCACAGCCAGCAGCAGCTGATCCTCTGGAGACTGGATTTATGTGTGGGTCGGCCGCCCCGCGCACTTCACCATCAAGTCTCTCCCGTCATGCGGAGTTGCTCATGACAGAAAGAGAAAGGTGAGACCCCTAAGTAGCAGGAGTGACGCTTGCTGACACCATCTGCACTCCTCTGTTAATTTTAGCTGACATGAGGCATCAGAGAAGAGCAGGGAGGCAGATGGCGAGACAGAGAAAGTATGTACGAGTGCAAATTGTTTTCTCACATTATTTTAGGTCTGTATAGGCCCTCAGCTGGGGTTGTGAGATCATCACAGAATGAAGCTCAAGTGATGACAATGTCAGGCTGGCACGCAAAAACCTACACCCACACACACACACCTGAGAGAACATAACGTCACTTAGACTCTCCACAATATGAGTGTGATACCAAAGAGATTTGTTACCTTGAAACTGCAATGTGACTGAATTGTACTTAATAGCTGCAATTTCATCAGTTGTTTAATCATCGAAGGTCAGTCAGAAAAAGGGAAGATGTAATTTGTCTCCTCAGATTTAATGAGCTGAAACTCCTAATAAAATGATGCATTTAAGTGTCACGTTTTCATTCTCTTCACTTCGCGTTTATAAGCGAATTATTATTTCATATCTGTGTACAGCATTAGATAAAGACCTATGATTCATCGACTATATTAGACTGAGACCTACAGCATGATTCACCGACCAAACATACCAACAGCACATACTTGATGTTTTCAATAAGAGCAAGGCAGGAGAGTTCAACTGCACCTGTGCCGGGAAGCAGCCTCATAAGTTGTTTGTTAATACTGCGTCTCTAAATTGATTCAGAATATTTCTCAGAAGGCTGATGTTCTGAAAACAGACGAGACGAGACAAAGTGTTCGTCTCCTCTAATAAAACAATACTGAAGGTAAAACACAGACTAAAAAGTTTCACGGTCCTTTTCGTTTCATCATCTGACTTCTTTTGAATTTCATCCACAATTTGCAGTAATATTGTTTCCTTTTCATTTCAGTTTTAGAAATATAATAAGGTTTTACACCTTTGTCACTGTGATGCAGCGAACGGGCTGAGAACTAACAACACATCAAATGACTATGATGCTTTGTTTCAAGACATGAGTTATGAGGGTTTTTTGAGTTTTAAGGTTAGATATATAACAATTTCAACTTTTTTGAAGCATTACAAATGCATAGTTATACTAGTTCTAACTTATATGTTCAATGTTGTCACAATACTAGAATCTCAAGCTTCAATGCAATACCTTGGAAATTATCAGTATTTGATACTGTTTTCGATATCACAGGGAAAACTGACATTGAAAGCATACAATTTTAAAAAATCAAACATAACAAGGCCATGTCTTTCCTGTCTTTCCTCGGTTAGTAGCAGAGAACAGCAGAATAATTGTATGTGGTACTCTGTGTCATGGTGGTAGTTGATGAGGTGGGTGGACCAGTAGGTAGATGGGTACCCAGGAAGTGGGTAACTCTCTTTTATATTCTAGTGGCTTTTTGGCTGATAGGTGGGTAAATGACCAGGAAAGGAGGTGAGTATGCCCTGTATACCTGCGTATCCCCTCCACTACACCACTGCTGGTACTGGTGTGGCAATATTGCAGAAAACCTGTATTGGAATTGTGTCAAATATTCAGAATCAGTGTGTATCAGTAAATCAATATGTTTGACATCACTGTGTTAATATTTTTGACCAAATACCTCGATACTGACATTGCGATGACATTGTGGGGTTGACTACTGGTGCTTTCACAACATATTTACACAATGAGATATTTGATAATCATCAGCAATGTGACTAAGTGGGTAAAGGCAAATCATAGAACAGCTATAATAGTCTGGTAACTTCAGTTTGGGGCGGCAGTAGCTCAGTCCACAGGGACTTGGCTTGGGGAAGGGGGAACTGCCCATTGGTCCGACAGCCCATTGTTCCGACCATATTAAACCCATTGTTCCGAAGTCCGTTCCGAAATCATCATGATGCCCTGTGGTTAAGGTCTGGTTAGGTTTAGGCACAAAAACCACTTGGTTAGGGTTAGGAAAAGATCATGGTGTGGGTTAAAATGAAAAAGAAAGTGACAAACACATAAGCCGTGAGCCTGCTTTGCCTCAAGCCTTTCCCAGCTGACCCAGAGCTGGTCGCGGCGCACCATCAAGGTAGAAATACACCCGCCGGGAGCCGTTCAGCACCGCGGACTGTCGGACTAATGGGATGTCGGACCAAAGGGCTGTCGGACCAATGAAATGGACCCGGGAAACGAAGGGTCGCCGGTTCAAGTGCCCGTACTGACCAAGTATGGAGTGTGGACTGGTAGCTGGAGAGGTGCTACCTTGCTTCTTGGGCACTGCTGAGGTGCCCTTGAACAAGGCACTGAACCTCAAACAATGCAGCCCCCTCACTCTCAAATCTCTCCATGTAATGCAAGTACATATAGGTTCTGTTTGTGCATGTGTGTGTCTTTCGGGCCTGTGTGTATAAGAGTGAGAGTGAAAAAAACTGAATTTTTGTTCGGGAATTAATAGGACAGCAGAGGAGATACCCGCACACCAATGCAACTGGGCTAGACGGCCACAAAAAAGTTCACAGGCTGAGATCAATGCAAAAAAAAAGTTGATTTATTTAGAACATCGATGCACAGAAATGGGTGCTCAAAGTGCAAAAAGTAATAAAAAGTTAATTAAAACAGCAGCAAACGTTTCAGTCCTTGACTATCATCAGTGGAGCACTGATAATAATCAAGGACTGAAACGTTTTTTGCATTGATCTCAGCCTGTGAACGGTCTTTGTGGCTGTCCAGCCCAGTTGCATTGGTGTGCGGGTATCTCCTCTGCCGTCCTTTCTTGGTTGCCCATTCTACCAACGCATCCAAGATATATTTTTTTGCAGCCCAAAGTAGGCGCAGTTTGACAGCAGCCCTAAGACTTTGCCCTTGGGAATTAATAAAGTATATCTTCTTTTTCTTCTTCTAAATCATCTAAAATGACATCACTTTACTGTAATACAGCATATATAATTAAAAAAGGCAACACTTACACTATTACAGTATCCAAAATCTAAGATGATCAAGTCTCATATCATCTCTATAAAAGATATATTACCCAGCCCTAAAAACAACCCCAATTTCTTTTGTTTCCATTTAAAATTTATCTGAAAAAGGCATTATCATAGAGTGAACAAAGTCCTTTAGATATTTTTTACACAAAACTCTTTTCCAGTTTCTATATACATGCACATATGTGCAGGAAAAAAAGGAAGAGCCATATCGGCCGGGGGCCACCTGACACTTTCAGTCCTCCATCTTCACTTCCAGGAGTACCCATGTATAATCGGAATCTAATGTATATTCACCCACATACCCTGGAAATCCAGAGTTCTCGCGAGAGCACAATTTGAATTTGCTCAGCGAGTCACTCTGGCAATCAGTAATGATGCTCATTACCCATGCCGTTGGAGCCGAGCAGCACCAATCACATCGGTGTATTTGATATAGGCGGGCCAGAGGCAAGCTAAACAGATGACGACAGCGCTGCGACGACGAAGTCCGGAATCAGTCAGTAAACATTGCAAGATGGCTACGGATGAACACCAGTTGTTTGAAACGGCTTTGGCCGCTACAATGAACGAGTTAGACTTGGCTTTTTCTCTAAAAGAGGAACAGAAGACGGTGCTCGAATATTTCCTTTGCAAGAAGGACGTTTTTGCTGTTTTGCCAACCGGATACAGCAAGAGTCTAATCTACCAGTTAGCTCCGCTGGTAGCGCTCTGGATACTTCACCCCGTCTGTTGTTCTGATTGGTCGTAGTGTTATCCAATTGCGTGCAGTGATATTTTCAAATGCATGCTTGGTGCCGTCCCTCGAGTTGGGCCATTTGCATTACTCATAGCCAGACCCTAAATCTTTCTAGATTTGGGTCTGGATTTCCAGGCTAATATCCACATGTATACAACCCACAGACCTATGTGTACTTCCAACTCAATCCAACTGCAATTTTTGTGTATACCTATCTTATATATGTCCATCACACACTTAACTATATACACTAGAACTCTTACATTTCTGCTGCTCCCATCAAGAAGGGAAAAGGAAGATGAAACGTCAGTGGAGTCATACAAATTCTGTTTTAATTGGGGTTATAAATCAGATCCGTTTATTCCACATTTGATAGAATTTCTTCTTTTGGATCCTCAAAGATAAATTCAACTTTTAAATGTTTACAACCCAAATTTCACAGCACTTTTGAAAAATGATGAAGAGTTCAGATGAGTGAGGAAATGTGCAATTCACTAAAAGCTAATTAATCATTTGTATACTGAAGACACGGTTGTCTTTCAACTTGTAATTAAATTACCATGTCAAAACCTATTGATGAATTATGATGCTGACACTGTAACTGTGAACTGAAACAGACACATCCACAGCACCAAACAAATCAATGTTCAATATTACAAAGCCATAAAGCATGAAAACTTGCAAGGGGGCGAATCCCTTTATTGTATACGTTATAATCTTACATTTAGAGTATGAGACCCTTTGTTTGTCCTCTGACTGTCTCTCTGGCTGTCTCTCCAGTCTGTTTGTCAGTCCCTCACACGCACTTCTGCTCCTCAGTGGTGTCGAGGTCTAAGCTTCAAACACACACAGCGAAGAGCAGCCAGACACGCAGAAGGACACCAGGTGGTGTTTGAAAGCACACGTGTTGTGTTACACGCTGCCTCACCCTCTCTGTCTCCCTCTGTCTCGTTCACTATCTCACACAGAAATTCACGCTTCACATCTTCTCTGTGCGTCTCCTTTGGTCCAGATTATTAGACGTGATAAAGAATGTTATTAATGCCTGCGTTGGCTGAAAATGAATATGGGACTTCAAGGCTGCTTTTTCAAACACCTGAAGACCCGCAGCAAAAGGTTTTAAATGAATTGCGCTCTTTAACGTGCTCTCTCTCCGCGTGGTGTGGATGAGAAATAATAAAATTCTACAAGCTGCTGGTTTCTAAATATCAATAAATGAACGCAGCTCTCTTGTCTGGTGTCCGTACTTTTAATTTCATTGCCAAGATCTCAGATAAAAAGGTTTTGAGTGTAGCTGCAATTAAATAACTGACGGAAGCAGCGATAACATTTTGAATAATGAATCATCTTTCAGAGGTAATGGGCTTAAAGGCCCACATTATTATTATATTTAATACAATGAATACAGTGATGTTACAAAGCAGACACACTGTTTTAGGTGGAGATTAGACTGGAGTGTCATCAATTAGGGTGAATATCTTTTTATACTGCCGAATATTAACTTGTTGTCAGCGTGCTGTAAAGCCAAAGGTCCACTAGACAACGTCAGGTGACAGAAATCTCTCATATCCTGACAACAAAAATAGCAAGAATGTTCGATAACAATCTGCAAGTCACACACAGTTTCCACACGAGGCTGGAAACTCAGGAACAGCAGCCTTTTTAGATCCACTTGTGTTGTTGATGTGAGATGGAGTCGCCTGGTGTTGTTGTGATTATTTGTTTTTGGTATTTTGAGCATTTTGTTGGATGTAGAGCTGCAACAAACCATCATTTTATCCTGATTAATCTATAAAAGAAATACTTTGCCAATTTTCAACCAGCTTTGCATCATAACAATGTGGTGCAGTATGTGTTAATCAACTATGATAAACTTCCCTCCGTCTTACCAGAGCCCAGATCTCCCTGCTCATCTCTCAGCATCTCCAATTGGCTCTAGGGCTGTTGCTTGAATTATAGATTGTACTTCCACATTACTGCACGCCCGCCACCACAGACACAAAGGTACAGAAGCAGATAGAGACCAGCCCCGTCCTCTCTCTTTCAAACGCAGACCAAATGACGATCAATCTATAACCAAAAGTCTGTTACTGTGTTGCCTATTTCTCACCTAAAATGTCTTCAGAAACATATTTTAGTGCACAAGAATTTTTGAACAGAAAGTTGGCACCATACTGTTTCCTGTATTATCAAAACGGAGGCTGAAAAAACTGAGTTCAGATGGTAAAACTAAGCAGTGCTGAACAAATAGAAACCGAGATTCTGTTACTCTGTCGCTTACTTTTTAACTGTAATTCAATATTGTTTTGTACCAGCTGGCTGCCATATTGTTTCCTGTGTCAAAACGAACAAAGGGCTGAATCCAAATCTGGACTTGCGGGCTGACCCCTCACGGAGAGGAGACTTCAGTTGTACCTACTGTGACAAGTTCACCGCCATCACGTAAAGTCTGCGAGGGCAGAGACTGCAAGCCACTGATAGACAGCCCTCAAGACTGTTTTTACTAGTTACCATGGAAACAATCATTGTAATTGCTGTCATATTCTGTCCACTCATCTGTCCCTGCAGATAACAAGATATAAATCCCATGTATAGGGTTGTTTGTGAGTGAACAGAATACATTTCTGACTACAGACATTCAAATACAGAGACGGTTGTAAATAAGGACCAGGCTATGACTAAATATATTGGATAGGCCTATTAGTTATATCAGAAGATCGTCTTAAGTTGTTTTTCGGCCAGTTTTCTAGCCTTTATATTTGATTCCCCTCCACAGCCTGTATTTCTATATATTTCTGTGTCATGATGTTGTTGAATATTATTTCTGACCTACACGATTCAAGTATTGTTTTAATAAGTACAGTAACTGTTTTACATAAACATAAGTTTTAATTTTTTTAGTTGGCTATTGAAAAAAGAAAAGTCTTCCTGAAGTCTGCATCCCAAGCAGACTCTCTGGAAGTCTGCAGAAAGTCCGCTTCATGCCCCTTGTGGACTGGAGGAATTGTGGATTTGGGCAGCCCTCAGCGCTCCCAACCTTCCCGGGAACATGCCCACAAAGTCTGTGAGTCTGCATGTGCGGTGAAGTCCGGACATTTGGATTCGGCCAAGCTCGCATTACATCACCCCACAGTTCAAGCCTTTAGTGGTCCAGTGTGGCACAGTGCATTCTGGTAATTGTAGGTTTTCTACCTCTTGACACAGGTGCTACCACAGCCCCTTTTCTCAGTTCTCTCTGGTAGTATATGCACCTGTCCACTGCACACACAGCCCAGTTTTATCAAAAGACCATCTTTTCAGCAGTGAAATACTTATTTAATTTTTTCCCTCCTCACATTAACTGAATAAATGTTTATCTATAAATGTTTAACTAATTGGGAAAATGCTCAGCAGAGTTTCCCAGAGCACAAATTTCACATCTTCAAATTGCTCGTTTGGTCCAGTCCAAAATCAAAACATATACAGTTTACCAAAAAGTACTTTTGATGATGAATTATTAATTAATTATCAAAATCTTGATTAATTTTCTGTAAGTCAACTAATTGATTAACTGACTAATTATTTCAACAGTAGTATTATTTGATGCAGTTCAGAAAACACTAGTTCTGGCAGGAATCAACTGTTTCTCAAATAGTAAGTCTTGGTTATTAAACTTTTATGTGATGACAAATAGCAAATAAATCACATGTGTAAATGTAAAGCACACTCTGTCTTACATCAAATCATAACACAGTGAATCTACGAAATTAGTAAATGGTAAACTCATCTGCATCAACAGAAGTGTGTAATTTCTTTCTCACATCATTCTTGTGTGAGATTTCTGTCGTTTCCGTGCAGAGACTGAGGCCTGTTCTTGAACACAGGGAAGAACAGAATGGGCACCTTTATAATAGTCCATGTGGTGCTGCACGCAGTATCAGCTGTTGTTGACTATTGGAATAATTCTAGGGCAAACTGTCCCCAAGAGAAGAGGGCATGGTGTGTTTCTAAAGCGGAAAAAAACCCTACTCTATTGTTAACAACAGAGTAAAAAAACAACAGTCAGTCAGGGTCAAACAGCAGATCATCAATTATCTGTCATTTCCTCCCGTCGCTCCTCTCTGACCTCCTCGCCGACCAGAGTGATGATGTTTAAGGGGATGAATACAGTGCGGCACACAACAGTCAACAGCAATCTGGGAACATCAGATGATGTTAAAGTGGCGGAAGCAGCGCCAGAAGGGGAACATTTCTCAGAAGTGAAAACATCGGGACGGTCTGACTCAGGGATCCAGCGAGGACCGAGCGTCAGTCAGCTCCGTTCTCCACTGCAGGCCATTTTACAGGAAGTCACTGCCTTATATGGCTGTCACAGACTATTGTGTCTGTAGCTACATGCTCCTACTGTGCTATGTTTCCATGGCAACCAAGACGAGTCAGTCTTTTTTTTCTCCCTCTGTCTCAGTCTCGTTTTCTCTCTCTCTCTCTGTGTCTCACACACACACACACATGCACATACACACACCTTCATTCCAGACAATGAGATCAGATAGTGTATGACTCACTCACATAACCTTTTTCCCAAAGTTTTTAAGCTATCAGCATCCAGAACTTTCTCGGTTCAACCCAGCTGTTTCTCTCCTCCCCTCGCTTTCTCCTCTGCTTCACCTTTCCCTCCACAGCTCGACACAAAACACAAACAACTGTTTTCACTCTGCAAATGCTGCATGGCGTCCGTCCGTGCATGCTCGTGTGTTCCAACAGCAGGTGGAACGACATCCTCTCAGGGAGTTTCTGCATGTTGCATCACCCCATTGACTAATCCCCAACCCAATAAGTCTCTGTGCACTCAAATCCCAAAATAATAAGGATGAAAAGTCAAGTGTGTTGTGCATAACTAGGCGTTTTACACACAGCCAAAGCTCAAGCTGTGCAATCAGGAAAATCACCAAGTCCTCACCAGCTCTGAGCCCAACTGAATGTTTGCCACACTGGTGCATTCATGAAAGCTGCACTGAACTGTTAGAATGAATGCCCTGTCTTTTTATTTCAATCCATTTTGTGCTTTGCTGCATCAAAAGGGGTGTTTCTGCTCTTATTTTTTTTTGTGAGGCATTCATAAAAGCATCATTATCAGGTGCAAACAATGCAGCAGGTAGCAGTGCAAGCTCTCACCATTTTATTACATTCATTAGTATGTCAGGTGAAGAACGGCTTGTGAGGAGCTGCAGGATTGAGTCACCAACCCCCTTCCCTCTTCTTTCCCTCTCATCTTCACTCCCCCTCTTTTTTACCTCTCTCATCCCTATTTGCCTTTTTCTCCACTCCCTTGTGAAATCATTCTCATTTGAATTCATATTCTGCATGCAACCAGACACAGCTCACACATGCACACGCACACACACACACACACACACACACAGTAAACAGCTAGACACTCCGCAGAGCTCTGATATCATTGCAGTGTTTACTCATACTGTTTTCATTTATTGCGACGCTGATTAAGTAATGAGCTAGAAAATACTAAGCAATCACATGCGGAAGTACCAGGATACAAACAACTCCAAACTGTGTCTGTCAGGTCTGAGACACCGCTGCACACACTCCTTGTGCACAAACACACAGTAGCAAGGATGCTTAAAGGACAATGACACCATGTCAAACCCCATTAACAAATGAGTTCCTCAAGAGGTAGAGGAGACAAGAAGAGGAAAGACCGTTACCAGATGCAGGAGACTTGCTGCGCCGTGACTGGATGGCGGTCCTTGGGGAGCCTCGGCTCAGAGAGCCAGACATCTTTCCATAGGTCACTGACTTCATCATACGACACTCTGCAAGCACGAAGAGAAGAAAGACAGAGGTGTTCAGAAATTCTTCGGAAACCACAAAGTCCTTCACATTATTTATTCATCCACCTATATAGTCTCCAAACTCTATACGCTGTAGGGTGCTTTCACACCTGCCCAGTTTGGTTCGGTTCGATCGAACTCAAGTTCATTTGCCCCCTAAGTGCGGGTCGTTTGGGCAGGTGGGAACACAACTCGGGTGTGCACCAAAACAACCGGACCAAGACCTTCTTGAAGAGGTGATCATGGTTACAAATTAATTCTGGTGTGGTGAGAACGTGTTCTGACCTCGATCCGAACCAACTGCAGTCGCATGACACATTGTTTGGGTTAAACATGAGCATGTTACAGTCCCTGAGGATTATCAATGTGCACCTCCTCCTGTACTGCCTTAATATGCACATTCAGCACATCCAATGCATCAAAACATTGTTTTCTAGTTGGAGCCGTGCCTCGTTTTCAAACTGTATGGTTTGACTAAAATGAACAATGACAGCAATATAGTCCACGATGAGCAGCGCTAAAATCAACCTGCGTAGTTGTCCCTCCATTGTGACATTAGAAAGTGTCACATTTATCTTGCAAGTGTACTCTTCTTCAACATTTTGTTTACTTCCTGGATTTTTCCCGAATGGAAATTTTGACCAATCATGAGCAGCTTTCTCATGCATAGCATTTGATCTGGTCTGCTTGTAAATGCTGCCGTGAAAGCACGAACCAACTTTAGGCAATTATGCAACTTTGTGACAAAATAAGTCCCTGAGCCGGACCAAAGCAAGACAACTCTAGGTCTGAAAGCAGCCTTAGAAAAGTCTACAAATCCAGGGCCTACAGGGACGCACTGTCAAGAGAGGAAACCACATTTTGGAATGACAACTAGAAAACCCCCTCAACCTCCTATAAAGGTGCTATACAGTGCACCGCTACTGCCCCAAAAACCTCCTAAGTGGGGCCCCTTCTAGCTACCGTACTACTACGACTAATGATTGTAAAATCTGATCAAGCAAAATAGATCAATGCATTTTTTTGATTGAATGCATTTTTATTGGGGCGTGGGAGGCTTGATGGGCTTCTTTGCCTGGGGCCCACAAGTGCCAAGATCACCACTGAGGTCCTGTAGTGTTTAAATCCAAACAAGGTAGCAACTGAACTGCTTCAAGACGAGAAAACTGCTGCATCCGTGCTGTTAGCAAACACAGACTGATGCTCTGGAGGAGTGAATAATAAGTGTGACACTGTGACATGACATTGTGTTTCGTGGCACACACGCCTAAATGAAAAGTTTTCACACAATAACAACTGAGACACATGTCACTTCAGTTAGACTGGCAATTCTAATGTTATGGATTTCTAACCAACTATAGTTTTAATATTTTTCTGATTGATTTTGACCTTTAGTCGTGCAAGAAAACACCAAACCACTAATGTATCAACACTGGTGTAATTGGTTTTACCTTCAGGTCCCCAGCAAAAATGAGTTCTGACCTTCACTGGGCTCGCTTTCCAAGCGCAATTATTGTGGTGTTTCAGGAGTGACAGCGCTGACTCACAGAGGTCTGATATTTTACAGACGCACACATCCTGATAAATGAGCCATGCGATGGTACTCACACACCCTCCCTGCCTCCTTCATCCCCAAAACTTTGCTCCTCTCTTGTTCATTAACCCAACCCCATTATAGCTCATTACCATTTTAGACCAGCGGGAGGGGGGAATTATAAGTGTGTGTGTGTGTGTGTGTGTGTGTATGTGTGTGAGATGTGCTTGTGTGGCAGTCGTTGTGGCCCAGTGATTAATGTACAATGCGGAGTGTTAACATGATGACAGTGTGCCAGAGCTGAGGCAGAGGCGATAATTATAGTGATGCTGAGAGGAGGCGAAGTTGTCTGCAGCTCTGACTCTGACTGTCTCTCTGTCTGTTATGTTTGTCGCTCCGCTCTCCCCGTCTGACTATTTCTCCCCCCTGCCTCCTGCCCTCTGCCTTTTGCTCTCTGTCTCCCGGGACGCTGGGAGGTGTCAAATTGTGCTCTCTGTCTTCTGGGACTGAAAAAAAAATCTGGGATGCGTGTGTGGTTTTGTATTAATGATGATGTGGGGACATGGATCTGTTCATACACTGTGTGGGGACAGACTAGAGTCCCCACAAGAATAGGTAAGCATTTACCTCTGGGTTAAGGTTGAGACTCAGTTTCTAGTGAAGGTTACGGTTACGATTGGGGCTTTTAGAGGTTATGGCTGAGGTTAAGGTAAGTCTGTACAAAAGGAAAGAAAAGAAAGATATATGTGGAGACTAGGCAGAGTTGATATTTATTTTTAAGTACAATGATCATGGCCACAATTATGGTGCTATAACAGCATGTAGTTTATTCAGATTTTCATGTAAAAACACTGTTTTTAAAATGCTAATTTCAGCAAAAAGACATGAAGTTTAATTAAACCAGGTTTCTCTACAACATACTATTAAAGGCTTTCACATCCTTTGTAACAAAGTAAGTAGAGCAGGGTCATATCTGATGTCTCCATCTGTATTAAATTGCCTAAAAGCTCCAGACATCTCAGTTTTCCCATCAAGATTCAAATCTAAATCACCCACTGAGAAATACATGCAGTTAGCACATTCACCCTCATACAACAAACCCTCACAGATATGGGCAGGAAATGAAATTTGTCACACAGACCACTACGACTACACGGACAGGGAAGTTCATTTTCAGGTTCATACTTGTATTTTTGGTTATTACCAGAACATGTGTACATGCTTTAATGTTCAAAAAATACTTTATTATCCTCACACTGTCTGAGCTGGAACACCTGTATTCACCCTCTGTCTTAAATGCTCCGTTTTAGGGCCTCTCTTTACGCCCCCCCCTCTCGAATAAACCCAATCTGCAATGATTGGTAAGCGTTTTCAGGTCTTCTGTCTGTCTGCGCTCTCTGCGTTCCTGCACCATTATGCAGCAGGAGAATGTAACAGGGTATAGCTGCAATTTCTATTGTGAAAACCACTCATAAAAGCCTCTAAACAAAATCTTCACAAAGGGACATGTTCAAGCAAGAATATGATCCAAAATCCAAAATCCCTGACGTCAGTATGTAGCCTCATGTAGCAGTGTACTTTGAGCTGGGGAATGAATATAACAGAGTAGGGCAGCACTTCCTACCATGAAATGAATCACCAATTAAAGCTTCAAAACACAACTGGACTTTCCCGGATGTTAGCATTGTAGCTACATATAGCAGTGTACACTGTACACATACAGACACTCATCACGAGCAGACTATAGCTTGCCACGTAAGTAGAAAAAAATGATGAAAACAGAGTATTCAGAACGGTATGAAGCCTAATGCGGGATTTATACTTCTGCATTGAATCAAAGGCTCTGCGTCAACATAGAGCCTATGCCATTGCGACAGAGCACAACGCGTCATAATCTGAAAGCCACGCCCCCAAAGGGGAAACGAGGCCGGCTTTCCCCTCACACTTTCCCCCTCCGTTTCCAGCCTGTTGAGTTTTCCCTAAGTCCAAATGCCGAAAAGTTGCTGTGTGGTGGGCTGCACGGCCAATAAAAACTCAGAGCTTAGCTTTTATCAGCTGCCGAGCAGAAAAACGGAACCTTGTAGAAGACAAAAGTGGATACAGGCGTGAGGCTTCAACAGGGAAGAAATTGTGGGATCCTGACACTCAGTATGCCTATGTGTGCAGCAAACACTTTGTCCAACCCTCCAAATGTATTTTTTAGAGTAACAGTTAACTGTATTCATGTATGTTAAGCTAAAGCATTGACAGAATGAATGCAACTTCTGTTATAATTGTGCCCAGCAAGCAGTCCATTCCAGCGGTCCACTCTAGCACTTCTATCAATCTACCAGCATGTAGAGGCATGTCTCAGAACAACAACGTGTGCCGGTAGTAGGAGCAGGCTGACGGCTGAGCGTGCCGAAATGTTCATCTTCTTAAAAAAGAATCTCCACATCATGTTTTTTCCAAAACGAGCAAGGTAAGGAGAAGGGACACTGAGGTAGACCGGCAATATTAAGCTTATCAATATACCGTTGCCTCTCTGGTAGGCATAGCGTGCTAAAATAATCCTTTGCCATCTTATTATTAGCTAATTATTAGCTAGCTATAGCTAATAATTAGTTAGCTAGCTAGCAATTCAGTCGAGGAGACTTGAAGGCGTGGCTGCAGAGGCAGAATGACAGCGACCTCCTGTCTATTTTTGTAAGCTGAAACCATTTCCCTCAGTGGAAAGAAGCTTATTTACTTTAATTTCACAGATAAGAAACAATAAATTGTGAAGACAATAAAGCCTCCACTAAAATAGCATTTAACGTCATGTGTGTGATTTATCCTGGCTTCATATAAGTAGGAGAAATCTCCACTCATTGCGAGGCAAATTCATACAATGTAAAATACCATAGGTTTGTGCTAATAATGTTAGCATGTTATATTTGTTTGGAAAAAGTGTTAAATATAAGACAGCTGTTTTGTCGGTGAACCTTATGATTGGTAATAGAGACGAATTACCTTTGTTAAATGTTGCTGTTGTCCCTAGATTCATATGAGAAGAGGAAAAGTCTGCTAGGTTCTAGGCTAATTTATACAATGTGTGCTAAAAACATTAGCATGTTGTTTTTCTGGGGAAAATGTGTCCAGATAAAAACAAGTGCTTTGTCTGTGGATGGTGTGAGTTATAGTGAAGCTGATTTGTGTACTTGTGTTTGAAATTGTCTCTATTAAGCCTTGTTTAATGTGTGTTTTGGGTGTACTTTGAATCAACTCAACTTTAAAGCACTTCACAGAAACCCCACTGCTGACTAGTGTTTTGGAGGTGTAACTGCAGTGTGACACAAGCTATGTTTCCATCCAAAAGTGATTCGAATCATTGGGAAATACGCATTAAAAGAAATACAAATCCTGTGTGTTTCCATTAAATGTACGGACTTTGGTGAAAACTACAAACTCGCGCGAGTTTTCCGCAGAACCGGAAACAAAACAAGTCTTGCATTCTTCTTCTTCTATGTTGTCTGGCGGTTGGCAACCAGCTTGTAAATGCATTACTGCTTTCCCAACCCGGAGTGTGGATGTCACCATGGAGAGAGGTGCGCTACGTCAGACTTAATTCGAACATAACTGTTTCCATCCCCCGTTTTGCGAATCAACATTTTTTCGAAACAACCAAAACCCAGCTAAAGGGGGATTTTAATTCGAATTTTGGCGTTTCCATCATAATTTTCCGATGCGATACTTCGAGATGCGCATCTAAACAGGCTGATGGAAACATGGCTACAGACAGACCACTGCACCAGTATAAATGCTCACAACGGCGTAGGCCACGTGCATAGGATACGGCATAGGCTCTGCATAGATCCCACTTAAGGTTTTTCTCGCAGGGATTACTTTACAAATGTTTACCTCATTATCTGAAACTTTGGCCACATTTAATATGAACATTTGACATTGTAACATTATTTATATGTCAGAGAATATGGAAGGGCATAATGGGTCCCCTTTAACTTGCAGACCATAGGAGGTGTTTGATTTCTGCTGGTTACCACAACAAACCACTAATGAAGAGAATCATCAGTAAATAATGAAAGTGCAGCTACCCTGGAAACATACGGCTTGATTTTTGGTCTTCCTCAAGAAAGTAGGTTACTGAAAAGAAACTAATGGAAGCAGCTGTCCATTATATTCTGCAAATGAAAGAGGATTAGTGGGAAGAAAGGGAGGACAAAAAGTGAGAGACAAAAAGGGAAAGGAAGTGGAGGTTGGCGACCCAGGTGGGACGGATATTATTTAATGGATGAAGGGATACAGGGGAAACAAATGAATTGAATAAAACCTTTGAACAAAAGCCAGAGCACACTCATTCATGTAGGAGACAGGAAGAGAGATGAGAGGGTGAGAATACAGATGAGCACTAAATGGCAGGAGTCTTCCGACGGTGATGCAGAGAGGGGAGAGACAGACAAAACACAGATGGGTGAAGTGAGGACAGAATGTATCCTCGGTAGGCCTCGGTGCGGAGACAGGCAGAGGAGAGGAAGAAGAGGTTAGACGATGGCTTAAGTGCAGCAGAGGATAAGAGAGGAGAGAGGAGGAGTGGCAAGGGACAACGGAGCGTAATGAACAGGACAGCCTACACAGTCCTCTGCCACCTGAACCAGGGAGATGTGTCATATACTGGGAAGACAGGGGGCACTGAGCAACTACAAACACATGATGAACAGGGACAAACAGAGATAGACAGAAGAAAGAAGTCAACTAAGGACAATATGGAAGATTTAAAATGCCTCAATAAAAACAAATCAAACAAAAAAAGTGGAAAAATGCACAATTATATATATTTCCCCTTTTTTATTGACAATTATTTTACATTTTGTCCTTTATAACTGGGTTGGTTTTCATTGTGACATTTTATATTCCACTTTATTCCTTAGTTATGTTTGTTTTCATGTGAGCATTTAAATCTTCCAAAGAAGAGGACCATATCTGACTAATAAACAGAAAGTAGGGCATTGATTTGGCCTTGATATATAGTTAAACAGGTTGCTGCCACTCTGTACTCACAACCACATTTAGCTATTTTTACTACTTGTCCACCAGAGACAAATTCAGGGATGCTATTCTGTGTTCTGCTCACATTTAAAGGTATACTCAACAAGAAGAGTAGTCAGCTTAGCTCATTTTATGAAAATATATATATATGGGATCAAGTAGAAGCTTCCCTGAAAAAGGTGGAAGGGGATAAAGCTTCTCCATGGTGAGGGCTTAAAATTATTACTCACACATGAGCATCCTAAGGAACACATTATAGGCAGAACTTGTAAACAGGAATTGAAAAATGTGTCAATTTCAAGAGGTACTGTAGATTAATCTTTGGAGAAGTATAGTGGTGTATTTCTCCGGACCCCCTGGTGTCTGAAATAATCATTAGCAAATGTAATGACAGTCATAAATTAATGATTACTACCAGTTCTAGTATTATGGTGTACTGCAGTTTTGCGTGGGTTTAATAATGATAATAAACTGTATTTATATAGCACCTTTCATACAAGAAATGCAGCACGAAGCACTTTACAGTTTCAGGAAGTCAGAGCTATTTAAAGGCTAAAGTGAACAGATACATTTTTAGCTTTATTTTAAAATATTTAGCGAGCTAGCTTCCCTGATATCTATAGGCAGTGTGTTCCATAGCTTTGGGGCATACTTGACAAAGTCTGCATCACTGATCTTCTTCCAGCTGTTGCAGGGATCCTCCAATAAACCAGCAGCAGATGATCGCAGTGCTCTCGGAGGCAAATAGTTAACAAGGGAGTTAGCAATGTAGCTTGGTCCCAGCCCATGTAGGGCTTTGTATACAAGGAGGAGGAGCTTAATATCACTTCTAAATGTAACAGGAAGCCAGTGCAGAGCAGCTCAGACTGACCTGATGTGCTTTCTCCTCTTGGTTCTGGTTAATAGCTGTGCTGCAGAGTTTTGAATGAGCTGAAGTCTCTCAGTGGTGTTTTTTAGGAGGGCAGTAAAAAGAGCATTACAGTAGTCAAGTTGACTCGAAATAAAGGCATTAATCAATTTCTTGGCATCTTTTCCATTTAGGGATGGTTGTATGGTTTGTCCAAGTGGTGCTGCCGTACTCCATCAGAACATGGCTCATGGAGGAATTCAACCTTCATTAATTTATTCATTCATTTCCCGTAACTGCTTGTCCTGTTAAGGGTCGAGGCTGGAGTGTATCCGAGCTGACACTGGGCGAGAGGCGGGGTACCCACTGGACAGGTCACCAGACTATCACCAGACACAACCATTCACACTCATATTCACACCTACAGGCAATTTAGAGTCACCAATTAATCTGCATGTCTTTGGACTGTGGGAGGAAGCCGGAGTACCCAGAGGAAACCTACGCTGACACGGGAAGAACATGCAAAATCTGCACAGAAGGGCTCCCCCACAGTGGGTTTGAACCAGGAACCTTTTGCTGTGAGGCAACAATGCTAACCACTGTATCACCATGCCACCACAAATTCAGCGTTAATGTCTTAATTAAGTTAAAAAGAGTAAAGTGTCAATAATTTATGTATGTGTAATAGTATGTATGTATAGACAGTATCCCTCAACTGCATATTCCTTTAGTGCAATGTACGGCTGTACTTGCAAATGATATATAATAGGATAAAGTGGGAAGTATATTTTCAAATTTAGAATTTTTTTATGTGAACAATAAGTCAAATGACCAGTCAAAGGTCAAATGTCAGAATGGAAATGCTGCTAGTCCCCTTACCACTCTCGTCCAGCATCAGATCATCTTGGTAGCGGAACTTCTCCGGTCCACACGCCACAAAAACATCCTCATCCCCAAAGAAGTCTTGCAGACACGACACCTGGAGACAAAGACACACAGATGAGTTCAATTATTATTTTCCCACATCTTTTTTTTCATCCATGTCAATAGCATACGCTGACTGTGTTTCATTCTCACGCTCAGTCACCTCTGGCAGAGAGAGCAACACAACTTTTCTACTGTTTGGGGCTGAATGCTATGTTCAAAGGCACCTCAGTTATTGGGGAAATAGGGAAAGAAAGTTTTCACAACAATTTCCCAGCTGCTCAGCAGATTTATTGATAACAACTTTCCAGTCAGATGTCTATCTCACACACACATCTACGCACTAACACGCCGCCCTGCACTGCACGTGTTCACAAAATTGACTTTCCCTTCCTTAGCTTACGTAAAAAGGCACGTGCACTGAGCCCCAGGACACGGATAAGGAACACCTGGGGAGTGTGTTTGTGCGTGCCTGTTTTTGTTTGCACGCACGCTCATTGGCGTCTGTGAGTATCTTGTGCGCACGCCTCACATGTCCCTGAGCTCCAGAGTCGTGTTGTTTCTGCAGTTAATCAGTCTATCAGCGACTATAATGAGACCTTGCTGAGTCACTAATTTGCTGATGCGCTGCAGCACATGCACCGGACATCCTGAGCAAGAAGTGGGGGGTCTGTTCCCTCAGGATCAGCATCTTATGAATGGTAATGAGTTAACGAAGAGGAAAAACTTAAAGAGGGAAGGTGCGTTTTTGAGCTACAGAGAGATAAAGAAGTGGTATGAGAGAGGGGGTGTGAGGCGGAGAGAAGTTTGGAGATTAGAGATTAGAGAAATTACAGATTACTGTTGAATAAGTACAGATCTGACTAAGCCTGTGTCTGATTTACAGTAAAAAACACTGTCTTAATGAGTCATTCTCTGACAGACTTAATACTGTGAAGCTAACACCAACCCTACAGAGACATGTTGACAGGCACAGATATAAAAACACTAGATCACTAAACGCAACACAACTACAACTGGATCATTACAGAGGAAAGGGTTTTTGCTAAGAGGGCACACATATAATTAACACATTATTCATAACTCTTCAACCTGGGCTCTTAAAAACGTTCACTCTGCCACACAAGACAGATGTTATTTGTTTTTTCAATCTATAAACTCACTCTGCTACCAAGACATCTCAGCAACGGGGTGTTTATTATGACAAATAGGCTACGAAACACGCTGCTGTTCATTGTTTTCTATTTGATTTAGTCGACAGCTAATTCCATATCTGATCTAAACTCTGCATGATTTACTCAAACAACTTTAATTACAACCCACAGGCAACCATCACATTTCAATCCCAAGCCATCAATATTCCAAATTATATTTCGCGATAGGCAACTGTATAGTCAGAAAGGGATTTACAGAAAGACAATAGTTCATTCATCCACTATGACAAATCTCCCACTGAAAACCTATTACAATTTAGGCTGCATGCATGTCTGGCACCGCCCGGAGTTAACACACAAACACAAAGCTAACGTTATTGCATTTTCATGGCAATTAACATCCAAGAATCCATTTAGATTCCTATTAGCCACCGATCAACAGCCCAAAAGAAAGTCACAGCTGATATAACAGCATTATCAACCAAATACCCAATAAACAGCGAAGAGGCTATTCTGTTTGGTGTGTGTGTGTGTGTGTGTGTGTGTGTGTGTGTGTGTGTGTGTGTGTGTGTGTGTGTGTGTCATCCTGTTTTACCCCCCACAGACTCCAAATGGGCCGACAGGGAGACAAAAAACAAGTTTAATCTCAGACACAGACTCTCTGTGGAGTATGGATCGTTTTCATTTAACTTTTCAAATCAAGGCACGGTGTGTGTGTGTGTGTGTGTGTGTGTGTGTGTGCGTACACATCACATGAAAACACGTTTCTGCACAGGCACATATGGATACTTGTGTGTGTGCCCGCGCGTGTGTGCAAGTGATATTACTCTTGTTTCATAACAGAGTGCATATTGCTTTGTTCCATAATATCCCCTGACAGTGTGCTGGTGATTATTTCAGGGCCGAGCGGCTCCACTTCCTAACAAGATGGCTGTGATACCGGTGCCGGTGCTGTTAACATTTCCCCGGTGTGTCAGCACTGATTGGCAGCCCTGGACACTTCTACCTCTAATTGTGCTGGGGTTTTTTTTGTTTTTTATTTCACTGTATTTTCACATTATTTACATCTTTATATAAATCTTATATTGCTTACTGTTGCATTTTTAGTGTCCGTTGTGTCTGCTGAGCACAAGCTGCTCTGCTGCTCTCATATGGAATGAGTTTCAAAGACTTTTTACAATAATATCTTTCTTTTCTTTTAAAGATTTTTAAGCATTATTAATGTGGAATCACTGTTTTGTGTGTGAACTCTCTCTCTCTCTTTGAAAAACAAATCTTCATCAGCTTGTGGTCTTAGATATCTATGACTTAATATTTAGAGCTGCCCCTAATATATCATTTCTGTCCAGCTGGCTTTGGAGCATGACTTAAATATATCCCTGCTTCTCACAATTTGAGGTTGGCTTTGTGTGAGATTTGGATTAAACAATAGTCTGAGTAGACCCCTGTCAGATTATCCAAGATGGACAACAAATGCCAAGATTTATGCTGGCACAATTGTGGCAACCGAGGTTCCTTACTCCACCTCCTCTGGGACTGTCCAGCTGTTAAAACGCTCTGGTTACATCCCTTATGTCAGAGTTTTTCAATGTTAATTTCCCAGTCTGTCCTGAAGCATGCCTGCTGGGCCTGAAACCTTACAGTAATATTGGGGGTCACTGTATATTGAGTTGCTTATCTACTAAAAGACAAACTCTTTTAAACTGTACAGAGCGTGCTTCTCTAGAGATTCATGGCGGGAGGACTATCTGGTCTTGCTGAATATTGGATCGAGTAGCCTGTAAAAACGCTTTGATAAGGGCCTGTGCAACACATTCGCATCCCATCTCATCAAAAAACCCCACTCTGTCAGTGGACCAAAATGTCAAAACACAATGTGCTAGGCAGCCTCTAGCATCAACTTTTGGCGCTGTGGGACAGCGTGTCAATTTACGCTTATGACATGCATCTTCACACTTCGCACACTTCTTGGATGAGAGGCGAAACGTCTTCAAGAAACACAAGCAAGTCCAGCTGCCTACAATATTAGCGCTTAGGATTACCATGACCTGGATGACTGAGAATCTTCACCGACAAGTATGACATGCATCTTTTCAACATACACTTCAGTTTTCAAAGAACATATGCAGTTTCTGCTCCTTACATGCATATTATCTTTTTCAAATTAAATGTAATGGTCATGTCACATGACACATGTCCTGTAACATACATCACTACCATAGCATGTTACACGTACAGAACAGCAGATTTTAAGATTTATTTTTGGCTTTTTGCCTTCATTTGATAGGACAGTCTGAGTGTGAAAAGGGAACAGAGGGGATGATATGAGGCAAGGTGCTGCAGGTGGGCGTTAAACCTGCAGCCGCTGCAGCTACAACATTGCCTTTGTATATAGGATGCTTGCTCTACCCACTAGGCCATCGGGAACCCCAAAAGCACACTAGTTTGTTATCATAACGCCACTGACTTTTGATTTTACACAAGAAACTAACATAAAGCTCAGGGGTGAAAGTCCATCTCTACTCCTGCCTACGGTAGTTGGCAATGGGAACTGCCCATTGGTCCGACAGCCCATTGGTCTGACATCCCATTGTTCCGACCATATTAAACCCATTGTTCCGAAGTCCGTTCCGAAATCATCATGATGCCCTGTGGTTAAGGTGTGGGTTAAAATGAAAAAGAAAGTGACAAACACATAAGCTGTGAGCCTGCTTCGCCTCTAGCCTTTCCCAGCTGACCCAGAGCCGGTCGCGGCGCACCATCAAGGTAGAAATACACCCGCCGGGAGCCGTTCAGCACCGCGGACTGTCGGACTAATGGGATGTCGGACCAATGGGCTGTCAGACCAATGACATGGACCCGTTGGCAATGGCGTCGGACACAGCCACCAGCACAGTGTGCTTCATAATGATACGAAAGGTGCCTTTGTGCACTGGTGTCTGACGCAGACGTCCACTAACAAAGCAGAGGTATTTCTCAAGGTCGGTTGTTGCCTGCTGTGTCAACAACTGCTGCCAGCTGGTGATCACTGACAAAGCGGCGGTATTTGACAAATTGAGAATAAGAATGGACAGGCCTTGAAGACCACTGGGACATGATGGGGTAGGGGTGAAGGGTAGATCCTTGGGGCTCTGAATGTTTTCTCAAAAGCCCAGACTATGTGGCAGTCCCTACAGAAATCCAATATAATTCAGTTAATGTTCTTCTGTTGGCCTGATATTCAATTCAGAGCAGTAAAGACCACATTGACTTGGCATTGTTGGGGATCCTTGGTTTGCAATGAGGAGCAGGTTATTACAGCATGGATTTAAATGTAGCAGATTTGTCAGCTGTGAACTCTACTCCACCACAGTGTAACAAAAATAGGTTTTAAGATTAGTAATGCTGTTTACACCACAGTCCTACTCTATCCATGTTATGTAACTTAAAAATAGTACATGTTTTGTCTCGTTTGGAAATTAGTCATGCTTAACATTTGTTGTGTCCTGGTTTCAGACTGATGAAACAATTGGAGAACGTTTACATATAAAATAGTATGCAGGCTCTACAGAGTGTTATTTTCTTCAGAGATTTTTAGGCATTCTGTTATCTCAAAGGCTTGAAAAAAAAAAAGTGCATTTAGCTGCTGTAAATGGGAAAAAAGACCAAATTTTTACAATGTCTGGCTCCTCCTTTGGTCCAATGCAGTTTCAAAAAACAAAGAAACACTGACTGATTATAATGATTTGTTTTAATTATTTCAATTTATCAGTTAACTGTTTATCTATCTATGAAATGTCAGAAAATAGTGAACATCACAGCTTCCCAGAGCCCTGGCTGATGGCTATATTAATCATCAAATGTGTTGCCAATTATTTCTCAGCTGATTGGACCAACTGATTATTCTGATAATGGTTTTTTAAAAACTCTTATATTTTATTTAAACATGTCAGGCTATAATGAATCTGTTTTAAGCTCCTATTCTTTTGAAAGTGCCATGATTTTTATTCACAGCGGGATGTGTGTTTGCTGCTCTGACTCAGTCTGACCACATCCTCAGGCCGCGACTGCTGCTGCTGCTGCTGCTGCTGCTGCTGCTGCTGCTGCTGGAGGCAACCAAGAGGAGGCCCTTTGAAGCTGCTCATCCACAGATAGAAACTGTAGCACACCAGAAATGTCTGGTAAACAGTGAGGAAAGAACACACACATACAGGATGTTATCACAGTGATGAGAACGTGAGCTGGAACAGGGACAGTCTTCATGTAGGGCAGCCTCTGAGGGCACCTTAAAGCTGAGGGTAAACTAATATGGAGCAACACGCAAACACATACTGTATAGTGAGAGGGGTGTGAGAAAGTATGGTTGCCATGGTGATAATGCCCTCTAGGTATTGGTGCATGGCTGGTGCGTGCCACTGACTGCACGATGTGCACACTGTGATAGCGAGCTCCATCATTCATATTTTATCTACTATGAGCACGATACGCTACAAAACTGTGTCATTCACACAAATCCACACACAGAGACATGCAAGTGGCACATGGCCTGCTTAATATTGAAATACAGGTGCAATATCTCCTTTTTGAAGAAGAGGAAGAGCTCTGCAGAAACTCAGACAGACGGACCAATGAATGATGGAGAGGAGAAGGAGCTGGTAAAGGTAAAAAAAAATAATAAAACAGTCAAAGGATGAAGCCAACCAGCCAAATCCCCCGAGTTAGAGAGGAAACAAACAGACAGAGGGAAACGAGCAACACAGGAGGAGATCTATTCCTGACTGCTGCTCTGAGCCCTTCTCTGAGCCCAATGACAAAACAAGCCGCTTTGATGTCTCTGGTGCTGCGTTCTCACCGAGAACCAGCGCAGTTACACAACATCCACCGCTGCCTAAACAAGGACAGGAAGAAACAAACAGAGAAACGAAGGGAAAAGAGGGACTGAAATAAGATGACGAGAAATGAGCAGAGGAGTGTGGAAATTGGCAATTTCGTAACCCTGCCATCACCTCACACATCTTTATTAAAGTGAGAAATAGGCTCTGAGAGTGGGTCACGATGAACAAGGCGCTTCCCTGCATTAAAACGGATTCATAATCTATTTACTCAGGCATTATTTTAGCTTAGAGCGAAGCAGAATCAAGACGGTAGGAGCAAAACAGATGTGTCACATCTTAAATGCCTCACAAACAATCCTCTTCCCTCACTGTCCACTGCCATGACTGACTATCTACAGCATGTTGCTGTACATAACAAAAGGGGAAATGGTGTTTTTGGATATTTAGTTAGTGGCAACATCAGTAAAACATGAATAACACAGAGAGGCTTGTACAAAAATACAGTACTGTACAGAGGACCTGTTATAAATGTGAGCATCAGCTCCTCCTGAAAATGTCTCACACAAGTGATGTTTCTCAGTAAACTCATTTATGTTCTCACTACGCCACCTAGTGTAGAGACAGCAAACACATTCAACAGCATCAGTTTCTCTCTCCCCTCTGTTTGTTTTTCTTCTCTTTCCAAGTTTAGTTGAGATTAAATTTGAGTCACATTTATGAAATCAGCTGGTTTTGGGCAGATACGGTGCTGCAAGTGGTATTATTTATAGTGCAAAGGTGGATAACAAACTGAGGCAGGCAATCACTGCCGCCACATGGTGGCACTGTTTAATAATGTGAAAAGATTTACAGGCCACACACAACATTCAGCAACAGTACCACCAGAGAAAGCAGGGTCATGGTGAAGCTAGATGTCAGTTTCTATGGTGCGAACACAGAAATCACCTGGATCAAACAGACAGAGAGAGACAACCAGTTTTAAATTGAGATAAGTGATGGAGAGAGAGAACTTCTGACTACATCCACAACTTAAAAGCTCAAATATCAACATGTGAAACACACGGGAACTTGAGGAATTTGAGTGAGCCGACAGATTAAAGCATTTTAAATCTGGGTCTCTGTGGAGCAGCAAGTGATTTATAACATCTGAGTGGCTCCTTGTTTGGTTAATGCCATGAGGGATGACTGTGGAGCTGCTGTGAGTTTTAGTCTGGGTGCTCGGGGACATGAGGGGAAATGTGTGGAAGGAGACCAACAGCTGTACCAGTATAAAAACGCACACACACATAATGAACATACACTGTATGGTAAACACACAAACATATTTATCCATACACAATCTCAGCTGTTATTTTGTAAGGACATGCACAAATACACAGCTAGACACACACATGCACCCCGTCTGAGCATCGCGGCGGTGCAGAATCTCAGCTTTCTGTGTTCAAACTGTCTGTCTGCTTCTCACCAGCAGCTCCTGTGAATCAGCTGCCGGGAACAAATGATCAGTGACAACACTGCTCACTCTGCTCATTTAGATCGGCTATTTCTGTCTCCCTGTCAGACTTCAGGTGTACCTGAGGACTCATCTGTCAGATCCTCGCTTCTTAGTGGGAGTTTCTGACAAGCAGTCAAACAGTTATTTGAAGTGTAAATGTGTGAAGGCACACGCATGTATTTACCTCGAGAAAATAAGCAACAGTTTAGTTAGTTAATCGGAAGAAAATGAATCAACAATTTTAATAATCGTCATTTATCAAGGAAAATTTTGAAATATTTGCTGGTTCCAGATCCTCAGATGTGAGGATTTGCAGCTTGCCTCCATGTTAGATTGAGTATCTTTCAAACAACTGGTTTGAAAATGGACTATTTTCACTATCTGATATTTTATAGACTTAAGACTTCACAGACATTTTTGCAACCCAAGTGGTAAGCTCTAGGGCTGAAAAATGAAGCCAATGTATAAGTGCCAAAAACTGCAGTTCCTCAAATGGCCACATGAGGCTGGCTCCAAAAAAATAAACATGTTTACAGCCTGGTTCAAAAAACGGTTTTGGCCTCTATGGCTAATTTCAACATTCATGACAACTGTACAAAGGTGAAATTGTTATATAACTCACCTGTTTAAATTTTATCAAGGCTTAAAGTTACGCATATTTAAAGGTGTAGCTGCTTTGAGTGACAGGCTGTCAGCAGGTCATCACAGCCTATGAGTCAGATCCACCCCTCGCCCCACCACAGCTCCATCCTCTCCTCAAATAAGGCCACGTGGGGTAACTTTTGGCTCCAAACATCCAAGATGGCGATGGCCAAAATGCCAAACTTGAGGCTTCAGAACAGGAGTCCACAAATCAATAGATGACGTTATTATCTTTTTACAGCCTGTTGTCACAACCCTGATTACTACACTGGAAAAAAAGTGCTGGTGTGCTTTAATTTAACTGTTCAGTGTGTGTGTGTGTGTGTGTGTGTGTGTGTGTGTGTGTGTGTGTGTGTGCTCTTCTTAAGCTCTGCCTTTATCTGATAAGACGCAGAGGCATTTCTCTGAGACGGCCACAGAGCCAGGAAGAGAAGAAAAAAAACAAAAGAGAAAAAGAGATTGGAGACTCAACCACTAATCTCCTGCACCACAATAGACTCACAGTGGTTACACAGAGGACATGGTGAGGTCAACATTATCCTACCCACGGAAAGACCAAATTTTGGAGGGACGAGCTGCCGCTGCCAGGGGAGATAAGCTCAGTAGAGCTGTCCGCGGTGCTGAATCAACTGCAGCTGGCCGGCAGGGCACGTACTGTAGAGCTGCTCTGAAACACTAACCACAGAGAAACCGAAGAGGCAGTCGGATGGATACTGACAGACAGGCAGACTGACATGGTAACAGATGGGTGTATTGATACAAGACAGACACAGAAAGGGCGAAGCATTTGTTGCAAACATGCAGAGCCTCTGGGGTGCAAATGTAAAACTGATGGACAGTGTTTTAATATTTGTGCAGCAGTGTGTCAGGGCTGCAACAGATATCATCAGGGTTTCAGAGCTGCACGCAGTGTGTGGCCTTGGGGTGGGACTATAATCAATATAACTGCATGGGTTTGACATTCATTTGCAAAGAGCAGAGAATTTAATGCTTTTATTTTATGTTATACTGTCTTTAAATGACAGTAATTGTACAGAAATTAGCAGTAAAACAGGTCAATACAACTACATTTAGTAGTCATTGAAGTACTGTATGTTCTGTATGATGATACTGTTTTGTGTTGTATTATTGTGATGATTACAAAAGGCAAATTAATGGCACATGCACACATGAAAGCCCGTAGACTATTCTGACCCCAGTAAAGCCCTTAAAATATAATGTCAGCTCCTACTGGAGGCTTTGTGAGGTTACAACCCCTGAAAGCATAAATAAATCCCATGTCATTGTCAGGACTATATAGCGTATTCAAATATCTGCAGGAGAAATCCCCATTCTCACTCTCAAAATGAAACTGACAAAATGCATTTCCACGGGAATTTAAATAATCTCCTCTCAAGCAGAGACAGACACACAGAGACACAGCCAGGCAAAGAGCCACAGCGACTGACAAGAAAGGAAGACAGAAATCGATCTGAAACAGGCAATAGGGAAGGATAAAACCATCTGCAAATCCCCGAGGGAGAATTCACACACCGCATGACCTCCCCGCTGCCTCAATCAGCATGCTGCGCACTGACAACTGACAGAGGGAGGTGATGGGAGAAGACAGGAAGACCCACGAAAAGAGAGAAATGAGTGAGAGCAGAAAAGTAAGTAAGTAGAGGAAAAGAGAGCAGCGGTGACGTGAGGCCAATTAACTGTGCAGCGGGCTGAGTTGGCACTGGTGTTACTGCGTTCGCCTCAAACCAGCACAGCAGACTGGCTGCTCTGTTGCATAACAACTTATGTAACAGCTTCTGCTCTCCACAGAGGCAGAGCAAACTTTCTTTTGGAGCTGTATCTGTGTTTCTCTCAGAGTGTTGGTGCATTTTCCTGTCCTTCATGTGTGTAAAGGGAGCCAATCATGAATAAAAAATCAAAAATTATGCAGCAACGCTCCCATGAGGACATAAATCGGACACAACATGGCACCAAATTCAACTTTTCTCCCCAGTTTTTTTTTGGGTCTCCTCAGCTTAACCCCACCTCCCTGGTCTCGTCATGCTGTCTTGTTTTTATCCAACTTCTCTCTATCTCTCTCGTCTAACCTCATTCCTTCACTGGTTTCTTTCATCCCCCCTTATTGATCTCTCTCCCCCATTCAGTCTGTTGGCTTTAATCCATTTTTAAGGATGAGTGTGCATGTGTGTGCGTGTGTGCTAAATTAAGGAGCTGAACGTGTAAGCACACAGGTTACAAGAGCGAGCACTGACAGAAGCACATAACACTGTGTGAGGAGAAAGCAGGAGGACAGTGGGTGGATGAGTGGGTGAGTTTGTTTGTATGTTTGCTGCTTAGTTTAGTTAATTGACCTCAAAAGAAGAATTAGGCCTGCAACTAACGATTATATTCGTGATCCATTATTCTGCTGATTAGCCTTTAAAAGTCTTGTTTTGTTTGAGAAACAGTCCAGAACCTAAAGATATTCAATAAGCTATCATGGGAGACTAAGAAATCCAGCAAATAAACACATCTGACAGCTGGAAGACGGACATGTTTGGCTGTTTTGCTTAGAGATATGACCCAAATTAGAGATTGGTGATCAAAATAGTTGCTGGTAAGTTTTCTGATTATTGACAAATTGATTAATGAAGTAATAACTTCCGCTCTTACAGCATTGTAAGAAAGGCTAACCCCAAAATATGGCGACTCCTTATACCATGGACAGGAGGAAAAGTATCTGTAAAAAACTCCCTGCTTTAACTGCAATACTAGAGGGACGGGAAAACGTGTTTAAATAAATCAAACTGTTTTGATTGTGCAAAACATGTACTGTAATTTCGAAAACTAACAAATACAAAAAAATAAAAATAAAATAAATCCAAAAATAAAATAAAGTAAAGTAAATAAAACAAAACAAAATAAAATGAAATAAAGTCAAGTAAAATAACGTAACGTAAATAAAATANAAAATAATTTATTTTATATAGCATTTCTTAAGTATAAAATACCAATAAGAAAAAAAAAGTACCATACCAAGGACACTTAAAAAAATCAGTCAGTCAAACATGCAGACTAAACTCAGTTGATCTTTGAGGTTAATATCAATATATTTAAGGTTTTTTTTATTACCTGATGCAATGTTTATAGAAGTTGCAACCCTACAGATGCCACAAAAATGGCACAGTTTAATAATTCTGCTATGTACTTTATGAAAGTAGGACATTACAGTGCATTAACTTCTAAGATGGTGCAACATTCAAGGCATTTGTTCACAAGGCACGACACTTACACCTTCCAACTGGCTCGGAGAAGCTTTGCACCTTCTAATATTTACAAGCTAGGTTCTCACTGTGCCTCCCACAGCGAGTCATGATCACACAAAGCCTGTGAGGGTCAAATCGGTCCCGCTCTTTGAGCAACTAAAAGCACGAAGCTGGGACACAATCTTTTTAAATGCAGATTGGGTTGAGAGAGATTAGAGAGCGAGTGAGTCAGGAAGTGCATGAGTCAGACAGTGTGTGTGATGAAGTTGTGGTGTGACTCGGTTCCCAACAGTCTGCCAGTGTTGGAAACGTCTGCCATCGATCCTAATTTGGCAGCGGGTCCTCTGACTACAGACAGCCCTCCAATCTGCCACAGTCGCTCTCTGCTGGTAAACAGAGACACACAAGCTAGCTGACTGACTGAGGCAGAGACACACAGAAAGATCAATCAACCAACAACATGTCCTGAATTCACTGTTTACACACAAAAACAACTGTTTAAGCTTAAGATTTCTGCTCGTTTATTATCATTCATCTACCGTGTAGTAGCAAATACACTGTAAACTAGATGCATGACACACATTCACACACTCCCCCTCACACACACACACACACACACACCATGCTGTGCTGAGTAGCTGTGACTCAGCAAATCAGCAGGAGCAGATGGACTTTGCTTCCCACAATCCTCCTCTGCAGGACAAAATGTGACATCATCAATACACAATCTATCAAATAAAGATTAAAAAACAGTTATGCTTTGTATATGAGCAGATCACATGCCATGTGCTTCATAATACGCAATGTTTTTTTAAGTGACGTTGCTGTGGCACCCTCTCTACAGTCCCTGCAGAGCTGGTTGCAGGCCAGCGAGGAGAAACGGAGGACAGGGAGAGAACAAAACTGGGGAAAAAGTGAGGGACAAAGTAAGAAAGTGAAAAGGAGACGAAAAATGAAGGTGGGATGGTGTGACGCAGGGACACAGGGAGACAGAGAAGGGGGAGGAGAGGGGGAGAGACAGAGAGTGAGGAAGAGAGGGCGATGCCATATGTTGCAGCCCTAGGATTTGGGGGTGCATGCCGAGTGTGCTAATTAAATGAGGACTAAATAGCCGTAAAACAATGGCACGTTGACAGCAAGAGACAGATACACTAAGAAAAATGAAGGCAAGAAAGGTGAGAGAGAGAAATCAGATGAAGCATGGACAACTGAGGGTAATGACGAGGGCAAATCTGTTGATAGGAGGGAAACTAAACATTATATAAGAAGAGAAATAATGACGCAGATGGGGAGAGGAGCAGAGACAGGAATGGCTGGAGCAAAAACGAAAAGAAAGCGGGAGACAGAGAGAAGGAGGCTGCAGAGAAAACAGAAGATAAAAGGATATTAAAAGCTCTTCAGCCTTGCCAACAAGGAGAAGAACAGGCCAACAATGCGGTTTGAGAAGTGAGAGCTGCACTGCAGATAGTGAACAAGTGGATCGTCTACACTCTCCTCCTACATATAACCTCGATTTAACATGCGTCACTTAATTAGTGCCAAAACATGCCACAGTATTGTGGGTGCCATGTTTAAAAGGGGTGGATGAAAAAGTAATAATGCTTCATAGAAGAGGGCATGAAGTCAGAAGTAACTTGTTTACAATTAGGAACGTGCTACAGAAACTGATCATGTCAAGTTAGAGGCACGTGGCAACATATGCAATGGCAGAACGCACTTCAGTGTATGAGACAACAAGCAGATCCAACAAAAGATTTTAAAAAAAAAGTTAAAGTATTTAATATGCTGAGATGAGAAGTCTCAAAACTCCTGTCAACATCCTTTAAAAAAATGTCCAGGCCATATCTTAGACTTAGAGCTAAATGCTAGCATTAGCAGGCTAACATGCTAACAACAACAATGCTCACGTGCTCACGTGCAAAATATCTCCATACTGCTCATCCGTAGTGATATTTTGTGGTTTCAATTATGCGTTCTTCGATGTTTTAATCTGGGGTGCCGTCAGCCATTAGGTGTGCAGTTGTGTTGCTACCCACTCCCCCCTCGGATCTCCGCAAGTGCTGTGAGGACTCTAAAACTTCACCAGGGTCTCCCTCGACATATGGGTGAGTAGATAATGGCTGAATTTTCATTTTTGGGTGCACTATCCCTTTAAAAAGGTATAATCAGCATCTTAGCACTAAACACAAAGCACAGCTGGCTGATGGGAATGTCATTAGTTTTGCAGATTTTCGGTCATAAACCAAAGAAAATAGGCTTTATCCAATAATTGTTAAGATATTTCACTGCAAGCCAAATAAGTTTCTGTGCTGGTGGCACTAGAAGAAAAGTCATATGATCACAAAAGTCTGTAAAATTCATCCTCTGGGGATGATAAATATCTGTGCAAAATTTCATGCCAATCCATTCCATAGTTTTTGAGATATTTCAGTCTGGTCCTAAGAAGTGGACCGACCAACCAACCCACAGAATGACAGACAGACCAACAGTGCCATCCCCAGAATCAGGAAGCTAGCATGGCTAAAAACTACAACAGCAGTCACAGCAGGATTTGATGCATACAGTATCTGACAGCGTCTGAGTTATCTGACATGACACCTTCTGTCAGGAGTCCCACCACTGTAGCATTGATCGCAATGATAATTTAGTTACTTTAAAGTTCACCCAAGTTACAAAAACACACACAAAAAAAGTCATGTCTCTTTCCAAAAACCGAATCTTGGGTACTCCAGGTAAACTGTGGATGGCTTTGAGTGCCCACGACATAGTACCCAGAAACAGTTCCAATGGAAACTGCTCACAAAGTTTGAGAAGGTAACCCCACTGATGAGCTTGAGACTACTGGGATGCAATATGGAAATTGCATGATCCAGTGTTTTAGAGTTTGAACCATACTGGAAATAAAAGGTCAGGGTATCTTATAACTTGACGTGCCAGATGGTTTGTTACACAGAAACATCCCTGAAGCCGTCACTGGAAACTGTTTGAAAAAGGGCAGACGCTTTCAAAAAATACTTGGCAGGTGGTGTTCCAGTCAGGACATGAGCGAAAATCCCTTTTACATCCAGAAAAGCCTTCAGTAACATTCTCTGCTCTTCTTTCAAAGAAGAAATACTCTCCCCTTATGATATAACTGATGCCATTGCAACATCTACGCTAACTTCTTCAGGAGCCGCCATTGTTGTTGTGAACAAACAGTCGCTTCTTTGTGGCGTCACACACATAAAAAACACACCTGTAGCTGCAAGTAGCTCCTCACAGGAGGCGGACTGGCCAATGTGTTACTTAAAACCTGACATTTTCGTGTGATATTGTGATCCTGCAAGAGTTCAGCTGATGTGCCTGGTAAGGTGTCTAAACCTCTGCTGCTTAAATTTTGACCATCCTGTCTAGTGAGTCACCTAACTTTATGGTAGTGCAATACTAAATCTCCATTGAAATGTGGTGTCTAAGATAAAATCTTGGGCATTTGGATGAATAAAGTGTTTTGAATAAGCTCTGTGTTTTTAGTATGGGCGGTCAACGTGGGAATCGTATCTTTTGTCCATGCTAAACGCACTGAGATACAATAACGGAGCTCATTAATGAGATACTCAAAAACAGAATGCAACCAACCTTAGAGAAGACTAAGTGGCCTCACTTCATGCACTGGTTGATAATCACCTACAGTTAATGGCTACTGATGCATGAGCAGAAATCTAGATGAGTCCATTAAAAAGAGTGTGTGTCACTATCCGTGCCTAAGTGTGCGTGAGCCTCGAAAGGCTCAAGGCTGGCAGCTGGGGTTCAACATAGTGTCTGTGTGTGCGTGTCTGTGTCTGTGTGTGTAAACAGAGCTTACATGTATTAATAGGCCAGCCATGTCCGTGCTCTAAGCCACTTACGGGTCGTCTATCTTCTTCATCAGACCAATCCAGCCGCACCATCACACCATGCTACTGTATGACATCACAGCAGGTTGGACGGTTTCTAGGCAACTAGATCAAATCATCATAGAAACCGGCCAAGGTGAAGAGCTTGCAGAGAAATATGAAGTTGTGGCAACCCCAAAGGAGAGGGGACGGAGCTAAAAATACCACCTATCTGTGAGACCTGAGACAGTGAGAGAATCAATATGGCAGTGGGGGTAGAACTTGATATATTCTTTCTCACTCAGCCGCTCATGTTACAGACAGAAATACGATATCCAAAACGATCACAGTATAGTAAGCTCCCAGTGGGCTAAGTAGGCAGATGAGTATGTGCCACATATCAGATGCTCAAAGAGACTCGTTCACAGCCTGTCATATGTCGTCTCCTCTCTATCCCCATCTCGTTATCATTATCAGTTCTCGCAGAATGCTGCCAAATAGGAAATTCTAACAAACAACAAAGTCTTTTTATAGCAAACATGCGGGGGTATACACCGGGGATTGTTCGGTTCTGACTGAAATTTGCTTATAGCAACGATCAAGTGCCAAAAGGTATTGTACAATGCCTGATATGACTTGGAGTACAAATTCTAGGGCTGTCCTGAATGCCATTTTTGTGGCTTCGAATCTTCAGTGAGAACTGACCTTTCGCTAAGCCCCGCCCCTATGTGATGGTCCGACAAGCTGTCAGAGTAAGCATGGAGCCCACACTGTAACTAACTGCACTCCCTGAAGAAATATTATCATATTTTTGGAAACATGAAACAGTGATTCCAGAGAGAAGCAGACAGAGGGGTCTACAGTCTGTGTTTGAAGGATATATCCAGGATGTCAAACTGACTCAGCAGCAACAACAGGTTAAAAAGACAGATAGTTAGAAGCTAAAGCCGAACTATAAGCTACAGATCACAGTGTAAAAGTGAACCACCACATCACTGCTGATCGCCACAGAAGACAATGAATATAAAGGGAAACTTTGCCGATATTGAACCAGCTGTGTGGCATCGCAGTGTGTGCAGATGAACAGTGTTTGGCTTTGCCCCCGTGCTGCTGCCAGCACCCAGATCTCTGCCGCCAAACGGGCAGGGATCTCAGGGGGAAGTCAAAAATTGTTCATCTGTGCACACTGCGATGACACACAGCTGGTTGAATATCTGCAAAGTTTCCCTGCTTCCCTTCACTGGTTCCTGTACAGCAGGGTCGGCCTTTTTTTCACTGTTATAATCATTACAAAGCAAAAGCAGCATGTGTATACATTCAGCAGGCTATATCTTCAGTAGCTAGCTAGCTAACCCTACACTTTTCAGGGTTTGATTTTGGTTTTGGAACAGGGAAGAAACGTATATCTTTTTCCAGCCTCTCCAGGTAATGGGTATCATTATTACATGACAACATTTAGCTTGAAATCCACAAAACCAGCCTGAAAATGAAGGAAATCTGACATTATGATTGGCCAGTCTGCATCCAGGGACGGGACTTAGTGATGGGTCAATTGCCTACGAATACTCAAAGCTTCACCGAGGGGATATGACAAAGCTTTACTTTACTCAAACTAGCGGTCATTATACACTTTGCTATTATTATAATTATGAGTCTCGGAAGTGATTAGAACTTCTAAGATTTTTTGGGTAATGTACATATAATTCAAAGAAACAAACAAGATACGCAGCATTTGAATACTGATTGGGATGTCAGTTACCATGGCAAAGGTAGAAGCTTCGAAGCATTTGAGACAGCACTACTAATTTCCATATGCGTAATATAAAATTTTGCCAGTTGTATTCTGTATTTAATTTGGGTAAAGTTCTTGTATGGCTGCTTGTGATTAGACAGCATTTAATATTTGAGAAGTTTGGGTCGCTTTGTTAAGAAAAGCAAAAAGGTTTGGCAGAAATGTACCCCTCAAAGCAAGGTATCAAAACTGAAACACAGTTATCTTTGTGACAATAGTACAATGCACACTCATGTAGATATACAGTATACACATATACACACACATACAGTAAGTAAAGAGGAATAATAAGAGGACTGATAGCAGCAACCGCAGCTGAAAACACTCTCAGTTGAACTCTTAGCCAGACTTCAAATACCAAAAACATAATGCATTATTCATTCCAGCACACTTGGCTGCAGTATTTTAACTCTAACTTGTGATTTATTTATTTTTTAGTTTAAAAGATATTATGTTAAAATAATCCATGTTTGGCAGGCTGTTGCTATCCTTGAGAAAGAGAAGAAGAATAGGGTTTTGTGAATGTACATATACATTGTGGCCCACTGTCTCTGACCTCATTAGGGGGGTTAATGAAAGCAAGGAGGCTGAGCTCCGGTGCTCAGATGCTCACTCTCTATAGGCCCTGTGACTCTGCTGGGACCCAACGTAACTGGCAGCCAGGCCCAGAAACCTACTTCTGCCGTAGGCTCAATGACTGACACAGCTCAGCTGACGGCAGCAGCCCACACACACAAAACCATGTACGTACACACACATGCACCAGTGCACACAAAGACACACACATATACTTAACCCTTAAAGTAACCTTACCCTGGTACGCACTCAGGTAATTACCTTTAGCGCATTCTTGATATCCAATAAGTATATTCAAGTGTCATTAACATATAGTTGTCTCTCTATTCATCCCTCCTGCCTCTTGTACATGTGTTATTGTTAGGATTTTTTCATTCAGATGAAAATCTAGACACAGTTTATGTAACTGAAGTGGTATCAGGGTTTGTGTTCTCTTATACTAAGCCTGATTCTTTCACTTTAATGCTCAAGTTAACATGGATTACCCACATTTCATAGGGGGTTTATATTTGCTACAAGCTTATGTAGTGTTTGTAGAGACCTTTCACCTTTTCAGAAACAGCAGGCTGCTCAGGTCTTGTCAGGATTTCCTCTCATGCATGAAACACACATGGGCAGTACTTACTAACTGCTTTCAAATCTGATCTTCATCATTAATTCCCATCTTTCTTTCGAGTCCCTCATTCTCCACTTTTCTGTTTTCATAATAACATAATCGCAAACTCTCCCACACGCATTAACCCACGCACGTATAAACAAAAAAACAGAGAAGCAGTTGGATGTGCACTCAGCCCAACCCAGCCAATTTGGCAGTGAGCGTGTTACCATGCCTACAGGCCCAATCAATACCATGTCTAAAAATAGCAAAACCATAATAGTCTTACTTCCAATCGCAGAGGGGTGAACTGGCCGAGAGCAGCATTTATTGTGTAATCTCCAAGATAATCGTAACCAATGGCGACCACAGAGTTAGTGGGCATTGTGCAAAAGCGTGAGTTTAATCCCCAACAGGAGGTTTCTCAAGGAAAAACCTGATCCTGGGATTTTATTGGCTGGTGCTGGGGATCTGACAGCAGGTCAGGTCAGGAAATCTGGAATGACTTCCTAATGGGTTAACAGTGGATGATTAAATAGACTGCATGGCTTCTGAGGCAGGACAACATGCCGGTGCCAGCACATGCAGATTAATGTTTAGGAGTGGGATAAATGCTAACGCAGAGTACTAAGACGGCAATTAAGAATGGAAAGCTCATGGGGCAAAGAGCATATTCATGAGGATGAGTCACAAATTGGCCATTTAGGAGATGATTACCACTGTGCGACACAAAATGGCAGGACGCCCTCGACGTCAAACGCAATCTGTTTCAAAATAATGGCGTCGTTCTGATGCTGCTGCCAAGAGAGAAGTGGTTCTGTGTCGCTACATTCAATAACTTGGAGCTACAATGTGACCTAGTGAGAGGCAGAGAGAGTGGAGCAGACAGACAGACCGATAGAAGAATGATGATGGGGGATGGCATGAGAGATGAAGAGGTGACATGAAGGCAAACAGGAAGAGACGAGAGAGCTACAGCATGTCACAAATATAACCTGAAACCCTGACATGCTGGCAGAGACGCCGCCTTCCTCTCCGTGTCTTCCCCTCTTTGACAAATACACACAAACATGGACATGCGCCAGCACAGAGAGTGTGTTTGACCTCATTCAACTGCAGCGCAGGCCAAGTTCAAAGCCATTTCCACATCCATTTTAGTGCTGTAGTGGAGAATATGGATTTGTGCATACGTATGTGCGTGTACAGTAGTGTGTTGTTCTTTTTATAGCGTCTCCCTCCACAGCTGAGAGAGGGAGAAGAATAGGTGGGTGGACCTTCAAGGGGCCATGACTCTGATTTATCTCTATGTTCGGAGGCAAAGCTCTGGCACACATCACCGTAGTGTGGGTGAGAACCCAGACTCCATTCATAGATTTCTTTCATCTCTACCTTCTCTCGACCCCTTTTCGGTCTCTGTGTCAGTCGTTTTCACCACAGCTCGGGCTGCGAACAGGGACACAAACATGTCTTCATTCATAAATGCCTCATGAAGCACGGTCATGAAATATTTAGCCATTTTGATTCTCCTATCAGCCTGTTGATCTCTACTTCCCCTCTTCAAGCAACACCACCACCCTCATGAAAGAAGAATGGCTGTTAGTCACATGAAACCATATCCAAAACAGCGATACAAAAACTCTCTCTTATCTCAGTGTCGGCCTGTTTCCCTCAATGGAACCACTCATCATGTGTGACACTTGCAACAAAACATCAGCTCCCACTGACTGTATCACCAGAGACCTCATTCAGACAGGAAGCTTTAGAGACACTTAGAAACACTGCTACCTTGAATGAAGGTGAACAATCAGCAATACCAGCCAGAGACATGATACAACAAAAAGTATTAGCGTTGCCCTCCACAACTCTAACAATGCTTTGACCAAAGATTTCTCACCAGTTTGCCCTCCAGCGTGTAGATCTTCTTCACCACCCCCGAGTCGAGCTTGATGGCATCAGTGATGTCGGTCAGGACTTGTTCGTAGGAATGGGCCGTCTTCTTGTTCAGCAGGATCCTCACAGCTTTGCGGGGCTTCACTCCACTCCGCACCACCGTCACAAGCTTCGGACGTATGAAGTCCTTGGTTTCGCGGCTCTCGGGGGCACTGGCCTTGGCGCTGCCCAGGGAGGGAGGCCCGCGAGAGGACGCAGCTGAGGCCTTGACGTTCACAGACCAGTTGGGGTTCACGTTTTTTGTGTAATCCAACTTTTTGTAAGCTTCGATGGAGCTGCATACGTAGCTGTCACCTATTGGGGAGAAAGCAAAGTGAGATTAGGCCTACTTACAGAAACATGGAAAGAAATGTGATGAGCTTCAGAAATCTTCATCGAGACAGCAAAAATGGTGAAGAATATGACTGAGTACAGAAGAAAGGTTAAGACAGGAAGGACTCAGATACAGTAGCATAGCACTTTGCCCTATGCAACATCTCTATCAGCCTATATTAGCAGCAGGCAGCACAATACATCAATACAGAGATTAAATCATAAAAATATACAGCTTTCCTCCATACTTATCATAGGCTACATATAGGCCTATATTGTGATACCCTATATGAACCAAAGACAACATCCAGTAGCTCTTCCCATGTGTCTTCTTAGATAGTAAAACAGATCAAGAGAGAGCTAATCTGAGCCGAAACATATGTCTGTATCACCATATGGCCATGAAATGAGCGATATAATCCTCATAATAATAATCTGCAGTGTGCTTAGCCAGTTTTATGAAGCTGTGCCCATAAAATATTATCTGAATTTAAACCTGGCTGTAAATAACGGTTCACTTCACATTTTTAAATAGGTTTGTTACTTTATGCAACAAAGAGGAGAGCAGGTAAAGATCACAGCACATGGCAGCTGACAGGTCAGGCAGTGTTTGGTCTTTAAGGGAGAGGAAGAGATGTACAGGCAGGCATTATTAAGGATGCTGATAAGGTTATGAGTCCAGGACTATCTGTGTGTGGGGGTTTTTTTTATGACCGCTTTATTGTTGGTTCTGCAGATTCATATGTACTTTGATAGTATACTTGAGTTTGATTATGATAATGAATATATTTCTTTGGTTTATTTTAGTAAAGAAGCAGTCCCAACAATTTTTTAGGTGGTTTGTTTGTTTGGGTTTTTTTCTTTTTGTTTGTTTGTTTGTTTTTATTGTCTGTTTTATGGTTGGTTTTGCAGATTAATATATACTTTGATTGTACACCTAAGTTTGATTAGGATAATGAATATATTTCTTCAGTTTATTTTAGTAAAGAAGGACTCTCAATGATTTTTTTTAGGTTGTTTCTTTGTTTTTGTTAGTTTTTTTGCCTGTTTCATTGTTGGTTCTGCAGATAAATATATACTTTGATTGTATACTCAAGTTTGATTATGATAATGACTATATCTCTACTGGGTATTTTAGTAAAGAAGCACCCCCAACTATTTTAGGTTACTCTCTTGGGGGGAAGGGGGGGAAGGGTCCCCAAATAGTCAGCACCGGCCCTGGTCCAGGTGCATGAGAGGACACAAACCTGCAAATGTCTTCCCCCAGGCTGTAATGCTGTGTAGGCTACCCATACCCACCTTCTACCAGCTGATCGATGGTGGTTATCTTCTTGCTGCCATCCAGGGTGTAGATGGTCCGGACGCCCTGCGGCAGGTTGACGTTGTCGGACAGGGAGCGGGTCAGGTCCGCCAGCAGGGCGTCAAAGGTCCGGAACCTGTCTGTGGAGATGGCGTACACTATCCCGTTGAAGTACCGGTCTCCGTTGCGGTAGAAGCGGACCTTCTTGGCTCTCTTCTCCGCGGTCAGAGTCTTCAGGGTCCGGGTCCGGTACAGGCTGCAGTGGGCGCTGTGCGTGGGACTCGGCACCCCGTTCATCCTCGCACTGGACCGGCTGTTCCTCTGACCTTTGTCCCGCTCGTCGAAATGCTCCATCTCCATCTCGCTGCCGAGGCTCACAAGTACGGCCGTACTGTCTGGGGGACGAAAAACAGGAGGAGGGGGACAACAATAATAATAAGGCTGCGGTGAAAAGTTTTCTCAAGTAAACAAAAACAAGCGGCGCGAGGGAACCGAGGAGAGGTTTGGACGGCCGGTAAAGTAGCCAGCCGGTGTCCGGTGCTGGTGCTCTGTCTGAAAATAACTCCCTAATGACAGATTAAGTGCTGTTAAGCCGAGCAGCGGACAGCATGCCTCATGACGACTGTCTGTCAGAGTGCGCCTGAGTTGCTCTGAGGCGCAGATGGATGGAGGGAGAGCGCAGTCACGAATCAATAATAGTCTATTAATTTTCCTCTTTATAAATATTCACAAGCTCCGCGCACAACCGGACCATCAGCAGCCTCCACCGGGAGCTGCCTTACATACAACTGCGACCCCTCAACAGCCACTAACATACATATTTCACTTTATAGATTGGAGATCAAAATGCGTAAAAGGTTAATAGAAGTGTTTAAGACAATGCTGCACATATGAAAGAGTTACTCACTTCATATCAGTTGACAAACATGACGTTGCTTACCTACGTGAGCAATTAACGCCTCTGTGACGGTCACCTCCAGTATGACTGATGGTTTATTTCCCAGTACAGATGAAATAAGGAGTTCAGAGAGCTGGTCGCTGACACTGGATGCTGGTACCGTGTGATCCTATCCCGGCTGCAGTGCGCTCCTCTGTGCGTCCCTTTGTTGTCCGGTTGAAGTGCCCCACCACCACCACCACCAACACCACCACCACCACTAAACACCAGTATGTGTGTATGTGTGTGCGTGGTGAGCGAGAAGCAGAGGCTGGACTGGGAATGAACTAGGCAGCAGCTGCTTCCCCTCCCATTCCTCTCCTTTCACCCACCTCTTCTCTCCTCCTCCACGTCACTCTGTCGTGATTTTCATTCAGCGCCCCCCCCTCTCCCTCCCTCCCCACCCCTCATTTAGATGCAAACCCACGCTTCCCACTCGTGCTGGGGATGCTGCTGCTGCTGGTCCTGCACACTACCACCACCCCCAGCCCCTGAAGACACGCGTCGGCTGGGGGGGTCGATCTTCCCTCTGTTATGGCAATTTAAGAGCTTTTACTTAAAAGCCACATCACTTTGGTGCTCAATTAAGAAGAGCAAAAAGCAAAATAATTTTTTTTCTTTCATTTGTGAACCTTTTAGTGGCAAAATCTACATTTCTGGAACATTATCTGGTCATAATAGTTCACAGACTCACCAGTCAGACCTTAATTGATCTAGGTAGCCTATTACTTTTCATTTCATCTCACATAAACGCCTCACTGGACAGGTTTGTGAAAGTGAAACAAGCAATGCAGGCTTTATTTTGGCGTGTAAAGGCTAATCACATCTCATTAGAAGCACAGAGCGGCATTAAGTCATTAGAATATTTGCACAAGAGATGTTATGTAACACACTCATGCAGGTGCACTCAGGTCTCAGGGCAGCTAAAACCTCAAATATAAGATTTGGTGTCACTTCGTTTGGATAGTCCACCTACAGATAGTTTATACATTAACATTTCAGCATCTTATTGGTCGAGATTCAGCTACTCAACAGTCTCACTTTGTCTGTAGATGTTCTTTATGTGACAGTTCAGCACATACTCTCAGAATAACTTTGTTGTACATGAACTATACACTCAACCCATGCTGTATAGGTTAAATTCAACAAAATTAATCAGAGAATATGAAGGTATGTTCATGATATTCATCTACAGACATCTACGGAGTAAAGAAAATTAACTGAATTGTTGAATCTCAACCAACTCGCTGCTGAAATTTTACTATAATCTGTAGGCGGACTATCTAAATAAAGTGTTACATAAGATTCAAACTATGCTGATCCAAATGCAGTGTGACAAGTCTGATTTTTACCCCAATCCCACTTATATATCTCATGTATGAAGACTCCATAGGGATTACATGTCTAAATAATTTCAACATCCTGCCTTGAGTTACACAGGACTCCATAAAGTGACACGCAGGAAGAGAGATGAGAGCCGGAGAGGACGCGGCTGTCTCATCATCATAAGCGTTTTTCCAATAAAAGCTCTGAAGTTTGTTTGCATGTGATGGCAGGAAATAGTATCCGCGAGCAATGGAAGAGATAAAGACCAGTGACCTACATCCTGGCCTCTAGGGAATACCCAATTCCGCTCCATCACCACTCCCTGATGAACTATGTGTGTGTGTGTGTGTGTGTGTGTGTGTGATGTCGAAGTTAAAGCCCAATCTCTTAAAATACTGTCCTGCTATCATTGTATTTATGAGGGTTTAACAGATGAGACATTGTTTTACATGTTGAACATGTCACAGCCTTATTATGTGAAATGTTTTACTTTATTTGCATTTATATAATGATTGTGACATTTGTTTAATGCTTGATTTAAAAGGTCGCACATCATAATACCATCCTGTCCCGCTAATCCTTAACTGACATGAGTATATCTGACATTTTAATGGTCAAATAAAGCATGTGACTGCATCTTTTATGACTGCTCCCGTGCGCAGACCTGCTTGTTTGTATACATATGCACATGAATGCATCAAAATATGAGACAGTGACAACAAGAAAAAATAACATTTTCCTCCACACAGACTTCTATTTTGGGGAGATGCACACACAAAGACCCAGTGTGCGTCACAAACTGAGGGCTGGCAAGGTGTTCCTGTCTAAATGAATCCTGGGGAAACAGAGCACACGTGAGAGAAAGTGTCTTTAGACCAAGGAAGATGGAGGACACAGTGAAGGACTTAACAGCTGGCCTGTGGTCTCATTTCCATTCTTAATGCCTGAGAATTTGCAAGTCAAATCGGATATTTGTCAGTGTCCACATGGATTCAAATAACAAGAGGGAGACATAAAAATGGGATGAATTTTAGCATTGCTGTGAATAAATACATGTGGACCAGATTCAGTCTTAAGTGGAACTCTGTTTGATATATGCTTGCAACTTTCCAAAACTCAGGTGTACAATATATAACTGTTTATTTGCATCCACATTTGTATCAGCGCTGTACCTGACTAACTACTGACTGGGCAGAATAAAAGAATAATATAGACTTGGGAATATTGCATCCATGCAAGCAAGGTCATCTTTGCTCCTGTAGGATGACTCTGCAATTTCCTGAGATTCAATTGCCTTGTACATAAAGAGATGGAGAATGTTGACATTGGTGATTAAGGCTATTAAAGGGTCTTTGTGAGCACATGTAATGTGGTTCAGACAGTGTTAAGATCTGCTGTCACTCATTCAAAAGGACAGATATTACTTGTTTTGTGCCAAGACTTTCTCTCAGTAGACTGCCACTATTTGACTCTGAAAAATGTTTTAGACAGTGGTGAAGCAGGAGGATGACTTCAGGGGCCCCAGCCCTGAAAGTTTAAAAGTTTAAAAGCCCCGAACCTTTTAGGTTTTTAAAATACCTTCAACTTCAGATAACATATCGTAATCACATATTGTAATCATGAGCCAATAATTCATGCATAAGCTACTTATTTTGAAAGGCTGCAATCATGTGACCAACGCGCTGATGGGAGTTAACAAGGAAGCGGCCCGAGCAGACCATAGGGAGGCAGGCTGGGGCAGTGGATGGGTCGCAAAAACACAGGACTTTTCCTAATGTTACCGGCTCACCCTTTTCCCCTCCAAGGGCGGTGGTCTTGTAGGTAACCTGTGATGGTGTGACATGTGCTTAGTTGTGTGCATGAAGGGGAGAAGCTCTCTCGAGGTGCCATGGTGAAGACAGCAGGCGACAAAGAGTGATGATAGTCAGCAGAATTAAGTGTCTAGATAAGCGCAGGGCTGCTGTTAGACCGCATGAGAAGGCCATGTGTACTGTTTTGTGGTGAAGACTGCAACAAAGAAATTGTTGGTGAACGGCACCCGAAAAGCCTTGCCAAGCTAGTTACCAGCTAATAACGAGCCAAGCTGAAATTATTGTTAATTAACCAGCGTGTTCCCAACTACGGTTTGGAGATGGTAAGTTGTCACTGAGAGAGGTAACACACTAAGGAGCCAGGTGTTCCGAACCGTTTGAACTTTGAGTGAACTTTGAGTCATTTTAGGGTACGTCCTCACCATGTTTCTTTCACATTAATCTATTACAGTAACTTTAATTGCCTAAACCTAACCTCCCTAACTTTACGTTAATTACGCAACTTTACGTTAAGGACATATCGTAATTCAAACTGTCGTGTGTGCATTTTCGTAGGTTATCATACAAACCATTCTATGAGGATACGTCGTGTTTCTCCTGCTATGCTATTCCTTAAAGAAAAATTCTGGTGCCCTAATATTTAATTCAGAGTATCGAAGACCACATGTACTTGGCATTGTTGAGGATCCTTGATACGCAATTTGAGCAGCCCAGATTATTATGGTATCCCTTCAAATGGTGCAGATTTGTCCAGGGCTGTGACGATATGGATTTGTATTTACCATGGTGAATAAGTAACGTATCGTCATGGTTTGGCAGTTAACCAAATTAAGTGAGTCCACTTGCTCTCCGCAGGAGCTCCATTCTACGTCTTTGCAGTCTGTGGCACATTAGCTTTCAGTGTTGATAGGCTATTACATGTCACGTGTCACCAATCAGATCCAATTCAGTGCTATGGGTGGAACATTGAGCGAGGCTACAAAGTGACGAAATGCAATGGTGACAGTGATGTGGTCGGTGACTGCGGTATTGCCGTGATGCAGTTATCATCACAGCCCCAAATTTGTCAGCTAAACATTCATTTTGTGAACCGTGCTCTGGCATACCATAACAAAAATAGGTTTCAAGATCAGCAATGTTGTTTAGACCAAATTCCTACGCTACCTACGTTATGTAGGTGGCAGGAGTTAAAATAAGACAGCCTCAACATTTAAAAACATTTATAAACAGTTAAAAAACAATTAGATAAAACAAAGGATGCTGGCTCTACAGGTTGGTATTATTTCCTTTGCAACTATCATGCATTTTCCAAATGATGTGCAGATTTCGGGCATTGTATTACCTTAAATTACTTTAAAAAATACTGCATATAGCTTCTGTAAATGGAAAAAAAAAAATCACTCCAGCCCCCAAGGTCTGGGCTGAGCCCTTAATGTTTACGTCTGGTTCTGCCCCAGGTTTCAGAGACACTTAAAAAAAACAGGTAAAAGCACATCTTAGCACATCTCTGCTAATGCTTTTCTGTGAAGTGAATGATAAACACAAAGTTGGAGCTCATTCAGATGTGGATAGATGGATTGCTGATTCATATTGTGGCGAATCCCATCTGGAATAATTCCGAAAATTAAATCTGTCTTAATTTCACAGCCCAGGAGAGAAATTTAAAAACCCACACACTCAGACTGTTGACAGATGCTACTGTAAAAGATACTCTTTCCATTCTCTCATTAGCCGCTGCATCTTCATACTACAGTTTCACACAACACAGGACAGCGATGTGTGAACAAAGGGACGGCCGTGAAAGTCTGTCACTCTGACACTCTCACGTGTATGCACATGAATGCACGTGCGCAAACTTTCACATCAGTCTCTCACATATGCAGACGCACTTGTGATGTTTTGACACTGTTGTGATTTGTCATCGTGTTTCACCTGTCAGCAGAAGACATCTACGTGGCTACCCCGTGTCTGTGTGATTCATGAGCTCGATGCAGTGCGTTGTGCTAAAATGAGCTTGTGCATGAAACAGAGAGGGGAACAGGAGGAGAAGGAGGTAGAGAGTGGTGTGCTGTAAATGTGCTCACTCTTTCATAAGGCAACATGGAGCGGCTATCGTTAAATTAAGTCATTAATCTAAGACAAACAACCTGCCACTGCAGCACATTTAGGATTGTACACTGAGTCAGCCGACCATATCAGAGATACGAGTGGACCTGTAAAGGGAAAGTACACCGTAAAACAGAACTCACACTGTGCTGTTGCGATGATTTTAGACAGTAAAGTCAATAACAGCAAACACAAACAAATGTCTCCTGGAGCTGGGAATTAAAGTGTTTGGGTTTGGATTGATGATGTCATCTGGTGATACTTTTTAGAGTTGTTTTATTGAATGAACTGAAGGATAAATAAAATGATGGACTGTGTTGGTGTCTCTATACAGCTCCACTACAATCTGATGACTTGTTTAAGTCTAGCACTGAAGTGAGCTGTACAATATCACACATCTTGGGAGGATTTTTGCTATCAAATGCTTTCAAAACCCATATTTCTCATTTAGAATATAATACTCCAATTCATTCATTTTCCAGGTGGTTGAGCATTCAGTCTCAACAGCCCAGTTACCACAAGAAAATGTTGGCATTGTACATTTTTGTGAGCCATGGACACGTTACATTTTTACGTTTTATCCGTATATCAACATTTCTAAAGCGACATAGTTCCAATTGCATGCATATACCATAAAAACTTAAATTAAAAACCTTGTCCAAATTAAACGCCCAGTCCTTTTTACTAGCCTGGTGTGGCTACACATTCTGACAAATGAACACCTGTCTCAATTAGAGGCCTGGGGTCTCATATATAAAACAGTGCATAGGATCCATACTAAAGATGTACATATGGACAAAAGCCAAAAATGGCATCCACCTCACCATCTGGGTCGCCAATTTCCCATCTCCAAAATGTTCTTAAGCATGGGTCAAAGTTTCTCCCATCAAGTCTGTTTGTATACATCACAACTTTTGCGTGGGAAGTGGCCTTCCCCCTTTTTCGGGCCCCATTTGGTGCATATGCAATGTTTATAGATGAGACGTCTGGTCTGGTTGCCAAGCAGCTCATTTTTTTTACAGAAGTTCTTCAAATGTATAAAATCAGGTTGTTGGCTGCCTCAAATTATGTCCATTTCTTGATTACCCTGTAAGTTATTCATCGTTCGTCCTCAGATCAAATGACTCAAAAGGGTTTTTCATAAAAATCAATCCAAGTTGTGAGTATTGTTTTAACAGGATAAAGTGGTGTTGTGTCGATATGCCAGGTGCCGTAATCTCCAAGTACTGTAACTCTCTCTCTCTGATGCGCTGTCTCTCGGAGCTAGATCAAATGAATGATTCATAACTCATATATTATCTGAAGCCTAATTTTTAAACAAGTCATATTAATACTGGTTTAAAGAATTTGATCGTATTTCCTGATCTTAGCTGAGCAACAGTTTTGTGGGAAAGGAATTAAAGGCCTGTCCCGTATAGATGGCTGTCCCAAATATAGGCCTGGTGATTTTAGTGATTTAAGCAACTAATAGCCCAGGCTATTAATTGAAGCTTTACCGTAAAGCTGACCTTTTTATAGTGGAGGGGGTGGTGGATGGTGTGACACCTAAGTGAAACAACTGCTAAGCTGCAGACCACTTTGTGAAACCAATAACCAACAGCAGTGATTGTTTTTTTAGTGAGCTGTCGCTTCATTTCCAGCAACATGTGTGCCACTGAAGGTGGGTGTTTTTAGTGAGTCATTGCTGCGCGTCCACGGGTGATCAGCCACAGAACGTGGATGTTTTAGGCCAAAACATGATTTTTAAAACCATAATCAAGTGATTTTGTGCTTAAATATAACCACACGTTAACCACAGGGTTGCTGAAATGTAAAGAAATGTTAAGATTTGACGTAGCAGCTACACAATGACTTACAAATGTAACAATGCCAACATGTATTGTGAGGATTGGGTTGGTGTTGTGCTTAAGGACAGTTCATCTGGTCTGATGCTTATTGATCTTTGTCCAGTTTCCTTGTCAGCACAAGCCAGCCTTGGACATACAGTCACAGGGGAGGTGATACATAATTCACCTTTATGAATTGTTCTTTTCCTGTCACCTCTTTGTCTCAAAACCTGATTTTTGGTCACAGTCTATGAGCTAATTAATAGGACGTCATTGCACTGACAAACTAATCAGTGAACAAGGGAAAAAACACAATTATGAATTCATGCTGGTTTTGACTGTGAGAGCATGTATTTGGTATGAAATGTTTTCCAATTCAGTGTCCCGCTGACAAGAACTGAACCCATCCTCCACACTCCTCGACAAACACAAGTGAAAACAGCTTCTAGCAATTTTCTCATCACTACTGCATCTCATATGGCTCCAGTTTTCTTACACCTACATTTGTAAAGGCGGTCAGTGGGTGGGACGGGGGTGACTGCGTGCTCTGCGAATGAACTACATTCGGAGAGAGTGGCGAATGTGGTGTTGCTTACGTAATATGAGTCGTAGGAGGTGTTTTTGAAAAAAAAAAAAAAAAAATTGCAGTGACACTAGAAATGTCAGACTCAGCAGGCTTCTGGCACATTAGGAGACGACCTCACTGCACTCAGAGCCTGTAACATTCCTCCCTCTGAAACACTACTTCTCACAGCTAGTCTTTTTGTTGAAACAAAGAAATTTGTGAGGAAATAATAATGCCAGACTTGATTATAAATGTAATATTTTATACTATGAAATGGGTATCACTGTATGAGTAACACTGTATGACTGTGGCACATAGATAACTTACACAGGAACTGCATTGTGTCCTCACAATCTGCCTTTCAGAAATGTGAACAAAGTACATTCTGGCATTGAAAAGAAAAGTATATGGCAGTTTTTACCACAATTATACCCAGAGGACATTTAACCTCTTTTTTTAAAGGGCTATAACGATAGGTCTGGGTTAGGGATTGTGTTTCAGGTAGTACTTTAGGGTAGGTAACCTGCTTCCCCTTTGGGATTTCTTTTCTTCTCTTCTCTCTGCTGTTGCTCCCCCACCACCACCACCAACTCCTTTCACATGCACTCCTCCTCCTCCATCTTCTTCTCTTTCTTTTCCTTTCTTGGAATCAGCCTCTGCCTTCCTGCTGGTCTGCCTCCCTCTACGCAATCAGAAAATAAAATTAGTTAGGCAGAAACATGTCACAGATACACAATATTTTCTATTAAAGAGGTTCAGACCAACATTGGATTTCTCAATCAATTCTTGCGACAATAATAGTAGAAGAAGATACATCTCAGAATTTATTCATTTATTAATTCTGAGTTAACTTGTACAGCATTATTACTTTACTACAATTGACCTTTTGCTAAGCCCCGCCCCTTTGTGATGGTCCGACAAGCTGTCAGAGTAAGCATGGAGCCCACTCTGTAACTAACTGCACTCCCTGAAGAAATATCATATTTTTGGAAAAATGAAACAGTGATTCCAGAGAGAAGCAGACAGAGGGGTCTACAGTCTGTGTTTGAAGGATATATCCAGGATGTCAAACTGACTCAGCAGCAACAACAGGTTAAAAAGACAAAGATAGTTAGAAGCTAAAGCCCAACTATAGGCTACAGATCACAGTGTAAAAGTGAACCACCACATCACTGCTGATCGCCACACAAGACAATGAATATAAAGGGAAACTTTGCTGATATTGAACCAGCTGTGTGGCATCACAGTGTGTGCAGATGAACAGTGTTTGGCTTTGCCCCCGTGCTGCTGCCAGCACCCGGACCTCTGCCGCCTGACGGACAGGGATCTCCGGGGGAGGTCAAACAACGTTAATCTGTGCACAGTGTGATGACACACAGCTGGTTGAATATCAGCAAAGTTTCCCTGCTTCCCTTCACTGGTTTCCCTTCACTGGTTCCTGTACAGCAGGGTCGGTCTTTTTTTCACTGTTATAATCATTAAAAAGCACAAGCAGCATGTGTATACATTCAGTAGGCTATATCTTCAGTAGCTAGCTAGCTAACCCTACACTTTTCAGGGTTTGATTTTGGTTTTGGAACAGGGAAGAAACGTATATCTTTTTCCAACCTCTCCAGGTAACGAGTATCATTAATACACGATGTGCCCCAGGCACAACATTTAGCTCCAAATCCACAAAACCAGCCTGAAAATGAAGGAAATCTGAAGGGATTGCATTAGAGTCAATGGAGCACAGCTGTGTTGTTGTCGGACCCTGGTCTGAGCTGGCCTGATGGTGTTGTTGTCGGACCCTGGTCTGAGCTGGCCTGATGCTACGTTATGATTGGCCAGTCTACGTCCGGGTACGGGACTTAGCAAAGGGTTTATTTAATCAAAGATGATATTTACTCACAGTGTGTGATGTTTTAAACACAGTTAAAGAGTCAAGCAGGTCTATAAACTGATTTTAGTGTGTACTGTGCCTAATGTGTTGAATATGTTGGTTTCTCCTCTGTAGTGCCTGTTCACTCCGAGGGCATCCTATAATATCTTCCATAACCACTGTTCCCTTTTGTTGTTCTGCATTCAGACAGTCAGTATCATCAACTAGATTTTTAAAAGCCGAATTTAAAAAATGTTTAAAGGCAATTACTCTGCTCTGTACTTACTGACTTTTTAGGTGATGTTTGCGTTATATGTGCCGATGCTGTTTTTAATTTGGTCATTTTAGTTTCCTGTTTATATTGTATAAGTGATGTAAGTTTGTGCTTGTCTTTAATTGTGATCTGCCTGTGGACTGCATTTGAAAATTGGGCCTCTACTTTGACTAAAATACAACATATTGTAGCATTCATATTGTCCACAGTTAGTCTGACTGTGTCCATCACCTACATGTATGTGTTGTGTGTCACTGACCTCCTCTGTTTGCTCTCTGGCGCCCTCTCTGGCTGGGTGAAGTACTGTCTTCTTTGGGCTTCAAATGTGGAGGATAGCTGCAGCAGTGGCAAACACATGACAGTTAGTGCACTGCACACACGTATACATTATGTTTAGCTGTATGCACATGTCTGTGTGCATTTGTGTTCACGCCAGGCATGAGCCAGTCACACGCTGTCCCTTTAAATGTAGTGATTCGTTGCTAAAATGTTGAGAGAGAGATGTAGTTTCTGTGCAGCTGCATTGGTTTCAGCCCTGCAGGAACCAGTTTTGTTGCAGCATAAGGCACAAAGTCCTTGACTTACTTTTGCAGTTGAACAGAGACTAAACTATTATGTAACAAGAGACAGCTGCACTGGAGGATGAATGAGAAATCATAACTAGGCCTGAAAGAGAAAAGCTGGAGTTTGCTCTCGACACAGTATTCTCCTTTTGTAGCATTTAACCATGATGGCTGTTGTGGCATGTATTTAATTAGTAGTCAATAGGTTTGGTTTGAGAGCTACTTGCTTGATTAGTTATGAGCATACTTTTGATATGGATGAAAGAGAATGCTTACCTTAGCAATTTCTGAAAGGTACGCTCGCCTCTCGTCATTGGTTTTATGAAATGCCTGATGATTGAGAGAAACAGAGGGCCACATTGTCACATTTTTTCATTCTTGGACTTGTTCTAACTGTCAGTAATCATCTGTCTGCTCATGGGTGCAGAGCTTGTTATGTGTTTGCTGCCTGTCTGTATCAGAGTGTATTTCAGGAGGTCTTCAGTGTTAATGAGCAGCAGATTAGAGCATGGATTACTGGCTGCACAAGCTGCGTGTTAAACCTTTATTCAACTAATATCTCGCTGTTTATTGAGCAGAACAATAAACAAAGAACCAAGTCGCCAAACTAAGAGCATATCAGCCCAGTTGTAGCAGCACGGGGACAAAGGTTGGGGTTCAATTTTGCATCGATGGTGGTTAAAAAGAAAGAATGGAAAACAAAAATATCAGACAAATCTTTTTCAATCCTCTGCTAATGACGGTAATTTGTTTCTGAAATATTTATTACCTGGAAAGATTTAAAGCTGCTTGTCTGAGAAATAATAAAACTGGATCAGCAGACATTGTGCCCCTTAAAGGATAACTTCGGTATTTTTCAACCTGGGCCCTATTTCCCCATGTGTATGTGTGCGTATGATTCATAGTAAAACGGTAACGGGGGCAAATGCGTCCCATATAATTTTGCGGATTAAAAGTGCTTTTTTTCGCCACTGACCGGTTCAGATCGCCAGTGCTATCTCTGTAAATAGCATACTAAGCGTTTCCCTTACCTCTGGACTTTCTTTTCTTTTTTTTCTGGTTTTCTTCCGGCAACAAGCAAAGCTCTCGCGAGATGACGTTACACAGCCCAGCCCTAAGGGAAACGCTTAGTATGCTATTTATAGAGATAGCACTGGCGATCTGAACCGATCAGTGGTGAAAAAAAAGCACTTTTAATGTGCAGACTTATACGGGACGCATTTGCCCCCGTTACCGTTTTAGCTCGTTTCGCGGCTGCTGGCTGCATCCGCCTCCCTCAATACTGAACCAATTTTAAAACGAGTTGTACCTATGAATCATACGCACACATACACATGGGGAAATAGGGCCCAGGTTGAAAAATACCAAAGTTATCCTTTAACAATACTGAACATAAATCCCTCTAACTGCGCTGTGGCACAGCTGAAGTCCACACCTTTCCCTCCTGTTCGATTCTGTTATGACAGTCCATCAGCTGACTCTGGAGGTCGGACTTCTCCTCAGTCAGGAGTTTCAGACGCTGTCTCAGTGTTTCCTGCGGCAAAGTGTTTCCATTAATTAACGACATTCATAACAAAGAGGCTTCGAAAAGGTGTTAAACTGCTGATGTCTAATTACAAATCAATTTGTACCAGAATTACACGGTGCTATCTACTAGGATCAAACAATAACAGAATAATTCATGCAGAAAACATGAGCAGGAAAATGGATTATGTTCATGCATTATTCAATAACTAAATAAGCACATTAGAGCTTAGATATGGTACGGCTACATGAGATTTCTAGCACAGAGCAGAGCAATGAGCCTTGGAATATATCCGGGTTTTGAGATTTCTAGTTCATGTGCCGCCAAAATAAGCAGCTGTAGTCAGCTTGAATGAACACCACCGTAAGCAGTGTGTTCAAAGACGCAGCATTATACATGCATCACACCAGGCCGGTGTCTGTGAATCAGCCAAATGATGAATATAGTAGTAATAGTTAAATGTTGCAGTCAGTGGTAGATGAAGTATTTAGATTTCTTACGTAAAAGTAGCAATACCACACTGTGAAAATACTTCGCTACAAGTAAAAGTGCTGCATTCAAAACCTCACTTACAGTAGGTAAATGTTTGCAAGTAATGTCTGCAAAATTTAAAAGTATCAAAAGTAAAAGTTTGCATTGTGCAGTAAAATAGTCCCTCTCTGTGTTTGATTTCATATACAATACATGGGTTTCTGCATTAATATTACTGGTGTATTAAATGTCAAGTGTGTAGGAATTAGGGGCATCTATCGGCATATTTATAATTATGCTTTCATTAGATGATAATCACCTGAAAATAAGAATCTTTGTTTTATTTTTGTTGTCACCTTAGATTATTTCACATCGGACACAGTAGCTCTACTACATGTTTGGCACATAGGAGAAGTTTCAGTTCTGTAACCTCACCACTAGATGCCACTAAATCCTACACACTGGACCTTTAATGTGTATGTTGAATTTTACTGCTGTGGATATTTACAGCTGAGCTAATTTTCCCTCCTTTACATACACCATTGGGTTATTTAATATACAGCAGTGCATAATATTCTATATAGTGAAAGCATATTTTCAGGATATTAGGTTGTGTCTAAGTACGGCAGGTGGGCAGAGGCTAGAAATAGGCATCATGGCAGGGTGTACAATTTCTCCATTAGCATTTACTATGGCGATGGAAGTAATCATCAGGGCTTCTAACTGGGTGGTAGGTGGGGAGAGACGGCAGAACAGGTTGCATCTTCCACCAGTTAGGGCTTACATGGATGACATGACACTGGTGACAACAATGCCATGTACAAAGAGGCTACTAGAGAAGGTAAATAAGAAGCTCAAGTGGGCCAGCATGAAGATCAGGCCTAGTAAATCTAGAAGCATCTCGACACATAGAGGGAAGTTAAGCGATAGAAAGTTTGTCATAGATGATGAGGAAATCCCAGCAATTAGGGAAAAGTCAGTAAAGAGCTTAGGTAGGTGGTACAATGTAGAGTTGAATGATGAGGAACAGGTGGGGAAATTTAGAAAAGATGTGGCTGAAGGATTGGATAGAATAGATAAATCAGAACTTCCAGGAAAGCTGAAGTTGTGGTGTCTGCAATTTGGGCTATATCCTAGGTTAATGTGGCCACTGTCAATTTATGAAATTGCAATATCCGTTGTGGAGAGAATTGGAAGGTCGGTTAGCTCCTATATCAGGAAGTGGTTGGGCACTCCTAGGTGCCTAAGTGGTGTTGCATTGTATGGGAAAGGGATACTTCAGCTGCCAGTATCTAGTTTAACAGAGGAATTTAAATGTACCAAGGTCAGGACAGAGCTCTTGTTATCTGGGAGTAAGGACGTGGTAGTTAGGAGTGTGGTTCCAAATCCAACCAAGGGGAGGAAGTGGAACCCAAGATCGGCAGTTCAGGAGGCAGAGGCAGCTCTTAGGCATGCAGAGATTGTAGGTAATGTTCAGTTTGGCCGGGGAGGCCTGGGGCTCTGCTCAGGCAAACTGGTATGGAATAAAGCAGGTCTCAAAGATAAAAGAAAGCTGGTTGTGGAACAGATACGTAGACAGGAGGAGATATTAAGGAGTGCAAAGGTAGTGGCCCAGGCTAAGCAGGGAAAGTGGTTGAATTGGGAAAGTGTAGAGAAGAGGAAGCTTAGTTGGAAGGACCTGTGGAGTATGGAGGAGAAAAGAGGAAGCTTAGTTGGAAGGACCTGTGGAGTATGGAGGAGAATCGTATTAGATTCCTGGTAGGGGCTACATACGATGTGTTACCAACCCCCCAGAACCTAAAACTGTGGGTAAATGAGGACCCATCATGCCCATTGTGTTCAGGTACCGCAAGCTTAAAGCATATTTTGTCAGGCTGTAAAGTTAGCTTGTCACAAGGCCGATATACATGGCGACATAACCAGGTGTTGAAAAGTTTAGCTGCAGGCATCGAAGGGTGAATTCAGAAGGTGTTAAGGATAGGAGTTTAGCAATTCAGTTTGTCCGTGAGGGGGAGAAATACAGAAGGGATAGGTCAGTAAGGAGGCAAGGGTGTGGCCGCCTAGAAGGTGCTTGTGATTGGGAAATGCAAGTAGATTTAGGGGGAAAGCTTGTTGTTCCCCAGGAAATAGTTTGTACCAAGCAGAGGCCTGACATAGTGTTGTGGTCAGTGAGTCAACGGATAGTTTATTTCATTGAGCTGACAGTTCCTTGGGAAGACTCAGTGGAAGAAGCCTATGAAAGAAAAAAGCGTGCGGGGACAGAGTTTGAGGAAGACAGTGAAGGAAATGTCAGATGAAGCAGCCAGAGCTAGTCAGTGGATTTGGATGAGGAGGAATAATGTCAGTTGGGGGCCAGCAGGGGGAACTACTAAGCAGGGTACATAACTCCTTGAGATTGGGTGGAGAGATCCACCAATCAGTCCTCTCAGGAGGAAATCCAGGAAGAGGAAGGTTATTTAAGTGTGGGAGTGGCCTATTTGAATCCCTTTTGTTTGAGACCATGCTGCAAGGTGAGTGTGTTTGCTGATCCTGTGAGTTTATTTATCTCCTTTAGTTTTAGCTTATATTGTAGTTATGCTATGTAACGTATGTATGAACTAGAGTATGGTGAATGTGCTAGGAAAGGTAGTATCGGCACTGTCGCTACCTGGAGCTCACATGTACGGAGCCTGGGTTTGTTGAAGATGGCAGTGCTGTTTGGGCTGAGAAAGCCATGTGTAATGTAAGGTAAAGGAGGTTATTGGGTTGGTGTGGGGAGCAGTGAGGCCTGGCATTAGGGGAGTGTCTCTGGGACACCAGAGATCACTGTCTAGCCTCCTGGAGGTGTCGTGGGACCAACTAGACGAAACACTGGTGAAAGGAGGTTCCCACCCGATGACCCCAAAGACATGTTAGTTATTACTGCTCACTGGTCTGTATAGTTAAGCCTTGCCATAATAGCTTATCATAGGGCTTACAGTAGGAGGTTATTCACTGAGTGCTGATCCTTTCTCTAGAGCACAAACTTCTTGTGTTTATTTGAATAACATTATCATATGTTTGTATCGTTGCTGTCCTGTGAGAACCATGTGCCCTAAACAGTCAAGTTTTCATGGTGTCAGAAAAACATTTCCAGCTTTACTGTATGACGATACATTTTCCAGTTGATCGAAGTGGGTTGTTAAAGAGATTATTTAGCTTAAGAAGTAGGAGAATTTTCTCAACATATAATGGAACACTTAAAGGAGCAGAGTATAGGATTTATTGGCATCTAGCAGTGAGGAATACAGATTGCAATTAGCTGAAACTTCTCCCATGTGCCAAGCGTGAACTCCCAGTTAGGATTCCTTCAGTGTTCATTGTTCAGGAGGTTTTTACCTGGAGCTGAATTATCAGCAGAGGTCTCTTCCTCTCCCTAACAAATGAACCCGCTGATTTAAACCGGCAAAAACACTGAATAAAGCAGCTTCATGTTACAAATCAGTGTTTCTGCAATGCCGTTTGGCTCGTTGTAGACAGGCTGCTAGCCCAGCAACTGCTAATGTGTGCTCACCTTTTTTCTCTGATAATTTAAGATCCAGACGTTCAGGAGATTTTAACTGGGAGCAAAATCATCCACAAAGGTCTCTTCCTCTCCAAAGCAAATGGACCCAGTGATTTAAAGCATTTCATGCAGATAATCAATGTTTTTCCGAAGCTGTTCGTCCTTTTGTGGAGGGGCTGCGACGGTGGCAGATGCAAAAACACAAATGAATCTAGAGCTTGTGTTTGGTTTGTCCATTCTGGGCTGATGTAGAAACATGGCAATGCAACATGGCAGACATCCTGGATGAAGACCTGCTCCCTGTGTTGATATAAATGGCTCATTCTAACGTAACAAAATCATGGCGATTGTTGTTTTCAGGTGATTATGCACTGAAGACAACATGCTTATTAGATTCCATTTCTGCCAATATATCCCCCTAAATCCTACACACTGACCCTCAAATCCAAACAAACATGGTTTTCACTGGACAGGAAGGGTATTAAAAATTATAATCTGAGAAGTAACTGTAGCTGTCATACATAAATAATGGAGTAATAAATACAATATTTCTCTTTGAGATGCAGTGGAGTAGATGTGTAAAGTAGCATGCAGTGACCTTAATTTATATTTTAGTTCTGTACTTGAGTACTTAAAGCCGTTACATACAACCACAGGTTGTGAACATGTGCACTGAATGTGGGCAAATGCATTAATTCTGGTTTTTACATCCTGTATGATGTCAATTTTCATCATCCTAATCACTGACTGTGAAGCATCTTCATAGCACAGACATTTCCTCACAGCAGAGGACACTAATTCAAAGTGCATGTCATTAAAAGTATCAGTTGTGATATCTGACAGAAATAAATTATGTTTCAGACATAAAGCTACAGTAGTCAGGAGCCGTACTAAGACGGATGCCACAGAATGTATCAGAAAAATGTTCAGACTTCTTTCTTTGTAGCACGGTGTCATGCTCTTGTACTCCTTGCTTTCACAGAACACTGTCATCCAAAAATTTACTCACTGCGCTAATTAAAAATACTCCATATTCCTCTCACACACTCAGTCTATCTTACTGTCACGCTCACAGTTTGCCTACAGATCTTCACCGCACAGTCTTACAGTCACTCGTCGGACACACTAATGAGCATCTGTTAGTTCTGCCTTAAGGCGCACAGACACACACACATATTTAGACTGCATTGTCCAGCCTTTCAGTGTGTGTTGTGCAGTCGTGTGTATTAAAGCATTGTAATTAGTGTGTATTGCTCTCCCATGGTTTGTAATCCCGTGATTACAGTGCTGTGATTAAACTCTGGTTGATTCAGCCTGCATCAGCGGGAGGATGGAGAGCAGCTGGCGTTACAATCCTCTCTGTCCTGCCTGCATGCTCCCCTCAGTCTGTGTCTCGGGCTCTCTCTGCTGGTTTGTGCCTTTCTCTTAAACAGATCTCCAGCTCTCTGCGTCTTCTATTTGTTAATCAGCACTTGGGGAAAAATACTTACTAAATAACAACAAAACAAGAAAACAGATGAGGATAAAGTTAAGAAGAAAAGTTAAAATGTTGCACTCACTACCGGCATGTCATCATAAGTTCGGATGGAGGCCAATCGATCTGGGAAAAACAAGAGAGCATTTTCATTACGTATGAATGTTGTAAAAAGTACATTTTTTTTACATTTATATACACTGTGAAAAGTAAAGATTGACTTGAAGAGTCTAAGAAAGGGGATTTGTTAGTGTTAGATAAGGGGACCTTAATGCCATGTGAAGAGTTACTTACAGGTGAAAAACTTTATTAGATCTTCTAAAGATCAGTGTTTGTCTATGCCCCTGCTATCTATTTTTGAAACCGAAATGCAAAATGATTGTTTTGAAAAGGGTGTTATCTCCAAACTATATAAGCTTTTAGTTGAAGGATCCTCTGAGTCCTCTGTATTAAAATTGAATGTCTGGAGAAAAGATCTAAAAGAGGATTTCCCTTCAGAGGACTGGGAAGCAGCATGTGCTGAAGCACACACACAGACTGTTGATACTCGGCTCAGATTGCTGCAACATAAGTGGTTGATGAGGATGTATGTGACACCAGAAAAATTCTATCTCAGACTTGTGTGTTAGATGTGGACAGGAGAGAGGAACCTTTTATTCCCAAAGCTCTGGAGAATATATGGGGCACACAGTCAACACTGGACCCAATGTTTTTCATTCTAGGTTTACATCCTGCAAACATCTTGCATCCAAGACAGATACTGCTGTCTTAAATCTCTGTCCACGACTTGCAAAAAGAGTTATCTCACTTTCTTGGAAAAAGACTGGTAAACCAATGTTCCTTAATTGGATAAGGAAAACTCTACCTGTGGAAAAAATGACATACATTATTAAAGGGAAACAATCACTCTTTTAAATCATTTGGAGTCCTTTCCTACAATATATGGAGAATGTTGATTTAAGTATTGTGATAAATGTGGTGGGTGAGTTGTAAATGTAGTGGTCCTCTGCAGCTGCCTGAATTATTTGAACTGCTATTAAATGTCTGACATGTGTGGGAAGACTTCATTTTGTTGAGGGACAAAAATCTGCGTGCTTTCGATATTCTTCCGGATGAGAACACAGTTGCCTCCCAGTTCTTCTTGGGTGTTTAAAGATATTGCTGGGGAAAAAATGAAGCATCGTGGTGCCACAGAGATGTCCCGGCCTACAAATCACATTCCAGATGTAAGGGAACATGCTTGTTTGGTACTGAACCCAACAAAAATAAGATCATCATCATTTTTGTGTTTTGTTTTTTTAAGTGAAAATGAAATGAAAAAAGACCATTCACACTAAAATTGTGACGTATATCGGAATTGCAATTTCTTTATTTTGCACATTGGGCAGCCCTAATTGTGAGAATACTATTCTTGGTGTGAAGAGAGTAAACCTACTGTCCTAGTCTGAGGTATTTAACTTAAAGTCTTAGATTCTGATGGCAAATGCAGCCTACTTCCAGCATGAACCTATTTAAAAGCTGGCACAATTTCTGTAATATGGATTACTGTACATTTAATATGCTGATCTGTTCTGTACACACGACATATGTTGCACGTCTGTCCCATCCTGGAAGAGGGATCCCTCCTCTGTTGCTCCTCCTGAGGTTTCTACCATTTTTCCCCCCTATTATAAAGGTTTTCTTTTGGGGGAGTTTTTTCTTATCCTTAGGGTCCGAGGACAGAGGGACGTTGGTTGCTGTAAAGCCCTCTGAGGAAAATAGTGATTATAAATAAAATTGAATTGAATAGCTGTTGAACTTACCCATGGGGTTTCCTCGTAGGTCCTCCAGTCTCTCATGAATGAGTGACATCTGTCTGTTCAACTGTCCATTCAGCTCAATCTGTGTCTCATACCTTGTCTTCCACTCATTTCCTGGCACAGAATTTTAAAAAAGGAAACTGTTAAGCTACAGTCACATTTGGGACAGGACACATTACAGACAACACTGAGGTGTGACTGGGCTGATGGAAACCAGTGGATTGTTGGGCAGCATCTTGACAGACATATAGGATAACTATATTCTTTAAATAGATAAATAAATGTTACTCACCTTCCCCATCAACACTTTGTAACCTTTCCTGCAGCTCACACATGGTGCTCCGCAGATCAGACACCGACTCCTCAAGCATTTCTCTAAAATCATGAGCCAACACGAATATTTTTTTGCAGTGGAAAATAACATTTCATCTCCTACATAACACTGAGTGATACATTTATGTCAGACTTACTTCATTTCCCTCTCCTGCTCAAGTTCTGCCTGCAGCCGTGCCAAATCGTATTTGCTGTAGTCGCTGTCTCCACTCATGTTTCTGCAAAACTCACATCAACTGAAGGAAAGTTTGTGCCTCTTGGTTTCCATGGAGACCGCTGTTTCCGGCTCCTTCAAGCAGCCTCGGACATAATGGCGCAGATCAGCGGGAAGGTTTGAAAACAAAACAAAACCTCCTCCTCGTTTAAACGTGACAAAACTCGATTAAATAACTCGTGAATTACATAGTGGTCACGTAGAGTAGATTATTTTTGCAAGCAGCCATTTTTACGAAGCTCATTTCGCGCTTAATTAGGCCTGAAAATTGACTTCCTCTGTACACTGAGCTCTTAATTCACCAGTTAACATTAATGGCCAATGAATGCCACTTGATTTATCTCGCAGAGGATCTTATTATAATTGGAAAAACGATGCATATGTGTGTGTGTGTGTGTGTGTGTGTGTGTGTGTGAGAGAGAGAGAGAGAGAGAGAGAGAGATGATACTTGTTTGTTTTGGCCCTCTATAAGAACACCTTTCAATAAACATCCCATATAAAAATTAATCTCTGGTAACCATGGTTAAAATGTGCAATTTATATTTTTTTATATACATCTGTGTGTTACATTATTATTACTTTAATACAGATCATACATACAGTTATTCAATATATGTCTACTGTTTACAGGAATAGCCTAGATACTATTTACATATAAAAAAAACCCACAAAAAATAAGTAGGCTACCAAAAAATACATAAAGAAAACCTAAAATGCTACCACAAATTAATTAATATAAAACTTAACAATGCAGCCAATCTTAACCTAGCCAGATAAATAACTTAGTAGTTTAATAATGTGAAATAAAACTGCACTTTGACCTAGACTAATTCCAGTATTTTGCCCCCTTGTTTTTACATTCACAACTAAATAGCCACTTCAGAGATGAGTGCCTTATTTAGTTGTATAAAATGTAAATGAGGAGCTGATGCATCATTCAAGCACAGCATTAAGTCCTGCGGGGATCTATTTTTTTCTGCTCCTCCTTCTTCTTCTGCTTTTCCTTCCCATCTGTCTCTGCTTCAAGTTCTCGTTTCTGCGCCTCCTTCCCCTCAGTCTTCGCCTGCTGTCCCTCCGGGCTTTTGACCATGGCCTTGGCTGTCTTCTTCCCCGCAGTCTTCAGGATGGCTTTGAGGCCCAGATTGTCAATGTTGTATGCAGTCACACCAACATTGATCACTGACTTGAGGGCAGTGTTTGTGGCGTCGCCTGCGTCGTTACCATACCTTCACCACGAATAATATGGTGAAGTTGGGGAAGAGTGGTTTGGTGTTACAAAATAATAATAAATGAGGGTGCTAGAGCAATGTGATATTGGTATTGTTTTCACTCACATCAACACAACAAAGGTCAAGAACAGCAGTCATGTTTCACTTTGTAGAGATTTTATTAGTATCAAACCAGGGAAAAAGAGGCTACAGAAGGTATGAACAGCAAAAGCAGCACCACCCAACACAAGCAGACATTTAGCTGCAGTTAGCAGACCCAGAAAGACACACAAACAGGAGTTTAAACTACATCAAGTCAAAAAAGAACCCAAAAAACATTCTTTGTATGTCTGAATAAATAATTCAATCAAAGAAAGTCAGTCTGATGAAACAAAAAGACAGTTCTGTATGTTAACTGTTGAGTTAGATTTGGAAATTGTCTTATTGGGGGTTATTTTCTGACTTGATCTGGGTTAATGACACAGAGTTGATCAGCTGTTAGTTCACAAGTCTTTGCCTTTACTCCTCCGTGCAGTCATATGTTGCCAGACATTTTTAATAGACTCTCTAAGCCCTTAAATCTGAAAAGAAACAGGTGTGAAAGAAAGCAGATCAGTTTCCCAACGTACCAAGAAGAAAGCAACAAAGAGGGCTGGTTTCTGATCATCCAGCATCCTACTGTTGTTTAAAGCAACCAGAGGGACTTAGTAACAGGCTGGAAACAAGATTTACAATAGTTGAATAATGAGAACATTTCAGTTAGTTAAATACAGACGCAGAAATGGGAAATGACCGAACTTACTTGTACGTCACAGTTGTGACAGTCTCTGCCGTAACACTTTTGCCAACCAGCTTTGCTCCGGTCTCTAGACTAGACCAAACTGTAGAGAAACCTGGTTTGGATGTAAATAAAAAATGTCTGAGTACTCTAGAAAGACTTGGACCTCCCATCCTAAAAGAAATACCCAAATTGCCAAAACATGAATCAATATTTTGACATTTTATAGGGCTACTGATATGACAACATTTCCATTATATTGGTGCATACCTTCTACACTTTTGGCTGCCACAAACTTGGCTCCATCCCAGTTGGAAGGGCTGCCATCTTTGTTCTTCTTCATAGACTCCGGGACCAGCTTAGCACCCTGTTTCTTTACATGGGGAGCCATCTTATCTGCGACTTTTTCTGCCACTGTACTCACACCATTAACTGTAATACATATTGGTACATAGCTATATTATATTACAGTACATACGACCAATGGCAAGATAAAGACAGTTGTGGCCAACATAGTCTTTCCTCTACTGGTTTAAGTCCTTACCCAAGAACTGGCTGACTCGCACAGCACCCCCGGTGGCCTGTTTAGCCACATGCAGACCTTTGGTGACACGGGGGCTGACCTCTGAAGGAGTTTCCTCGGGTGTGATGTGGTCCCGGATCTTGGCTGCTCCCCTATGAATGGCCCTACCAGTGGCCTCAGCTCCTTTTACAAACCCTACGCTCAACCGTGTAGCTCCTACAGACAGACATATTTTGGGTGTTAAATGTAAATTAGAAATATCAGTGATTGTTGTGTTGTTAAAATACCTTCTGCAGTCAAATGAAGAGGTAGCTGGACAAAGTTTTTCTTACAGCACTCAGTCCTGTTCAGGGGAGATTGCTACATAGGTAAACGGTGCCCTCTAGTGGTAGTTTTTGTAAATATCCACTGTATGTACCACCTGTTTATAATACCGTATTCTGTTTTGATTTTGTTTTCCTTTATCAGGGCCCCAACGACCTCACCTGTCAAGATTCCTTGTGCCATCTTCTCACTCCATCCAGGAAGTGGTGGTTTGTCCTTGTCCCCTGTTGGTACTGTCAGCGCTTCATGCTCTTTCATGGGACCAAGGGGGATTTTCTCACTCAGGTTAATGACTTCTACCCCTGCCCCCTCTGGACCCTGTCAGGGAATCCATTAAGTCATACTGCTTAAGAGTTATCACGACAGGAGACACAGCAAGAGGCTTTTAAAATGTGCGTACACCCAAACAGGTAACGTGCATTCCTCTAAGTCATGACTCAATTGGGAAAGAATGTTTTACCCACAGCTATTTAGTTCCTCCTGTGGCGTCAAGAATAAAGTGACGCTATGAGACACTGGATGCTACGAAAAGGTGTAGTCATGAGTAACTACTGTTTCCTTTCAACACCCTCCTATGTATTGTTTCAAAGCGTGCACACCCATCCTTACATTTGCTCCATATGGACATAATAGACTGACCTGGACCCGGAGTTCAGCGACCTGCGAGAGGAGGTCCTGAAACGTCTCTCGTTGGACAGCAGGCAGTTCGGAGGACAACACTATGCCCACGTAGCACCCTGGCGTCTCTGACAACATGTCAGGGAACATGAAGATGCCAGAGTTGGCCAAAAGCACCGGAGTGTCTGGGGTCAGCGGGTACAACCAGTCACACACCTTGAAAACACAGACACACAGAAATAAGGATTTGGGGAAATGATGAAGGTTGTCACCCCTGTACCATGGACAGAAAAGCAGGACAAGAAGTCTTCTGTTTTGAGTGCTTATTTGTTTCTCCAGCTCATAAAATGTGAACTGAAAATCATCCCATGTCCAGTGCTTTTTCCCAATTGAACCTTACATGTGTAGGGTGGTTTCTTGTGACCCCAAAGGTGCACAAAAATGCATCGTCATTTCCCAGCAAGCAGTGTCCCCTATTCCCTTTGACCCATTTCCCCCTCTCAAAGACACATCACAGGCTTTTAGCCCCATCAGGACTGGTGTCAGTCATCCACACAGACACAATACAGATACAGACTTGCTGCTGCATCGTGACACTGGTATGCCGCCTGACAGAGTGACCCCAGTGAGGGCGCAGGACACTGACCAGCAGCACAACAGAAGCGCAGACTCATCTGTTAATGGGACCATTGTCTTGTTGGGAAAACAAAGCAGGGCCAGAATACGGGAGAGCGGCCCACGAAACAGAGTCATGGGTTGCACTGCAGTACACAGCAGGGCATAATACACGCTTTGTAGAGGTGCCAGAATACATTACTGGCACTTTTTATGTGCTATATTGACTCAGTATAAAGATCCTCACACAAATGTAGCAGGCTGTCAGACGGCTCCACATGACAAGGACACATATATGGACAGAGCAGTCATATTTATTGATGGGATTAAGCAATGTCTTTGAATATGCAGTAGCCAAAGTGGAGAGTAATACTGCTTAAACATAAATATAAATACAATGATAGGACAGCCTTTAACCAATTAACAACAAATTTCAGTATGCACAAGTACAGGTCAGGATCATCCCTTTAAAGCACTGACGTAGGAATAAATGCCACACCTGAGTAAACTTTTAAAGCACAGTTTTGACTTGTTTCAGTATCATGTACATGTGCTGTCAAACTCAAAGTGGGCACCACCCAGACAAAAATATATTATTTGTAAGCTTAACGTTTCTTTTTGACTCATACTCAAACACTATATACCAATATAATGACTCAGTGAAGTCAGTGACGTGATTTGCTGCTCACACACACTCACCCGGAAGACATACGCCCAAGGAAAATGCTTTGCAGACATGCCCACATGCATTCAGATAACATACTGTGTGTATACTCACATGTAGATATGCTGAGGGTCGTCCAGCAGTGGCATCCTTCTGCTGACTTTCAAATGCGATGATGCGCAGGTAGCCTGGATTAGACAGGGAGCTGACCTGCCCATTTGGCGCCACAAAAAACATCTGCACCCCAGAGGGGATGAAAAGCAGCTCATTCCCATCTGTTCCAGCTGCTGCTCCAGTCTGCCCTCCTGACATGAGGCCGCCTCCGACAGGACCGTAAGACAGACTGCGGTGGCCGAGAGTTGGCTGTGGTGTATACGCTGGAGGCTGGTCCCTCGGGTTGGCCATGGCTACAGCTCCTGGGGCCTCTGCAGGGACTGTGTGCTTGTGTGGAACAGCAGGGGAAGGAGGCCTGGGAGGGAGTGTTGGGGTTGTGTTCTGGGTGGTGGTAGCAGGCACGGTGGGGTACAGATGGTGGAGGGAGCTTTGGGGAGGCTGGCTGCTTGGTCCCAGGTCTGGGTAAAGATTAAGAGGAAGCTCCTGCAATAGGCGGCTCCTCTGGGTTTGTGTTGTCATCAGAGAGGTCTCCAGGTCAGAGAGGTGGGTGTTGACAGTCTTCAGAGTGTCCCTCATTCTTTGCTGAAGCTGCCTGGCTGTGTCCCAGACTGCTCCCTGCTGCCTCGCCCCCCCAGTGGGCACTTCCAGTCCTTGGGCAAGGTGCTGTCGACCTTTCCTGTAATACACCAGGGCCTCTGCTCTTAGCCCGGCCTCTTCAGCAGCCAAACCACGGCTCAGAGAGTGACCAGCCGTCTCATACTGGTCCTTGATAAGCAGCAGCTCAGCAGGCTCAGCCATACCGAGGAGGTGATGGGATACTAGGACTGGGAAGGAAGGATGGAAGCAGAGAAGAAGTCACAAGTGCTATCTTCATAATGAGACAAAAGATGTTCTGCAGTTTCTGAGTTTACAGTATTTTACAGTTATCCTCAGCCAGTTTGTTTTTTTTTCAACACAAACTTAGGTGTAGATATAGGGAGGGATGCAGGGGACATGGCCCATCAATATTTACAACATGTGCATTCCTCAAATAAAATCACTAAAGTAGCAGAGGACTTTTATTTTCGACAGAAGTTGAAGTCATCTACACCATAAACTGATGCAGAAAAAAGGCACATTTGTGCATAAAACTTAACCAGAATGCACACAAATATTAAATATTGACTTCTTGGGAGTATATTTTCAGTCTTAATGATTTTCAAAATGTGCACTTCCGGTGAACAGTTGGGATTATATGTAAATAACAGTGAGACAGAAAGAGCATGTACCTGAGATATGCGACTACACCATGAGTGAAAAGCAAAGAAAAAACATCTTAAAAACATTCTCAACACCGTCATAGGTACTTTTTCCAAATTAAGGCACTGTACATGAATAAATGTGAAAAAAATCTCTGTCATGCTATTGTTGGCGGCAATGAGCAGGTTGTTAACAGTCTGAGCTCATGAACACATCTGGTTTAACCTGAACAACGAGACCATGGACTTGCCTGCGAGCTTCCTTTTAAGAAGTCTTCTCAAGACAGCACATTTACACTTCAAATAAGAGTTTCCAAACTTATTCATCATCTCAGTATCAAATGTAGCAAACTGTTACCATTTCAGATATCATGCCTGACCGCTGAATAACAAATGATAAACTTTAAAGGTGACTTACCTGGACAACCGAACTTTAATATCCCGACGAAGAAGAAAAAATAATAAATAAGTTGTTTCAAAGAGTCCTTATTTTAGTTTCCGACGGTTCCTCTGTACTTTCATAGGTGTCAATATAACTACATGTATCAATGTGTTCACTTCACTCACTAAATTGATGTGACGCACCCCCGGGAACTACACAAGAGCGTCAAACCACCCGGAGCGATAAAATGGCTTCCGGCCAACACTTTCAAAATAAAACACACAGGCTACACCTTACAGAGATGGTTTCTTGTGAAAATAAAAAACTATAAAACAAATTTCAAAAATTATTTAGAGGGAATACAATAACAACCATAATAATAACACAAACATTTATTATATATATAATAAATGTTCTATACATAATATGTAGGCTATTATCTTTATTAATATATAATAAATAATGCAAAAATAAAAGGCGTGTGCATGTGTATATATATATATATATATATATATATTTTATTTTTATTTTTTTTCAGCATAACTATGTTATTTTTATGATGACTATGTAAAACAGATGTGTTGTGCAATGGGCAGCATACAATTTGTTGGCTGATGGCAGTCTGTACATGTCCTGTAGGTTCTGAGTGTGTGAAATTGTGAACAGCGACAGCTCTGTGTATGGACTGTATATATCTAGGATCTATATGTATAAACTTTTTTGTATCTTTTAACGGCAGGTACCTCCAAGACAAATTTCCTTCGGCACAATAAAGTCTATCTTATCTTATTTCCTAGTGTAGTAATTCATTTCACAGCATTCAAATGTAGCACTACAGTGAGACATGACACATGAAAAAAGTTAACAAAAATGCTTTACATATTTTAAAATCCCTTTAAAAGATATGGTAAATGCTGTAATTCCTGATTTAAACACAACATAATAATGAACAAAATATAGATATATTCCAAAAGATGACTCATCACTTTTAAAAACTTTTTACAAGAACACCTGCAAGTATCAAATTTCTTCAGTCACGATGTAGGCTTTATTAAAAATGGTTTGTTGTATTTGCATAAACTATATTAAAAAATCTCAAAGTTATTAGGTGTCCAGAGGAGCGAAGCACATGTGGGATTGGCAGTAGAATCAAGTGTGTTTGTTTTGTTCACAGTCTAATTAGATTCTGGCAGAAGCATCGGAAGACGGGTGGGGCAGTTATTCATGGAAAAGGCAGAACAGCAGGTGCAGTGATCAATGACACACGACAATACCTGTAAACGGAGAGATAACACACATCAGTTTAGTGATATAAAAGTGTGTCCTGGGGCGTCGGTGGCTTAGTGGTAGAGCAGGCGCCCTATGTACAAGGCTGTTGCCGCAGCGGCCCGGGTTCAACTCCAGCCTGTGGCCCTTTGCTGCATGTCACTCCCCCTCTCTCTCCCCCCTTCACACTTGTCTGTCCTATCCATTAAAGGCTAAAAATGCCCAAAAAAAAAAAAAAAAAAGTGTGTCCTGGATGCATTAATCACCCAGATAATCTGCAAACCACACATGAAAGATCCCAAAGGCCTGTGATTTACATAACCCGTTTGAAAGTTGCCTAAATATAAATATTTAAACTTAATTAAAAAACTAAACTACGCCTTACCTTGAACTCTTATACTTATCCCTGACGGCCTGTTGCGGGTGACTCTCTGCACTGATGTATAGCTTGTGGAGGTCAGTCAGACAGGGGACAATCTCAGCCGTGGTGTAACCAGTCAAGGCTTGTAAGGAATCTGGCTGGAATGTGGAAAAAGAGCTTAAAAGGTCACATTTTGGAGAATTTCTTTTTAAGATCTTTTCATAAAAGGGAGCCAAGAATGTGAATAAACGTACCCAGAGAGATTTGTTCACAGTGTAGGCGGCGAGGCAGTAGGCTCCAGCTGCCACTATAGATGGGGTGTACTGCAGGAATGGATCGATTTCCAGCAGGCTTAACTCTGCCACATACTAGAAGCAGGAAAAAAACACACATCACTGAGTCAAAATATGATCAAGGGACATGAAAAACTGTAACTTCACAGGCAGTGGGCACAAATCAATAATCTGGCTGGCATTTGACTTATTGATTTTCCTCACCAGGGCAAGGTTCTCAGTGTTGGCACAGACAGAGTGGATGGACATGAAAAGGCGAAGGAACTGGTTTACAGTGGGGGCTGCCACTTTGAAAGAGAGCACTTTTAGGAACACGTGCTCCATGTGGACCAGCTGCTCCTTGGTGTAGGTGCTGTCTGTGGTGTACACAAACTCGTTCAGCTCGGGAGGGAAGATCTCCTCATATTTTCTACAAAGTGACACATCAGGCGACATCAGGTCAACTGTCACCCATCGCTGAGTCAATGCCACTGTATTGCACTCAGGTGGATTTATACAACCACCAATAAAGGTCCAGTGTGTAGGATTTAGGGGCATCTGTTGGCAGAATTTTTTTTTTGTTTGAAATGTTTTTGTTCCCTTAGAATGAATCGTTTATATCTACATATGGAGCGGGTGCTCTTCCACGGAGTCCGCCATGTTCTTCTTCGGTAGCACAGAACGGAAAACCCAAACACTGCCTCTAGATAGGGCCATTTGCATTTTTGTGTCAGCCACCGTACTTCTCCTACACACTTGGCACACAGTAGACGTTGCAGCTCTGCAACCTCACCGCTACATAACACTAAATGCTTCACATTGGACCTTTAAAGATTTCTGACAAATCAAAAACTGAAATGGACAGGAAATTTGTTAGAAACAGAAACACGTGCTTACGACGCGATCAATAATGCAGCTGTGCCGGCCAGCTGCAGCTTGCTCCGTTTTAAATACGCTATGGAGGAAAGAAAGCGGTCCAAATAGTTGACGGCAAGGTGCAGAGTTTCAGTACGAAGCTTGTATTCCTGGACGACTTCCACCATCCAGTCCACCAGGATAACCCTCATGCCGTTGGTGATCTCTGGATGTTTCTCTAAGTAGCCTGGCTTTGGCCTGGACCTCACCTGGCATTAGAAACGAAAGCAGTTCTCATGAGGTATTTGCGTTGAGCTGAGAGGCAAAGTCTCGTAAGTACAATGCTTTAATCCTGCTCATATACACAGTGATAAGAAGTTAAGATAATTTCGCACTTCACTCTCCCTCAAGTGCAGGTAAATATCCTCTGTATACTCGGAAACACGCAGCACCTCCTCTGACATCAGGGATTTGTCTGTGTCAGACTGCATAGAAACATCCTGGCACAAACCTACAAGCGTGATCAGCAGTAGGTTAACAAAATGAAGACTGAAAAAGAAAAAAGCCTTTGTAGATGTTTTTGCATTTGCCAAACTCACTTGTACTCAGGTCCAGCAGGAGTCTCAAATCTTCATTTTGCATTGCATCAGTTTCTGCATCTAAGTAATAGCTGTCCGAGACCACCTCTTGACCAGAAGCTGCAAGAACAACTTCACAAGCTTCTTCGACATAAACATCGAAGCTGGAACTGGAGGGATGGCCGAGGAAGGTGAGCTGGGAGCTGTCGGAGATCGAACTGTGTTTGGAAAAATGGCCCCCCTGTGGAGAAAAATGAGACAGCATGACTGACACGTTAAGTTGAAATATGAATGTTCTGCGAGGGAAAACTGAATCAGAAAGTGACCTCTATAGTGTCCTTCTCACTGACCTGGCTGAAGGATCGACCACGCTGCTCATTGTCCGACAACACACCGAGGACTGTCCGCTGCTTGGCTCTCTGGACCTGCGATGCATCCGTTTTGCTTGAAGGTGGAATGTTTTCTTTGCTAGTGTGACTGCCGCAATGGGCATTTGTGCTGAAGTTCATCTTTAAACAAGGAGATGAGGAAAAATAAAGTTAAAAAAAGGCTGACAGTAACAGAAACACTTAATGAAAAAAGGAGTCTAACAGGTACATAAATCATTACATATACACCTGATAAGTGGATACCTGTTAGAATCTGGCTCAAAATATTCCAATCTATAATCAAACTGACTTTACTGTATGGTTGTGAAGTGTGGGGTCCTCTTGTAAAAAAATAAAGACTTTGAAAAATGGGACAAACACCACCCTGAAGTCCTACACACTGAGATTTGCACGGGTATACTCAGAGTCCACAAAAATACCCATAAAAATGGATGCCAAGCTGAACTCAGCCAATTCCCCCTCTTAATTGAGATACAAAAAGAGCAATCAAATTCTACAAACACCTAAAAACAAGAGATACCAACTCCTACCATTACTGGGCTCTGGTCTTGGTCCTGAGGCTCACCTCCTCCAACAGCACAAGGCCTCAGGACAACCCTCACACAATCCAGCCCAACCAAATTATAGCTAAAGAAAAAGAGAACTACATCGACTATTGGACATCTACCACAGAAACCTGAAACAAACTTCAGTGCTTTTTGGCTCTAAACAGACAGTGCAGGATGGCAAACTATCTGACCGCTGTGACAGATCAGAAAGTGAGACAGACACTATGTACAGACTCAGTGATCACAGTCTGGACACAGGCTGCCTTGAGAAGACAGGCTGTGTCAGCTCTGTCCACAGAGTAACATTTCCCGCTACAACGTGGCACAAATGAAGACATCAGAACAAAGGTCTTCACAAAAATTTAATGTAAACTCCAAGATTTTGATTCACTCTCTGACCAGACTAAAATGCAACCCCTATTTGGAGAAAATAGTGTCAGTGCCATTGACGCAGCAACATATGTCAGCACATATCACAGCCTAAGAGACAACCAACACAACAACATATAGTTCATCTCATCACAGATCACACTCTGCCTTTTTATTTACCCTTTCACTTTATTTATTCCAAGTGGTTGCTTTTTAATGTACTCCAGGTTTTAATAGATCTGGGGAAAAGCTGCATTTTCCTAATATGCACCATGGACATGGAACTATCTCCAAAAAGATCTAAAATTACAAACATTTACATCCATTGATGAATTTAAGAGCATCATAAAGAATGTAGTGATAGCTAGACATGTGCTTGTTTTCCTTTAGAGGCCACTGTGTTTGAATAGTTGTTGTTTTATTGTGGGTTTTTGTCTTATATGTTGTATTTGTTGCATTTTAAATGTTTGATTGGCGGCTACCTTGACCAGGTCTCTCTTGTAAAATATAGTTTCAATCCCTTTAAAATGTATGTCTATAATTTTGTGATGCATTTCTGTTAACCGTTTTTGAATTTTCACTGTCTTAAATTGTAATTGTTCTTTGGTAACTCATAGTAAGTGTCATGCCAGTAAAGCTTATTGAATTGAACTGATTAATCTATTATTACTGTTTCTGCGCCTAACGGTCCAAAAATAGAAAAAGAAATAAAGAAACAAAACAAACGAACTTAACTGAAATTTGCAGGGAAATATTCACTGGTCCCACCATTAGAACAAAAAAGTGCGGAAAACCAAATGTTTTTTTAAGTAGCCTATTTAAAATGAAGTCTTGCAGTGAAGAGTGTAAAATGGGGCGGCCTGCGACGTTCAGGTGCGCTGAAGATGTCTCAGACCTTATTACCATGGTTACAAGACTTCATCAGTCCATCAATCACAGACACATTAACCAGGACAGAGGTAGAAAAATAAGGCTGCAAACTTCACGTCACCTGAGTTGATCCTAGAGCACAGCCTAACAATAGCTTCCTGAAATATGTAACAGACAATCGTCTGTTCATGAGAGCAAACTCACCATCATCAGGATCAAACGTGGTTAACAGTTAAACGTCAGGTTTGGAGGGTGGAAGCGAAAACAAAATAACCGGCGACTTTCTAATCTTCTAACTTGCTTATTTGGAGACAAACAGCGACCTCTCGCTGCGTTCAAGCGACCTGAGGCAGATTCCTGGGTGTCAGATGTTGTAGTCCAGCAGGGGAAGTTTGATCCAGGTGTCCTTGTAAACTTATCAGCTGTTTCCACCGAATGGTTTTCTGTCCTGTCACGCGCCCGAACGCAACTGCTGATAGCTGACGACGTCGTGCGTCATGAACCCCTCATTGAATTTATTATTAAAGTTGATCAAATTTATTAAAAATGAATTTGTAAGGATAATGCATTTAGTCCAAGATGTGTGCTTAAACGATGTATTTTTTTACTGCATTATTATTATTGTTGTTATTATTATCATCGTTAGTATTGTTAATAATTCGTTATTGTTGGTACTATTATTAATTTTTACGTATGTAGATTGGGTTTTTTTTTTACAACTGTTATTAGGGTTGTATTGTGGTTGGTTGTACTATTGTAATCCTAGGTATTCTTCTTCTTCTTCTTCTTCCGAGGAAATCATACTTCCCATGGGTGAAAACTCACCAAACTTTGCACAAAGGTCCAGTCTCATGCCAGATATCCGCAACTGTAAACTCAAGCCAATAGTCCTGATGGTGGCGCTACAGCAAGCGTCTAAAGTTCATAACAAATCAACCATACGTGCTACAACTTCACAACTTTCATCAAACTGTAGCCCCAATACTGAAGAAACTTTTGTACATTTAAACCTATTAAAAATTATGAAGTTCATCAGTTTTTTTTTCAAAAACTGTAAAACTTCTTAAACCTATCTCCTCCCACAATTTTTGCTCAATTGACACCAAACTTGCTACAGAGCATCTTCAGACTGTCCTACAAAAACTATGTTTCTCAGATTTTTGATTTATCAAAAATTGAGCCTACAGTGCATCAAAATGTTTGACTGTAAACGGTACTGTAAACATATACATGCAAATTCTTGCTAAATAAATCTTCAATGTTCATGAAAAAAATGACAAAATTCTAGAGTCATGGTAGATGATGTGTGGCAAATTTCAGAATTTTATCTCAAAAACTGAATTTTTGACAGCATTTTGAATTTTGCTCTAATGTGAACAATTGGAGTCAATGTAAAAATGGCAATTTTAAACATCAGTTTTTCACTTATGGAGCAAATCAATCATTGTTACAAACAAATTACCAACATCTCCATGCTGTCTAGATGCAATATGTGTATTTTCAGATTTTTGTTTCGATAACTGAATTTTTTACAGTGGTTTGAAATCTGCTTTTCCATGCATGGACGGCTGCTAAACCTGCACGTCTGGCTTAGTCAATTTGTGAAGCTACACATGAATTGTCACTGACTAATTAGCTCAGTGAGATAGAAATTGATTCTTAGTCTCAGAGGTTGTGAGTTCAAGCCTCAGCTGATGCCAAAGGCAGATTGTGTTGCTAAATTCCTAAATGTCTTCCAATTCTTCTGCTTGTTGCTCAGAATTGCCTAAAAATGCCCGGACCCGACCCATCGCTGCGCAGCAGCTATAATTATGATTATTATTTTAATAATTATAATTTCTTTTTATGTAATGTCATATGTTCTATCTTAGGAGTGAGGGGTGAGTGTGGTACATGCTTGTGCAACTTGTTAAATGGTTTAAAATCAGTAAAAATAAAAAAAATTAAAAAAATAATTTGCAATTTAATTTCTAATATGAATCAATAAAGGTTCTGTTTGGGCTACAGTTCTTGCATGACTTCCTCAAGTACAAGTGATATATTAGGATTTTTAGAGCACTGTCCACATACTGAGACATTTTGGAAAGATTTGGAAAACTACTTGTACGACAAACTTAATGTCAACATAAAGCCTACATAAAGGATATTGATATATTCTTCTACTGCTCCCAGAATAACTGAAATTCGTTGTGAATCTTTATATCATGTTTGGCTAAATTTTCCAATAAAATGAGATGATTCAGCAAAAAGCCAGTGTCGTGAATTTACCTTATTTCTGGAAAAAAAATAATCTGAATATATTTTAAATTTATGAAATCCCTGCCAGTTAGAACACTTCCAGATTTTATTAGTAAAACATACATCTAGCCTTATTTTTTATTTTAAATGTATTTTTTTGTATCTGTTATTGGATAAATTAGAGATGCTGCGCTTCTCTGCCAGTAGTTAGGAGAAATGTTTTTTATAAGACCTGGGAACCCTTTTTGTCTCATTTTCTAACACCCAAACAACATCAGCTCTCAATGTTTTTTTTAACTCAGCCCTTAACATAATACATTTTTAAAAAGTAAGACCTGACTCCATGGATGTTGCTATTCTGCATATTAAATTCTAGACATTGTGCCTTAGAAATACTTAAAGGAAGAAAAAAAATGGGGATAGGAGGAGGATGGGTGGTGTGGCCCTGTGGAATGTGTCTGCCCAACCCTGGCGTGTTTTAGTTTTGCTTGTTTGCTGTTGTTTAGTTTGTTTTTCCTTTTTGGAAACCTTAATTAAAATATTTTGAAATTAAATGAACCTGTCATTCATTTATTTATTTATTTTTATTAACTATAATTTGTGCTTTCTTGTGCAAATCTTCCCAATAACTTCCCAATGTGATGCAGGACGCATTCACTCTGCTACATGTTTGCGGTGTTTGAATCACAACACATAACGCAGTTTTGAGGTGTGGTGGTGGAACATGAGTCACTTTGGAGACACTGACCTGAGTAGAGCTTTTGTCACTGTGTCATGAAATAATGTATGGACTGCTGATAAGTTGTTGGACAAGAATGGAAGTGTCATGCTTGGAGTAGGTGCTGACATGTTGGCTTAAGAGAGAAGAGTTGGGTGTAAAGCTATAGGCTGGTTTACTGATGGTGACAGATACTAGAACAATAAAGTGCCAATGTCATATGAAAAGCAGTCACTCATAAACAGTATTTAGTAGAATCTGCTGGTTGAAATATCTGTCCAGTATGCCTAAATGATTGGGAAAAGATGTGTTAAAATTCAAATGTATAGTACTATAACAGAGTGTGTGGAAGCTGTATTTTGCATCTGTGATGTAGAAATGAAGCAGTGTACAAGAGAGGCAATTTCCTCCCTTGCTGTGAGAGAGATTGGGCAGTGAAAACACAGCTTCTCTGGACTCAAAAAAAGTCGTGAGGAGCTAATTTTACACAGCTACCCATTAGATTTAATACCTGACATTTGTTTACGACCTCAGCAATAACAACACCTCACACCTTCTCTGCTTCTCATCACAATGCTTCAAACTGTCTCACATCTCCACAACTACAAAACCAAACCTTATTAAGCCAGGCGGCAAAACGACTGCTTGTTTAAGCAGGGTGCTATAAATTCATATTTATGTCCTGTCTGTTTCACAGGAGCGTACTCACTGCTTGTCTCTGTCTCCAAGATTTGTGTAGCGAGGATGAAAGCAACGCTGCTTCTGGCTAAACGCCGTCCTGACAGTTTTGTCCTCAGCTCAGGTTAAACTGTGAACTGGATTATTTACTGTACTTGTCACTGCTGTTTGCTTTGTTGTTGCTGTTGCAGCAGCTGTGTGGTTACATCCAACGTCAGAGAAGTGGCAATGATTTTCTGTTCCCAAGATAGGTACAGATAGGAGCAGAATAGAAAACCAAGATCGACAGAGGATAACATACTGACATCTATAGTAGATAACAGGGCAATCTATCATCCTGTGGACCTGCTCACACACCAGTTAGACTGCAAGTATTAACACAGATAGAGAGGGGTGTAAACCCTCCATAGACAGTACATGTAAAAATGTGATTTACACAGTTGATTTAAAAACAATATGATATATAGAAGACATTTGAGGAGTAAAACATTCATGTTGGACAAAAAGTCTGTACTGTATGGAAAGCTGCTGACTGCCTGCAGGTTCTACACTGTCCATCAGATGGCAGGCTTTGTCTTCAGTAAATATCATCTGATGTTTTTCATCTGCAGTAAATGTAAGCAGACTTTTGACATGCTGTTATGTCAAATAACCATTTTAGGGCTTGTCAGATTATGCAACCATAGATGCAAAGTTTTATCATTAGGCTACAACCCCAAAAGTCTTATAACAGGAATAAGTTTGGATACATTTATAATTCATCGTATGACATTGTGACCCTGTTACATCTTATTTTACAAATTAGCACAGACCGTTTGCTCACTCAAACTTCTCGGGGTAAGAGATGGTGCAAAGCAGTGAAATATTCAGCTGATGACTCAAAGTAGCTTGTATATTTATTTGCCTGCAAACCAAGCGGATGTTTAGAGTTGTCTGAAATTATTATTGCTATGATGCTGATCATTAATATCGTATCTTAGTCACAGATAGAACTACAGGCAGTAAACTAAAGAGTCAGGAGTGGGAGTTTGGGAGGACCCAGGAGCATTAACCACAGTGTTGTCATGCCGCTGCTGTTGCTGCTGCTGCTGCTGCTGCTGCTGCTGCTGAGCAGCTCCAGTGGAGCAACAGGGGATTACGGTTTCCAATTTGCAATCTTTTGGTCACAAGGCTGCCTCTTGAACCTTCAGCCAACCCTCACTCCCATACTTTCCTGACAGCTGGGCTCCTTTATTTATCACTGAACAATGATCTACCCTCCTCATTCGACCAAAGCGGTATGTTTCACCTCTAACTGAATGTGACAATCCTATTTTTTATAGGGGTATTAGAGCCAGGCATAAAAGACAAAAAATGAAAATTTTTGTTAATGGCATTTTCAGAATAAAGTCAAAATGTTAAGAATAAACCTGACATTTTATGATTTAAGTCTAACTCTCAAGAATATAATCAAATGACAAGTATTTAAAAGCCTCTACAAAACACCTTGTGAAGATGAAGTAGTGAAATTGTGCTTCAGAATCTGCTTTTGTAACCAGAAATTACAGGAAATTATTTCTCTTTCAGCACATAAACACCATGTGGTCGTGTGAATTGGGAATTTGTCGAGATTGTGCTGAAAATTGCATCTTTTCAGGAGAAACCACATAAAGTTGAAAGAAGCAGCTGCAATTGTGCAAACTGAAATAGCTGGTAATGGACAGATCCAAGGTTAACGATGGTTACACCTGTGAGCAATACAGAATCGAGGTGTTGCATCACAAGACACAGTTTGATGGACCAGACGAGGACTTTATTCTTGACATGGTATTTTCAACCTTGTTCTCAGCATTTCGACTTGCTCTTGAAATGCAAAATAAAAAAACCTTCCTCCATGATTTATTTTTCTTAGGCTTGGCACTAATGGTGAAAGCTGAACTTTATTCTCGACATTTTCGAAATGCAAACTAAAACGCATTTTCCTTATGTCTTGCCCTAATACTCCTCCATAGGATTTAGCTGTATCTTAAGTCTTACCCAGATATGTTGACTTGAGTGTTTCAGTCCATCGTTGTGGAAATTTTCCTAGTGATACACCAAAGTTCAGAGTTACCCCCAGAAGGTTTTGGCTGAGGAATAAAACTAATAGGCAGGGTGCCACCATTTGCCATAATTTTTGCCAGATTAAAACACTTACATCGCCTTCACCCGCAATGTAAAACTACAATAAAGCCTAAAGTGTGTGAAAGACAAAAAAGTAACTGCTTTGTAATCTCTAACACCTTCAAAACTATGGGATAAAGACTGAATAGATTTTGACAAACAAATCCTTTAGAATAGAAAAGGCAACTTTAATAAGGCTAATATGAAAACGTATTTTTAAGAACATATCGGCTGTAATAAGTTTTGCTATTTACCGGGCAAACATCAAGACTCAACAGCATATTTCATTTCAAGTAAATTTAATTTTGACAAGATTATATCTGCTGTTAGATAAAAGATAATGAAGTCATTTTTTCCACAAACCTACTGAATCTTTTTTTCTAATTCAGCTGCTGTTCTCCAGGTGCTTAGCGCACGTTTTCACAACCCATGTGTAGTTTATCATTTGTGTGAAATTTCACAGTTTGTGAAGCTGAGACAGATATCAATACAAGTTGCCCCAAGTGCCAAGACAAGGTGCAGTGAGTCATTTTCTCTCTGACAGATAAGATGCATTGGAACTTTGTTCTACCACAAAACCGATTAAATATCCTCACCTATTTGGTCCAGTAGAGATGAGAGATATGGTGGCCTGCTGTGGCTATTTTCTTCTCTCAAAATAAAATCAATATTTTTCACACTGCGCTGAAAGGAGAGACTGAGGAAACACACAAATGCACACATTCGTACTCACACACACACAAACATGGCACCTGCTTGGGGGACACAAAGTCTCTCTGCCTTCCTCTGACTTTTATCCCTCTTCCTCATTTCCGTTCAGTTCCTCAGCAGATGCAGATTGCTTATGACAGATAGAATTGGGCTGCTGCCATTTCATTAACGTGATGTATTGCTGGTGACAGGCTTGGGCCAGATGGGTTTGGAGAGAGGGGGCGGGGGGGTGTTGAGCGCCACTTTTAAAATACTGTGCCATCCAGGAAAATCCTTCCAGCTGGGGATGGACACATCTCATCTCTCAGCAGCACCCTCATCCAGTGGTGTTACTCCTGTTGGGAGGGATCACAGCTGAGATTGTCTCTCACCCTGAGCATGAGCACAGAAAAAAAAAAAAATTCAGAAAACACGAGACAAGCTACTAACCTGCAGGATAAAGAGATGAAAATGCAACATAATCCGCTGAGGTTTATCCATGTTCAACGGGCATTTTCCCGTTGCCTTTTGCAGGAAGAGAAGCCGATTAAATAATCATGATTCAATCCACATTTAAGAATCACAGCCAATGTCAATTCTCAGTTATCTCTTTATCTTCTTAGCTTTTCTCATTTTACCCACAATCCTCCACTTCCCATTATTCCACTGGCATGACTACTCAAAGAGAGAGGGAGTAATTATCCAGCCAGGTTAGTAAGGGGTTGCAGAAAAAACAGCATTAGAATAAAGATAGGTATTTAGCTGACTGCAGCTTTTGGGAGTGAGTCTATGTTCCCTGAGCCATAAATTCTCTCAGCCATGTGTTCCCTAAACCATATTTTCCCTCAGCCATATGTTCCCTAAATCCTATGGTCTCTCAGCCCTCTGTTCCCTCAGATCTATGTTTATTCACCCCTATGTTTTCTCAGATCAGTACCTCTGTCTATGAGGTAATGTTTTTGTCCCTGTGATAACAGGGACGAAAACCTTGCCTAATTATGGAATGGCTGGCCCTGATTCTGAGGAAACATGGGGCAGAGGGAACATCGGGCCTAATTTGGGATGGAAAAAAGTGTGTGAGGGAACACAGGGCTGGGGGCGTTGCAACTTTTGGGAGCGTGTTTGTGTTTCCCCAGCCCTGTGTTCCATCAGCCCTGATTTCTATCAGCCCTATGACCCCTCAATCCCTGTGTTATCTAAGCCCTACATTCACTCAAACCCATTTCCCTCAATTCTGTTCCTTCAACCCAATATTTTTCTGAGTATATGTTCCCTCAGCCCTCTGTTCCCTCAGCTCCATGTTCCTTTAACCCTATGTTCCCCTAGCCCTATGATATGATATGTATACGTTGTCTGTCCCCTCAGCCTTATATTGTCTTAACCCTATTTTCCCTAGCCCTGTTCCCTCAATCCACTGTTCTCTTAACCATGTTCCCTTAGCCCACTGTTCCCTCAGCTCTTTGTTCCCTCAGCCCTATGTTACTTCAACCCTGTTTCCATAAACCTATGTTCCTTCAGCCCTATGTATCCTTAGCCCAATGTTCCCTCAGCTGTCTGTTCCCCCCACCCTATATTGCCTCAGCCCTATGTTCCCTCAATCCAATGTTCTCCTAACCATATGTTCCCTTAGCCCTCTGTTCCCTCAACCCTATATTGCTTCAACCCTATGTCCCCTTAGACCAGTGTTTCCTCAGCTGTCAGTTTGCTTAGACTTATTTTGTCTCAGCCCTATGTTCCCTCAACCCAGTTTTCCCTAGTCCTGTTCCCTCAATCCAATGTTCTCCTAACCATATGTTCCCTTAGCCCTCTGTTCCGTTAGCTCTTTGTTTTCTCAGTCCTGTTCCATTAACCCTATGTTCCCTCAGGCTTATGTTCCCTTAGCCCACTGTTCCCTCAGCTGTCTGTTCCCTACGCCCTATTTCCTCAGAACTATATTCCTTCAACCCTAGATTTGCTCAGATCAGTAACTCTGTCAATGAGATAATGTCTTCATCCCTGTCATCCCTCTGATGCTGAGGGAACATGGGCTAAGGGAAGATATGGCCTAGTTTGGGATGGAAAAAAGTTCATGAGGGAACACAGGACTGAGGACAATGCAATTTTTGGGAGTCTATGTTTCCCAAACCCATTTTTTCCTCAGCCCTACGTTCCCTCAAACCTATTTTCCCCGCAATCCTGTTCCTTCAATCCAATATTCTTTGAGTCTATGTTCCATCAGCCCTCTGTTTCCTCTGAACTATGGTCCCTCAGCCCTTTGTTCTCTGAGCGCTCTGTTCCCTCAGCTCTATGTCCCATCAACCCTATGTTCCCCTAGCCCAATGTTCCTTCAGCTGTCTGTTCCCTTAAGCTGATATTGTCTCAGCCCTGTTCCCTCAACCCTAATTCCCCTAGCCCTGTCCCCTAAATCCTGTGTTCTCCTAACCATGTTTCCTTAGCCCTCTGTTCCCTAAACCCAATGTTCCTTAAATTGTACGTTCCCCAGCCCTGTTTTCCCTCAGCCCTATGTTCCCTTAGCCCATTGTTCCCTCAGCCTTATCTTCCCTCAGAATCAAGTTGCCTCAGCCCTATGTTTCCTCAGATTTGTACCTCTGACAATGAGATAATGTTTTCATCACTGTAATAACTGGGGCAACCCAAATGGAACGCCAGGCACTGATGCTGAGGGAACATAGGTCCTAATTTGGGATGGAAAAAAGTTCATGAGGGAACATGGAGCGAAGGGCACATAGAGCCTAACTAGAATGGAAAAAGATCATAGGTGCTAAGAGAGCATAAGGCTGACCCCCAGCTTCTATTGTCAGTTCATGGTGATTAAACTTTAACTACTGCCTGTTCCCATGGGGAGATGACCGTACATTGATTGGTCATCTTTGTATTCAGCACTCCATCTCTATCTACATAAAACAATGCAAACGCCCCATGGAAAAGGTCTTAAACTAAACACTGCTACAAAGATGGGTCATGTTAGGTTGAGGGCCAATTAGCAGCATTTATTGGCTCTAAAAGAGGGCTGGCAATCAGCACTTTGATATCCAAGTTTTCAAAGCAACATGAGACAAGTAACAGAACTCCAAAGACTCCAAAATCATCTGCGCCAAGCAGCAGGGGCATCAGTGAAGTAAAAACTGCAAAATAATTTAATATGCAGAGGGGAAGAGTTTCAGAACTGACAAACACCAACAAAGTACATCAAATATGAGGAGTAGTGATCACAAGTTAAAAATAACCAACAGGCAATTTATCCATCAGAAAATCTATCTATGTTCCACTTTGTCTGCTGTCTGGAGGTCAAATGTTTCACACAGTCTTTGTGCTATAATAATGCTTTATTTAATGATCCTCATGCGGATCAAAGGACCTTTTGTTGAAGAATATGATGTGAAAATTTAGTGCCAATCTCCTCCATTAAAAGGCCCATCACTATAATGAGCCAGGGGCATGAAAAGAAAATGAGCTCTGAGAGAGGAGGGGGGTGTGTGTCAAGAATGAGAGCTCTTATTGTAGATTTCTTATGATGGTGGAATAATTATGCTGCTCATGCCAGGATACTGCAATCCACACACACACATATGCAGACAGAGCCAATCTACAACCAGAGGGCAACATTTTATAGACTATCACAGCATGTGGCAATAGCCATAATGATGCAACAAAGCTTTGATGAAAGTTTAATTGTTTACTTTCTGGGCTGCTTTGGATTTGGAATGAATAATGGGAAGATGGTGCGAGCCGGGGAGAAAGTAATACTCAGTGATTGACTGAAATGTAAAAAGGCACAAACTGACTCCGTAATTATGCATAAAAGACAAAAGGTTGTAGCTTTTGTCCTTGTATCCCCTTTACCTTTTATGGCCAACTTGTGCATCAAATAGTGGCCCGTCTCTCCATGCCTTAGCCATGGTACGTATGAATTATGAATGTCTGAAGAGTAAGGGGTTTTTTTTATTTGCAATTTAAGGGCCCCAAATCTTTTGGTGCACTAAATTATTCATATATTCAAATGAATCTGACTTTGAGGACATTTTTCCCTTTCTTCTCTTCTTTCATGAATTTAGAGTGTATACCCTTCAGAGGGATCGGGCAAAATTGCCCAGACTATTAGTAGTAAAGGTTTTAGTAGAGCAGTGATTTCGGCCCACGTTTGGGCGTCTTGCTCAGACATGTGTTTTTGTACATGGGTGTTATCGTTTATGCCCTTTTCACCACGGTGCCAATATCATATTTCCATCTCTCTCATTGTTATTCCGGACAAGTACGAGCCTGTCAGGCTGCTGTCCTGTGTGTGTGTCGATGTGTGAGTGTGCCACTGTTATGCCTCACTATGTCTTCTCTGCTCCGTGCCGTCGGAGATCTGTGGAGCTCTTTTTGATTGGCATGACGCTGCCATGAGACGAAAAGCTGGAGCGTAGTCAGCGCATATTTATTGACTAATGTCTGATCTGCAAAATCTTTGGAAACCAAACCGAACATCACAAATAACTCTGCACATCTTGGAGACATGGACAAAATATAGTCTGTTTTCCTGAGATTAGGGATGCAAACATGCCTTCTCCTACAATAAGGAGAAGACAAGTGAAACAGTTAGCTTTCCTGTGTTCATCAAAGTCTTGAGTTGTGCTCTGGTGGGCTTCTCTCACAGCAGGGAACTTTGCAAATTGCTGCAGATTACTAGAGATGTAAAGCATATCTGCTAGTGCATCTACAATACCCAGAACTTCTAACATATTCACAACTAATATCTTGACACTTTCCTGTCTGTTTTCTAAGAGTCTAAAGTTGTTCCCCCGAGTTTTGCAGAATGAGCTTGTCAAATCCCCAAACATACACACACATACACACACTCTTAAGCCCGAAATAGTCCCAGAATGCATTTGCACCCCCCTCATTTCTGCACGTCTCCCCCTCATTAACATGCAGTGCAGACACTGGTGTCCTCACAAGGGCAGTGTTAGGATGGCATGGAGTCAGAACAGGCTGGGATATCAGGGAATGACACGGAATTGGCGGCCACGCCTTCTGGGATTAGTGACAAAAACCAGCTGAGGCCAAAGCTCTTATCTCCATCCTTCAGTCCTCTCTTTCTGTCTCTCACACACACACACACACACACACACACACACACACACACACACACACACAAGCACTCGAGTTTGCACAGACACAAGCACATGTAGTCACACAGACATAATTAGCTTTGCCAAACACATTCCCTCTTTAGGAAACTAAAGAACTGTGTGAATATGACGATTCCCTGTGATAGGTTTAGAAATGGCCTTGCAGGGTGTGATTAGTAGAGTGGAGGTCAGGGGAAATAATTATTTGAATAATTAAATGATGTTCCTTTCCTCTGTCCTTGGTTTCTCCCTCAACACTGTCAACACAAGCGAAGCTGCCTACGGCATCTCATTAAAAATATTTATCAACTTTTTTTTTTTTTCCTTTGGGTGGTTCCGATTAAGAAAATATTCACAAACGGATATAGCCTACGCTCATCAGATGAATCCCAGACCTGTCATATTTTTTGTGTGAAGTACACATGAATACCAGTCATGTGATGTGAGCTGGATTCGGATGTGGGATAAAGTCATCTTCCTCTCATCTCTACTCTCTCTGTTCTCCAGTGCTGCGATTCCCCTCTGGTGCCTGTGTCAGCGGGCAGATGGCGGAGGACAGAGGCATCTGTGAGAAAGGAGGTGCCTTTCCCCCTTCACAGAGCCGGGACAGGTGTCATCTGACACATGATTAACACCTTCATGAATATGATTAAGGTGCTAACAAGCTTATATAGGAGATTCAGGGTCACGCACAAAATCTATTTTAGATCAGAAGAGACCGAACTTGCAGTGAAGCACTTTAAAGGGGTTGGTTCAACTGAATTACCAAAACATATTTTCTCAACTTGAACATATTTCTATTAAAGCATTCTGTGAATTCTCCAAAGTAAATTGAGTGCTGTTTCTGGTAAAAGATCTCATTGTTGATTTTTTAGTCATGCTAGGGACACAGCTTCAGGGACAGTAATGTCTGCCAGTCAGAGGGTCCACCATTTGGGTGAAATATCCCCATACTCGACAATTATGCATGCTAACATGCTAAACTATGATGGTGAACATGGTTAATTCATAGATATACTGTAAGAACGATATACTAGACCCCATAACAGTGCCAATTCAGTCCAATGAGTATTGCTAGCCTGGTGCATACCTCAAATAGGTTTCTAGCTTCCAGGTTTATTTCCACAGTATGCTGCAAGCTGACTATGCACAGTAGTGTTGCTCTGCCCCTAAACTTTATATTGTGATGATGTCACGGAATTTAAAATCACTTTTCTCATCTCAAGAAAAAGTTTTACAAATATAAAACCTCCATGGATCAAAAGTCAGAATAGAAAGAATCACAACTGACCGTGTTTGCAGTTTGAGATGTCTTGTCAACAGTTTTACAGACATCTCTTATGATCTATGGAGAAATTGCTTTTTGGGCTGCTGCAATACAAGCACATGTCACCACACAGACATAATTCTCTTTGCCAAACATATTCCCTCTTTAGGAAAATAAAGAATTGTGTGAAAGCAAGGCTAAGCTGCATTCCTGGGGGCCCGGGTAAACATCAACATGCTAACACTGACTATTAGCATGCTGACCATAGCATTAAGCTCAAAGCACCACTTTGCCTACAGTATGTACAGCCTCTTGGAGCCAGTAGCCTTATTTAAATACAATCAGTCCTATCTGTACCATAAATTTCACCTCCACTGTAATGGGCTAGTGGCAGACGCAATGAAAACTGTCCAAATGAATCCCAAACTACCTGCTTTGCATGATACCCCCAAAGCTGAGTGAGAAAATATTTTGTTTTAAATTTACGTGAACTGATCCTTTAATGAGGAGTCCATAATGTTGGGTCATGCTCTGCTTTTTGCTCACATAACAGTTTGACCTCTGACAAATAATCGCCTCTATTTCATTGACTGATGAATCTCAGACATCCTTTATTGCCCGAAAAAGTATGAAGAGCATTATCATTTCATTATCATCCCCTAATTTGTTTCAGCGTGTGTTTATTTTAAATCTGTATAAAAAGACGTAAGCACTTTTACAGAGCAGATGTGTTTAGCTGCTGATAAGAGCCATACTGTTAAGAGGGGGGGGATCAGAGGAAAAGGAAGAGAGGGAAGTCAAAATGAAAGCTTTAGGATGAAGAGAGGCGAGAAGCTCTGCGCCGAGAAACTGAGAGGTGTTAAAGTCGCTTCCTTTCTTCTCTCAACGCCCTTTCTCATTCATCTGCCGATTTGGGGTCTCATCTGAGCTGTATACAGTCTATCAGCATGACGGCAGCTGGTTATTGCTCACCACTGGATACTGTCTACTGACGCAGTTTGCTGAGAGCAGAGAGCGAGGCCGTGTCCCCCACACAAATACTAAAGAGATGTCGAGAAAAAAAAAGGGTGTGTGGGAGGATGTGCATATAATGACAAATATTGACTTATTGGGCAATTATCAAATCATTTATCTGGTTGTACGTCTATTGATGTAGCCATTTTTCTGCCCATGTTCACTAACTATTGAGCAGCTTGTGTAATGTGAGGAGTATTCACTCAAAGAAAATGAGAGACAAAAGACACAACAATAGGCTTGACTGTTAATGGGATCATTATTGAAAGGTGATGAGCAGCAGAGAGAGAAGTGGGAGGGCAGAGACAGAGGGAGTCACAACAGAGAGAGGGGATAGGATTAGAGCAAGCACTGCTCCCTCTCTCCTCTCTTTTCTTCTCTCTTCAGCACTTCTCAAATAAAAAAAAAATCATAATTCATTAGTTACAGCCTCTCAGTTACAGACCTTGTGTATGCGTGTGTTCCCTTTTGAAAGTGAGCTCATTCATAGAGAGGATCCACATCTACTCTACTCCGGCTGTAGTGCCTGTGTTGTGTGTGTTTGAGTGTGTGTGTGTCACACTGAATGACAGAGAGAGAGGGGGAGAGGTAGAGAGCGGACAGCCTCACAAGAAAGATCTCAGGGGCAACAGATCTGGTTTGCTCGGCTGAAAACACCAAACACAACGGGATGGATTTCTGCACGACGTGAACGTGAGCGAGGAACACCTGCCTCACACATTAAAAAAAACACAGGTCTGTAACTTTTCCTTTTTTGTCTGCTTTTGATGCTTCGGGGCATGCTGGTTTATGAAGTGTTTCAAATTGTTTTTAAGAGGGAGACAGAACGAGGACGGTGTTAATCTGTTCTGTGAGAGGGGATTCCTGCTGAATACAAAGCGCTATTATTCACCTCAAATGTATCTGCCGCTTTTTCAGTTGCCAGCAACTTTATTGAGTGTGTTATCACTGCCTGCAGAGCAGTCGTGAGAGGACAAGCGTTGTTACAGACAGGGATGGAAAACGAAGACATAAAGCGAAGATGAAACAGTAATATGAAGGAGGAGAAGGACATAAATGTTCCATGAGACTTGGAGGAAAGAATAATCTTGGTGGGGGAAGAATTCACATGTACGTTCATTCACCAGCTTGGGGAATAAGCGGGCTTCCTATGTGGCAGTTGAGAAAAAGAGGGAAGGAGTGAGTGATGAGTGAAGCAATTGTGCCCCCAGACTGAAGCAAAAAAGGGGACATTAAAAAAGTGTCCTTTCAGCGCAATGCGAACAAGAGCAGGGTTTGTTTGTGTTTAAAATGAAGTATGACTCATCAGAAAAAAAGAGAGGGAGAATGAGCTGCATACAATCAGCATCAAATGTATTGGCAACTGCACTCAGAAGTATCAGGAGTAATTAACAGATATGTGAACGAGGTGTAAAAATACACTTCATCACAGGCACACTCACACACTCAGACATCAAAGCAAAAGAGCTCATTATCTACACTGGCCACTGACCAAAATATCTTCCAATACTTCCCATTCGTAATGATCACTATTTCTCAGGTTCTCACTGGTGTTATCTTTCTGCCCGATTATAAAAAGCCATTTGCACCCCCTTTAAGATCTCATTACAATCTAAGCTTGTGAAATCCTCACTTCATGCACTGAATATCTCAGATAACGGCTCAACAGTGGTGCTCGACCCCTGGTGGAGCTTCGAGTGCACTCAGGTGCGGTGTGAGATTTTTATCATTCAAATGTAAAAGCAATGAATAAAAACATTAGTTTATTGTTTTGCGGATTCATTCAGATTACACCTGCTTTTCTAAATTTGCAGCCTTCATTGACACACATTGCTTGTATTTATATTTGTGCAAAGTCTTTTAAGGGACATAATTATCAAGAAAATACTGAATCTATGCAAACTGCAGAGAAGCAGAGTGGTGTCTTGTTCAAAAAAAAAAAAAAAAAAAGAAGAAGTAGGAAAATGGCTGAGAGCTTCTGATGCATATTGAAGCATCACTTTCTTCATACTTTCATCATTCCTGCATATCTCTGACCCCTAAGTGGGTTATCTGTGGAATTTGGGGCCGCAGAGGTGATTTGGAATTCATGTGGTTGAGCCTCAGGTCTGTTTTCAGCTGATCTGGCTCAGCATATGAAATATCTAACATGTTTGAAATTCAGGCTAAGTTTATCTCCTGGCAATCTGTTGTTTGAGCTGGAATTGTGTGTCTGTGTATGCGCACATATGTGAATCAATAGAAATCCCTGCTATTGGCTCAGCTTGTCTGTCGGGCATTTGGTATGACTACACTATAGAAACATGCATGCATGCACACACACACACAAAAGACTATGGCCCAAATGCCATGACATTTTGCCACACTTCAATCTTGTCCATTATTCATGAAGTGAAGAGCTAATACTAGATCTGAACAAAACAACAGAGTGTGTGTGTGGAAGGCGAAGGGTTTAGTAAATATTTGCATATGCTGCACGCATGCATGTTAAAAATGCCAATAATGGCCAGCGCTGTTTTCTGTCACTGAAAAAAAATTTAAATTTAAAAAACAAAAAAACAAAAACAAAAACAGACTGACATGAATCTTGAGAATAAAGATAAAAATTTGAAAAGATTAAATGTGTTTTAGCTCTACCAAATACTAATACATTACAATATAATCACTTAAAAAACAATAACTGCTATGTTTTATGACTTTACTGCCATACTATTAAAGCTGGTTGATCACGCTCTGACATTTCAAACCCATTTAGAGCATAAAACTGCAAAGGCGTGTACAGCCATTGTCGTTTAAATAAAACAAATGTCTGGCAGTCTTAAAAACCAGCGCAAAAGACATTATACTAATACAGATAAGACATTAAACTGTGCATAATATACAAGACAACAGGAGCACAGGATATTTATGTGGACAATCTGTCATTAGATAAGGCAAACTGTGCCAAGTATACACTGAACACTGACAGTGAGGAAGATTATAAGGAGATGAGGAGGAAATGAAAGAGGATGGAGGGTGAGGAACAGATTGAGAAAGTGGAGCAGAGGAAGCTTCACGGCACAATGTCTCAGGAGGAGTTCTGCTCAACATACTCCACCAGCAGAGGATGAGATAGTTTGAGGAGTGACTTGCAGAGATTGTGCAGCTCCGAGAGGAGTTTGATCAGGACAAAAGGGAGCTGTGGGAGTCAAGGCTCGCTGTCACCGATACAGGCTGGTGGTGGACGAAACATATGCTTAAGTCAAAACTGAACCATCAAAGTTGGAGCGGAGTGAGAAGAGAGTTTTGGAACTCGGGTAGAGAAATGTTCTCAAGGCAGCCTGGTTTGAAGGGTGTGCAGCAGAGATAGCCAAGGCTATACAGAATACATTAAAAGCGCTTGACGTAGCCGAGAGGGCAATGCTGACATTGAAAAAGCAGACATATATAATCAGAAAAAAAAGTCATAGCTGCGAGTGAAAAGGAAGAGCATTTCTGCAAGAGCCCATTGATGAGCTCCGGGCTGGAAGACTCAGGAGGAAATAGGAGAATGAGGAGGCTGAAAGGCAGAACTGTCTCAAAATGCCTGAACTCCACATAGCCCTGACAGGGAATGAGGGAGAGATACTACTTCTATGTTAAATTGTTAAAGAAGGGCAGAGATGTGAGCCAAGTCAAGTGAAGGCATTCAAAAAACCCTCATGTGCTGTCCAGTCTGATGGAAAGGCACTGACCCTTGAAGACCTGTCAGGCTGTTGCCCCATACCTCCTCAGAGGAGTAGCTACCAGCAGCTTCCATTATCCTGGACCAGCAGTCCAACAGAGTAAAGGGCATATCAGCTCAGAGGGAAGTGACGGAGCAGCCGAGATCACACCTGAGTGAGTTTCCTTTCCTCTGCGAGAGAAAGAATGACAGCAGGAAGAGCAAGCGGTGGCTGTGCATAGTTTCTATTTAATTTTAAAAACTGGTGAGCAAAAACAGCATCTATAACAGGGCTTCAGAGCCACCAGAGGAGCTCCATGTCAGACCCGAACTCTTTGGTTTTATTGATAATGGCTTTACTTGCTCATAGTTTGGGGTCCCACAGACCCCACTGATGTCAAGTAAAAATAACAACATTAACTGCACATTATTTACAGATTTTTGTCACATTTTTTCCATCTGACCTCAATAAAACCCAACACAAAAGGGTTTTTAATAACTATTGAAGCAGTAACTAAACCTTTTTGCCACAAGCTGGGCTTCCACATCTGATGACAACACATTCTCACTCTCAACTCGTCAAATATCATCTCTTGTTCAGTAGCCTTAAAAGTCAAACTAAAATGCTCCAGGTACCCCTCCAGTGTCAGTTTTGGACATTCTGGGACAGTGTGTGAATTCACACTTGCTACGTGTATTGCGTCTTTTCAAAATAAACTTCAGTTTTCACAAGACATGTACAGTTTCCGCTTGTTAAATGCATGCTGTCTCTTTTCAAAATAAACTTAGAACGGGTTTTTTTGGTTTACTTTTCTTTGGTTTCGGCAACCAAAGCATGTAGTTTGGTTTAGAAAAAAACATGATGCTGTAGCTTAAAAAAAGTACACTTGGCACTTGCGTAATGTTATATCAAGTGACATACGTCATTCTGCGCTTATAAGCACACTATGATGTTATTAAAATAATTTGATTGACTTTTGGTTTAACAAGGGAAACAAACAGCAGTTGCCAGGTGAAAGTCCAGTTTGTTTGGCCAGTCCACCTCCATTCACACCAAACTTTTGCAGACTTTCTCGCTCTTGATGCTAGGACATAGGGCTGCTTGATTATGGAAAAAATCATAATCACGATTATTTTGGTCAAAATTGAAATCACGATTATGCAAACGATTATGCGGCGCACGTTATGACTTATTTACACGACCGCATGTCATTTCTGTCTCCACATGGTCGCGTGTTTACAATTACAATTCTCCTCTGCTCTCTGTATCGTGCACGGCAGAGTTCGGCCCTGATGTGCGCGCGCACACACACACACACACACACACACACACACACACACACACACACACACACACGCACACACAGACCAACCTCTCTCGCTCTCCCTCTGCCATTTTCCGCACGCTGTTTTTGAAATCTTCGGCGATCACCTGCCACTCACATTATTCGATTTCACATACTTGACTGGCTTGTGGAGTGAACAGAGGAGAGGAGGGGAGGGGGCAGTATTGCGCATGCGTGGCTTCCGGGTGCGTTTGATTTTGCAACACAAGACAACAAGAGTAAACTGACAAGAAGCACATAATCGTTTTATGTCGATTATTTTGTTTTCATAATCGTTGAAGGCCCAAATTGTAATCTAGATTAAAATTCGATTAATCGAGCAGCCCTACTAGGGCAGTTGCTCCAAGCAACAAAAAATGCTGCCACCCAGTGTGTCTCATACCCTGCGTGTGTTGGTGTCTGACACTGAGGGCCACTGGCAAAGCGTCAGTATGTAACAAGTTGGGAGCGAGACCGGGTTATTTTAAAAGCAATCCTCAAAATTAGGGACAAGTCATTAGGGGTTAAGAGACAGCTGAAAGCCAGACTCTTGTTACGGAGACTGAAGAACAAGTGAGATTACAGCTCAGTGGGGGAGAGATAAAAATAAGGCAGAAAGAAATAAAAATCAAGTCCATCTTCAAGAGCCAGCAATTTATTCTCTCAGTCTCAGAAAAGAAATGTAGCGAAGCTTAGCTGGCCAAAGAGCTGACCAAAGTCAAGCTCGTCTTTGGGATGTAAAGAGAACCTTGCCTGATACTGTATCAGACAGAATTGTCACCTCGTCACACTCTGTTTCCATCCTCAGTCTGACACTGCCTCCAGTCTAACTGATTTCCGTGGAGGAGGGGGATTTGATTTTCCCTAATCAATCACTAGAGACCAACATATCCACCTAAATCTAATGTCATTTTAAGTCGACACTGCTGCGCAGCAATGTCAACGTACTGGTTTTGCCATGGTTTTCAGAGTGGAACGGAGTGAATTAAGAACAAATTCGGGCGATATTGAGAAAACATTTTGATTTAGAGCAGCTTCGATAGCTGTGTTTATCCTATCTATAGCAGTCATCATTGCTGTTATAACTCCTCATTGGTTCCGGTGCAGAGAGTGACAACAGCTTGACAACAGTGTTAGACCGCCAGGATGCTGATTGGCTTATCAATAGTCCACCCGTGGTGCTGATTGGATCAATGGATTGTCAACGGAGGAAACTGCTGCTCCATTTCACGGTGTCAGATAAATCAGTCAGCCCCATGGAGTGGGCAGATTCAAAGGTATGGACCCAGGCAATATACAATCGGCATGGAGAGTGAAGATCAGCTGGCGACTGCATCTAGCTGAACGAGCAGCGAGCAAAGCATGACTGCAGAAAAAAACATCTTGAAGAGAAATAAAACCCATCACATTCAGAGGAAAGACTGAGATCAAGATAATTGATGACATGACCTGAAAATCATTTTGCTGCCCTGCAGTGGTTTAACTTCTTGCCCTGCTGAGGTAATATAGAATTGTACTCCGAAGTGTGGTCAGTACACTGTGACATCACTGTTAGGTGTCGTTATAGGTGCAACAAATAATTCAACAATGACTGAAGCCAAGCCATTTTCAGCATTTATATAATTTCACTCAATAAAGACGCATCATTTTCCCAGTCAGCCCTTGGTGTTCTCTGTAGTACGCTTGTAGCTATCCCAAAGGAAAATAACTACCAGTATTCATTTAACGTAGGCGGGTGTTTGTTTGTGTGTGTGTGTGTGTGTGTGTGTGTGTGTGTGTGTGTGTGTGTGTGTGTGTGCGTGCAGGCGTGTGTTTGACCTCTTCAGCCTCAGCAGGACTGCATGGCCTGCCCTCTTAAAGTAGATTAGCCTGAAAAAGAACTGTACGTACATTGTTGCCTGGATACAAAAAGCATCATTAAGCCCAATTATCAGCCACTTTAGCTCACAATGAACAAGCTTCATCACAGATTTGAAAACAACATATCATTAATGACAGCAACCTATACAGAGTGGGAGAGAGTAGGAGGGGAAGGACAGTGGATAAGATGACGACAAGGTAGCAGGGTAGAGGAAATGAGGGCAGAGGGATGTAGAATGAGCGAGCAGGCGGGGGTTCGGTGTCACAGTCATGGACATTTCTGACAGGCACATGACTGATGGACAATTTTGGAATTTGGAGTTACAAAATAACAGGGGCCCATTTTCTTTGCGACTATCAATGATTAAAACTTTTAATGAAAATGTTAATATACCTGAAATCCAGATGGTCAGATCAGTGCAGCCTGAGGATGACAAAAAGACAGATACAAAAGATAAATAGTTAAAGGACAGAAAGAGAAGGTAAGGGAAGTGTGAAGTGATCAATACTTCAACTCTGAAAAACTGCAGCACAGAAAGAGACTGTACAAGTCAACAAAAGTGACAAGACACTTTTTCATTGGGCTGGGAAGACCACTGGGAGTATTTGATAAAGAAAACAGAGTTGGGGCAAGAGAGCAAGCAATCATAGAGAGAGAGAGAGCAGCCGAACTCTTCTCTCCTCATTATGCTGTGTATCTCCCTGAAGGTACAGTGGGCCGTAAATTAAAGAGAGCAGAGTTCTTGTCAGCTGTATCATCCAGAGAGAGACAAACGGAGAGAATAAAAGAGAGCCAATAAGTGAAGACGAAAAGAGTTTGGGGACAGAGTGGCTTGCTTAAGCTTCAAAAGCGACATTGCTCAATAGAAGATTAAGAAAAGTTTTGTACCAACATTGACAAGTGTTAAAGGCTCAGAATGAACTGTTGGGTCCAAACTTTATATTATTATTATTATTTTTACTGTGACTAGGGCTGGGCAATAAATGGATATTATACATAGACTATAAATAATGCACATAGCTACTGTGACGTCACCTATTGGTTTGTGGAGTGTTGTTTTGACCGTCGCCATCATGGTTTTTTGGAGCTAGAGGTGACCATATTTGGGCACGAGGCTGGCGCTGTGGAGAACCCGAGAACACTATCATCAGACTGCCTGTCACTCAAACTATTCATAATACTTCACTGCTCAGTACTTGACATGTGTCCATACTGCATCTGCATCCACAATCAATAATACTGTTTATGCAAAAGTCCAAAAACTAGATAAAACATATACTCCAATAAACATATATTCACACCTGACCAGAAGCAAAAGTCTCCGTGCTCCACACATTTCTCCCATGAACTGGTTTACAGGTTGACTTCTTATCTACAGTTTGACAGGTTTAATTAACTCTGCTAAGCTAACTAATACCCACAATGCTGAAATTAGCTTTCGATTTGGAGGTAAGGGGAGTGTTAAGGGAAATGTAACTTCAATTGCTGGAGGACCCCTGGCTTTTTGCACCTCTTACTGTTGTAAAAGCGTGTTAGACATTTTAGGAAAAGGCTCAATGCCGTCTGACACCCACTTTCACGTTTATAAAACCTTTCTTCTATTTGTGAAAAAGCAAAAAAAAAAGGGGACATGTCACTTGTTTTTCACATGGTGACCACATTAAACCAGGTCCAGATAAAAAAATAGATGTTTAGAGTTGTCAAATCAGGACTAGATTATCCCAGAGAGGCAGAAGGTTCATGCAAACAGTTTCAGATTCATAAAACCGTTTTTCTATTTGTGAAAATGCAAAAGAGGGACATTTTATTGTATTTTTCACATGTAGACCACAATTAACCAGGTCCAGATTAAAAACCTGTATGTTTAGACTTGTTATATCTGGGCTAGATTATCCCAGAGAAGCTAAAGGTTGATACAAGCACAGTTTGAGACTTGTAAAACCTTTAATCTTTTTGTGAAAATGCAAAAAAAGGGAGATTTCACTGCATTTTTCACACATAAACCACACTGAACTAGGTCCAGATCAAAAATCACTATTTAGACTTGTCAAATCTGGATTAGATTATCCCAGAGAGGCTAAAGATTCTTTAAAACAGTTTCAGATTTGTGAAATCTTTACTTTATTTGTCCATCCATCCATTCATTTTCAGCTGCTTATCCGGAACCGGATTGGAACCACCTCAACTGCCCCCTTTTGACACGAAGAAGCAACGGCTCTACTCCGAGCTCCCTCCATATGTCCAAGCTCCTTACCGTGTCTCTGAAACTCATTTCAGCCACTTGAATCCGCAACCTTATTCTTTCAGTCATTACCCATAGCTCATGACCATAGGTGAGAGTTGGGACGTAGATGGACCAGTGAACCAAAAGCTTTGCCTTATCTATTTATGAAAGTGCAAAAGGGGGCATTTCACTGTATTTTCACATGTAGACCACATAATCTAGTCCAGATGTGACAACTGTTTTTGATATAGCTGTTTTTCATCTAGACCTGGTTCAATATGGTCTACCTGTGAAAAATGCAGTGAAATCCTTTTTTGCTAGCCTGGAAATCTATGAGCTATGAGTAATGCAAATGGCCCAACTCGAGGGGCGGCACCAAGCATGCATTTGAAAATATCACTGATGCAATTGGATAACACTACGACCAATCAGAACAATACACGGGGTGACGTATCCAGAGCGCTACCAATGGAGCTAACTGGTAGATTAGACTCTTGCCGTTGGCAAAACAGCAAAAACGTCCTTCTTGCAAAGGAAAGACTCGAGTGCCGTCTTCTCTTCCTCTTTTAGAGAAAAAGCCAAGTCTAACTCGTTCATTGTAGCGGCCAAAGCCGTTTCAAACAACTGGTGTTCATCCGTAGCCATCTTGCAAGTTTTACTGACTGATTCCGGACTTCATCGTCGCAGCGCTGTCATCATCTGTTTAGCTCGCCTCTGGCCCGCCTATATCAAATACACCGATGTGATTGGTGCAGCTCGGCTCCAACGGCATGGGTAGTCTGGGGCCGTTTAGTGGCCATTTTGGTAAGGAACCGGAACCAGGGCGAGAGACAGGATCCAGAATTCGATGGATGCCTTTGCGTCAAAATAAAAGCACAAAGGGGGTGAAGAGAGAGGAAAACTGTGTGATGCTCGCCATGTAGCATGCTCTATCAACCACAACAACAACAACAACCACAACAACAACAATATGGTACTAAAACGGAGACAGAAATCGATGGTGCGCCAGAATTTAAAGTTTTACTTTGGTGAATTTGGTGAATTCTGGATCCGCTCTCTGGACCGGAACCAGAATCCAGACAAAATTCAGAGTGAATGGAAACCAGGCTCTTCGCCGTACGTGAAGAGCCTGGTGACGCGAGGCTAGGGCATGGGTAATGAGCATCATTACTGATTGCCTGAGTGACTCGCTGAGCAAATTCAAATTGTGCTCTCGCGAGAACCAGGCTAACTGTTATGCTATTCACAAATTATAATTTTATAAATGTGAAAGGGACAAGGCCTTACCAAGGTGCAAGGATCGGTCGTTGAGCAATCAAAGTTACCTTTCCCTTAACTCTTCCCTTAACTCTTCCCTTAACTGCTGAAGCGGAAGCTACGAATCACAAGCGAACTTCAGCGTTGTTAAATACACATTGTTTACATGTCACATTAAACGCTAAATAACACCAAACAAACTACTACTACTACTTCTACCAGTAGTAGTGGCTGGTCTACTACGGGCTTAAACGAACTGGCCATTCATAAATGATAACTTTGCTAGCCAATGCTAATCGCTAATGCTAGCTTCCAGACCATAGACGTATCCCAGCCTAGTATATACACTCTAATTCACAGCGTTATTTCCGCCCCGTACAAATGTGTGTAGTGTTTACAAAGCAGATAACAGTTCCACGGTAGTAGTCTTACCTGTACAAAGCATATTTGTGAGAACAGTCAGCAACACCATGGCATTCAGTCAACATGAACTAAAGTGAACTAAAGCACTTAACTGTGTAACTTACGGCTGTTAATGTTGTGACACGGATCGCATTTGGCTCAGTGTTTTCTAAACCAGCTGTTGTCCCACAGTAACTTCCTGCTCTGTCAAATGTACTGAAATTGTACATTTAAGGGACTGTGCTTTATTTATCCGAGTAGAGGGGTGGCGAGGGTGTGACTTTGTTTTTAAATATCATGACCTTACCTACTGATATTTTTCCGTGAGCCTTCCTCAGTGACTGGGGGGAAATGCATCCCCCTCCCTTCACCATAAATAACCTGGATGAGATTGGTGTGATTTTGATTTTTTTTTTTTTTTTTTTTTTTTTTTTAAGAAAAATGCCTATAAAATCCAGTTGTGCATTTAGTAGTTTTAGGGGTATTTAAAAAACTAAATACAAAATGCAACCATTTAAAGTAGAATGTCCCTCTCTCCCCAACGTTTAAAAATTAGGCTATTTGAAGTGCCTCCGTTGTTTATTAGTTCAATTCAATACAACTTAATTTATCCCTAAGGAATTTCTTGTGCCAGAAAATGCTTAAATTACAGTAACACAAAATACAATTTGAACCCTCACAAACCTGTAACTATCAAAACAACCCATGGGTTCCCTGAGTCAGGGTGACACACTGGGCCCAGTTTTAAAAACAAAAGAATATTAAATATCAGTCAAAATATACAATATAATATAAGAATATATACTCACCAGCCACTTTATTAGGTACACCTGTTCAACTGCTCTGCAAATAGCTATTAGCCAGTCACTTGGCTAATCTAATCTAATCTAATCTAATCTAATCTAATCAGCACAGTGCATTTAGGCATGTAAACATGGTCAAGATGACCTAATGTTCAAACCGAGCATCAGAATGAGGAAGAAAGGTCATTTACTGTAAGTGACTTTGAACATGGCATGGTTGTTGGTGCCAGACGGGCTGGTCTGAGTATTTCAGAAACTGCTGATCAGAGGATGGTTGGAAAAAGAGAAAATATCCAGTGGGCAGCAGTTGAAAGCAGTGAAAATGTCTTGATGCCAGATGTCAGAGGAGAATGGCCAGACTGGTTCAAGATCATAAAGGCAACAGTAACTCAAATAACCACTCATTACAACTAAGGTATGTAGAAGACCATCTCTGAACCAACAACATGTCGAGCCTTGTAGCAGATGGGCTACAGCAGCAGAAGACCACATTGGGCAATAGAAGATTGGAAAAACGTTGCCTGGTCTGATGAGTCTCAGTTTCTGCTGCCACATTCAGATGGTAGGNTCCACAGTCACCAGATCTCAGTCCAATAGAGCACCTTTGGGATGTGGTGAAACGGGAGATTCACATCATGGATGTGCAGCCGACAAATCTGCAGCAACTGTGTGATGCTATCATGTCAATATGGACCAAAATCTCTGAGGAATGTTTCCAGTACTGTATTGAATCTATGCCACTAAACATTAAAGCAGCTGTGAAGGCAAAAGGGGGTCTAACGTGGTACTAGCAAGGTGTACGTAATAAAGTGGCTGGTGAGTGTATACAGTGTATAAAGTGTTTTTCCACTCCTTTCCCTCTCATAAATAAAAAACAGTCCCTAACCCTTTAGGGGCCACACATACAGTTACTGTGCTGCATCTCATCTCAAGGAGAAGGTACAGTTAATATAGTTTACTCCACTCCCCTGAGTATAATGGGACCAGGCACACATATGGTCCATGGTGAAATCCATGACAATGAAATGGAGGGGAGGGAGCAAAGAGCACACATCAATGTGAGGGAAAGAGCGTATGCTGACCCCTTGCTTTCATTCTGGTCACGGTCAATCATTCCTGCCTTTGAAGTGTCTTTCTCCGCTGTCATAGATCAAACTAAGACACAAGGCGGGCCTAACCCAAATATAAAACAGCCTCACTTTACCTTTGTCTCTCAGCAACACAAAGACAGTGAATGTTTCTACACAACAGTGCTCCGTCACATCTTGCAGTCAGTTTTGTGCCATGCAGTAATTTGCAGTGGAACATTATTAGCAGTATTAATATGCAGTGGAGGAGGGTTGGCTCTCAGCTGTCTTTGTGAAAGCTGATTATGAGGAGTTTAATTTCATCAGATAAGGATGCCTTCGTTTATGAGCACACAGGGCTCCAGGCACCGAGTCTGACAGGCATTCAATGAGACAAGCACTCCCCCTGCTGTTACTGTTCATTATGGGCTGGTCAGTGTAGCTCCTTCGATCTGTCAGGCTCCCAGACAGCCATGTTTAATATAATGACCACAAAAGACCAGCACCCATAGGACTTTTAATATATATATTTTTTTGGCTAGCCTGAAATTCAACCTTGATTTATAGATGCTCAAATTACTTTTACTGATCAGGCAACAGTTCTGCAGCCCCCAGCTTCCAAAAATCATTGTTTATAGTGAAATATCCCTTTTAACACTTTGTCTATGAACATGTAGTGGTAGTATATTGCATAATTTTGTGTAATTTATGCAGATTTAATTCACTATAACATAATAAAACATCATGATTGCACCTCTTTGCTTAATGCTGCAAATACATGCAAATATCTCCAAGTTATTTATTTACAATTTACAATGTCCTTAGCCTGGAAAAAATTATTTTCAGTAATTTATTTTTGCATCTTAATGGCAGATGGGCAAGGTTAACCATCTAGGGCGATGCAATAAAATATCTTTTGTCAATAATAGTTTTGTATTTGCAAGTCAATTTGGTGTTTCTTAATTTTCCTGAACCCTCTATGCGGCGCTCCAAGAGGGCAAAAAGAAATGGTAATTATTTGCAACTGTTATTTGATAGAAGTCTGTTCTGCATCTAGGGACTCTTCAAGTAAATTGTTGGCCCTGAATCAGAACTGCAGACGTGCTCTCTGTCTCACTCTTAATCTCAGCCAAAGCTGAGGATGTGGGTGAAAGCTCTTGTGTCAGCAAGCATCTGCCATGCTGAAGTGTCCCGGAGGGAGAAAATAAATCTGTGGCAGCTTCAGCAGACAAAAGAGAATTTCTCCTACAGGCCATTTAAATTATGGATGTTGAAGTGTTTCTCTGTTGTCTCAAAGTAATTCTCACTCATCTTTTATTTTTTCTCCCCTGCAAATCTGTGCCAAACACCAGCCAGGATGTCAGGGATGGACGTCCTGCTGGTGGACCATAATGAGACTGGAATCTCTCCAATAGACAATGGGACCTTCCTCCGCTTCTCCCCGACCTCTGCTTCCACCTCGGCAGCCGCCTCCTCACCGGGACGTCCGGGCAACGTTTACGTCTACGTGTGGCTCTTCCTCGGCCTGCTGGTGTTCCTGCTGACGCTGCTCATCATCTCCCTCCACAGGCTGAAGAACATCATCTCCTCCTCCTCGTCTGTCCCCGACTGCAGCAGCGAGGGAGGGAGCTCCTTCACAAACATGGAGATCTGTAGCATCTCGTCTCAGAGGTCCACCATCTCCTCGCTGTCCACCTGAGGGGGAGATGGGACGGAGCACATACAGACACATCTGGCTGTGTGCATCTCCTTGTGTGTGCATGCTTACACGCAAACAGCAGGCAAGCATGCACACACATAAAGCACGTGGAGGCTCAGCACCTCCTCACTGTGACATACAAACACAAAAACGCTCTATTTCAGCCTGTAAGAAGCTGACAGCACGACATTACTGTTCACTCCACGCATGCATATTCTAATCCCGACGGTCCGGTGAGTCTGGTGTGTCCATGCAATTTCCACAGGCACAGGGGAAATATAGCTCACAATGAGATGAGGAGGTCCTGGGGGTGAGAGTCACTGAACCCTTCTGAGCCTTATTTCAACGATGAAGACAAATGAACCTGAGAAACTGCTCTCCCTGTGCAGGAACTATTATCTTTCCTCTGTTTTGTAAAGTCCATTTCTTGTACTGTACTTGTCATATTTACTGTGGAGCAAATAATATCCAAGTTTGCACAGCATGTGTCATAATGTCTGTAGACTGCATTGCAGAATCAGAATTACAATAATATTAAAGAGCATTCCTTTGTACAGAAATGCATGCTTATGTCTCAGTTGTTCAGACAGGTTAGGATGATGTAACCTACCTTAAAAACTGTACACATGCTTAATTGCTTCATGATTCCCCTGGGGAGAGGGCACAGCACAAGACATCCTGCTGTGGATGTAAAGGTGAGGAAGAAATGAGGGTTGTGTCTCAGACTATTGACAGGCGACCGGCCTCTGATTGCAGCTAAAGACAGACCAGGTCAAAAGTGGCATAAACAACAAGATGAAATTCTGGTTCTGAAAGACAGGTCTACCAGCGTAACGGATTACCCTCTCTTGCCTGTCAGCTTGTGTGGCTTCTGATTGCAGTCTCCATAGTGACTGAAGCATGAGAGCTCCGTGCAGCTGTCAGCCTCCTCTGTATTCCAGGCTTAAGCTTCGGTAATGGTTGTTTCTGCTCAAAAGACATCATCTTAGTTTTAATACTGTGAGGTGTAGTTTTTTTTTTGACAGGGCAATAAAAGTACACCACACACTCAGAGCAAATGATTAGAAAGAGGTTCATTCATCTTTGTCACACTTTTCTACAAAATGTAATCACAACTGAAGGCTTGGAGAGAGGTGATGACGGCTACGAGGCCACGAACAATACAAGGAGTCTGAACTGCCGGCGCTGTTATTGACAAATCCTCATTGCTCTCACAATGAGTGTTTCACAGGTGGTAGTACTGTGTCAGCCAATCTCTTTAGTTCCTCCATGTATAGTCAGTGTTGACTACTGGTTCATTATGTCAGCTTTTGATGAGTCGTATGCACACAGTCAAGAGGTTTTTATGCCAAGAACCTTTTTGTTTTAAAGGGATAGTTCACCCCCAAATTAAAAATACATATTTTTCCCTTTTACCTGTAGTGCTGTTATCTCTCTAGATTGTTTTGGTGTGAGCTGCAGAGTGTTGGAGATACCAGCTGTAGAAATGTTTGCTTTCTCTAAAATACAATGGAAACAGATGGCACTCAGCTTATGGGGCTTTAAGTGCCCAAAAAAATACAATTGAAAAACTCAACAGCAATGTCTCCTTCCAAAAATCATGACTGGGTTACTTGAAAATAATCCACAGACCTCGTCGTAAGCAGTTTAATGTAGGAGCTATTTTCTCTCTACCAAAGTACACCCGCCAACTGTGTCATTGCACAGAAGGAGGTTTGCATCGACTCATAAACGAGTGCTCATGACAGTGAAAGATGTAAACAATAGTGCTTTCCTCCTCGGATGAGCTGTAATGTTAGCTAGCTCAGTGGTGCTAGTTGAGTTAGCAGTAGATGCACACCTCCTTCAGCACAGTGGTACGATTGGCGGGTGTAGTTCAGTAGAAAGAAAATATTTCCTACTTGAAACAAGTTCTGTGGATGATGTTGAGTAATCAGATCATGATTTCTGGAAGAAGAATGTTCATTTATCTATTGTTTTTTGGCAGGTTGAGCACCACGAGCCGAATGCCATCTAGTTCCATTAAATTGTAGAGAAGGCAGACATCTTTGTGGCCAATATCTCCAACACTCTGCAACTTACACCACAACAACCTAGACAGATAAATAGCACTACAGCTAAGAGTAAAAATATGTATTTCTGATTTTGGGGTGAACTGTCCCTTTAATGTAGTACAAAAGATGCAAGTTTGAAATAATTGCTGAGCATTTGTTTTTAAGCCTATCAAGAAGTAAAAGACTGAACCCACTGATTGTCTGTTTTGTTATATTGGAGCTCTTATTTTTAGTTCTAGTCCTGCAAACAGATACCTCATTAAGTGATGATACAAAGCAGACTAAAATATTTTCATTTCCAGCTTGGGTGACCCGTGTCTTTATACTTACATGGACACTTTACCCTACATACTCCACTGTACTGTGTATCCTGTGTCTGCAAAATGAATGCCACTAATGATTTCATCCTCTCTTACACTTTGCACATGTTCTCTTTTTAATGCTAATGGGATGTATTCCTACTTGTATCTCTATTTGATTACGGGGTCTGCTGCTTTAATATCCCGTTACCTGAAAATCCCAGCACCATGAGCACAAGTCGACCGCAACTTGTAACTCGCATCTAAAACTTGACACTTTTCCTTTAAGAAGCTCCACAGGAGTGGCTTTGAGTAACATGCTTTGCTCAAGGGAACTTGGATTTAACTCAAGCAGGAGATGCAGGATGACACCCTACAGATGGAAAAAGCATGCATCTAGTGCTGGAGATGAAAACTGGACATTTTTTTAGCTAATAGTTCTCTCTATGTCTTTAGTCTGTGTTCTTAGGAAGTGCTGCATAACATGACTGACAGTAATAGAAGTCTGAAATAAAAAACATAGCAAAGCAGGTAGTTCAGCAACGTTTTCAAGTGTGTTTATAGTTCAACATTTTAACTCAAGAGTCTCTTGAAATCATTTGGGGAGGAGGATTTCTTTCAGATTGGTGTCTCACGAATGCTACAATAAGGCGTCCTTGATTTCTCACTCTTTGCTGTGCTACCATCGTGAGGCAAAGAAGAGACGGTCATGTGACAGAATATGCGACCAATGAAAAGTCAAGTCATCAAATTCTTTGCATATTTTATTTTTCTTATCATGATTTTTTTTTTTCAACTCACACATGTCATATTTTACATCTTTGCAATAAAACATGAATACAATAGTTTTTAGGGTTTCATAGATCCAAAAATATTTAACCTTTTTTTGGATACGTAAGTTGAACCTGTCGATAGAGTATGTGCATGTGCGCATTTGATCAAGATGGCTTCACACATACAGTACATCTCACATTTCATCCCCTCTCCTCCTTCCTTCCCACCTCTATCAGCTACAGAATCATGATATTGCTTACAACTGTGAGGTTGTAAAACCTAATAATCACACATGAGCTCAACGCTTTAAATACAAACATCAATGCACAAATAATCCCGAAGGGGAAATGGACCTAAACAAAATGGCAGCCGACCAGAAAGAACCAAGCTAATAAATAATGATATGTGATTGGTGCAAAGTGCAAATACAAAACAAACTTTTACATTGATTCAATTCTCTTTTTTTAAATAATCAACAAATGTGGGTAAGTGAAGGTTTCCTTTGCGCTTTCAGTCTTATTCAGCTGATTAAGTCTCCCACCAAGCCTGAACCAAGACTATATGTACATATTTGACAAAACAATCACCAAATATACAAAGGAAATCATGTCAGTCTTGTGGTTGTCATCCTTGGTGGCACTGGCAAGATCTCTTTATCATTACCATCTCCGGCAAAACAATCACCATCCTTGACACTGCCGTTATTATCATCAGTCTTGTCAACATTATAATAATTATTACACAATATTTTACATACAGCAAGTCATTAATAAATTAAAGGTGATAAGCGCAGTTTGTGTAGTGAAAGAACACGTGTAGACTCTGAAGGAAGCAGAGCCTTATTTACATAAGAATCAGATTTAACCCTGCTGCGGGTAAAAGAAAAAAATTAAATTAGCATTATAAAATAAAATAAAACCAAGATAGAATCAAATTAAATCAAATGAAATTAAAACCCCAGGCAATTTTTCAAGGGGGGGAATTTTAAGATCAAGCCAATAGCACCGGTTTTTGAACAGTGGGTGGGGCTGGTTCATTTCTGACCATTTCTAATCAGTTTAGACACGTTGAAGGAGTCTTAATTTATAGTCCACCCAAATAATTCCCAGACGGAGCTCCCCGCAAACGAAAAGGTATACAACAAAACTGATAGAGAAGAAAAATATAAGGGAAAATAAAACTTAGGTTCTTTGTGTGTGAAGCATTAAGCGTACCAGGAACGGCAACTGCACCAGTCCTGTGAGTGGTACGGGTATGATCGACCTCTACAAGGTCTGCTTGACTTGCTCTTTTTCCCCCATTCTGCAGTCTGTCTATTTCATTAGCAGGTTTTGGTGTGTATCTTCGGGGTATTATGTGTCTGTGGTTACACACGTGTGTGTACGTACACGTATGCACAGAGGAAGTTATTTCCACCAGCGCTGCCGCATCCTCAAATCAAGTAAACTTCACAAGGGATTAGAGCCTAAGGTCCGGTACGTGTTTTTCTTCCTCTCGGTACCTTTAGTTTCCCCGCGTTGCAGATAGGCAGCAGAATGCATCACCTCCTCTCCCTCTTGTTCATCTCTCCTCTCACCATCCTCCTCTTCCTCACGCTGTCCACCTCAGTACCTGTTCTGGTGTTCGTAGTGCCAGCGGTTGAAGTCTATGTTGAATGCAACAATGCTGCCGGACGCCATGCCAGTGATCAGAGTCCTGAGGGCAGAGCACACAGAAAGTCAGATCAGCAAACCAAACTATACACATGCTCAGTAAAGTAGTCTTTTTTGTAGTCTGCAGTGCATCAAACATTGCACATTTCCCTGAGCCTAGGACATCGTCTGAGGTTTGGGTACATAACTGCCCCCTCACTGATCATTCAGTATTCTCTACTGCCCACTTTGAGGTGACCCAGTTTTCCCAACAACACAGTCTGCATCTTCTTGTGTCTGTCAGAGTGGCACCCTGTCTGTTTTACCTCTGGTCATGTGAGAGGTCCATGGCACGGATGCCTGCGTCACAGCCTGGATAGATGTAAAGCTGTTTGAAGTCGCACGCCTGCCACACTTCCACAACTCCGTTATCACCTCCTGTCACCAAGTTCTGCCCGTCGCTGCTCAACAGGATCGCCTGGAGACAGAAAAAGAAGAGAGAGAGAAAAGTCAAAATAGACTCAAGGGCTCCAGTGTGTTGGATAACAATATACTGCATTGTTTAGGAGTAAATAAGGACAAGGATATTACAGTGTGTTTACATAAACAGTATTAACTCAGCAGCCTTACCCGTGTGGAATCATTGACCTCCATTTGTGCCAGCAGTTTTCCATTTATGCTGAAGTTGCAGAAGCGACCTCTCTCATAGTAGATGATGCAATGGCCCTCGCTGGACACTGAGATGAGGCGGGGCCGCTGGCACAGCTCTGGCCCCTCCAGGGCCCTTAGCAGGTCCCCTGTGATGGTGTGGACCAGGCATGGGCCCTCTGAGGAGCAAGACCAAAGCAAGATATTGAAGAAGCTATTTTTTTTTAAATCGAAAAGCTTTAGTGATGGTAAAGTTAAACATTGTGAGGTCAGTTATTAATATACTTGTTTGGAAATATCAGCCTAAAATCTAAAAACATACTTTGTTGAAAACAGAAAATGTAAAATAAAAAATCTCTCTCAGGAGAGAGGCAGACAAACCTTTAGCTCCACTGATAACCAATCCCAGCTCCGCACAGACGGACACACACACCACCTCGTGGTCATGTCCTGTCAGTACTGCCCTGGGAGCAGGGTAGTCACCTGGAAGAGAAGTTACAGACTCATAAACCTCTGGGAGCTGTAGTGTTCTCTAAACTAATGTCTGAGCCAGGCACACACTCATGTCTACACTGAGACAAACATTCACACGTTGTTCCCACTCACTGTTGTTAGGGTTGTCCCCGATAATGTGGTGTCGTCCACTCCAGTACCACAGAAGAAGAGTGGCATCTCTGGAGCCTGACACGATGTAGCAGTCCCCTCCGATGTAGGACTCTGACCTGGCCAGACACGTCACTACATCCCAGTGGCCAAAAACTATCTGGGTCAGCTTTCCTGAGGGGAGGAAGGAGGAAGGAGGAAGTCGTCTAAGTTAGTGTGTGACCTCTACTCATATGTTTGAAGGCCATGGGAGCTGAACTTCCAGGATAAAAATACACGACTTAAACAAGGAGATTAGTGTTACTAAATCTAAATCACTAAACTTCACGACTGATAAATACAAAAATTTACTTTATGCCCAAGTGCGTTATAAAAATGGGATTCTAAATCTCTCCTAGAGCAATAAATCCAAACAAACCTAAATAAAACTAAAAATGCATGAGTAACATGATCCACATTCAAACAAAGGACCAAGTCAATATTTATCTTCTGTGTACCAATTCTTTGATAGCAAGATAGTTTTCCCTTTTTTCAGTTAAAATGTTAAGACTTTAAATGCTTATTTAAAAGAATATCAGCAAATCTTTCTCCCTTTTTCAAAGATGTATTGAAGGCTTGGTTGAGTTTCCAGTATTGCCCCCCAGACACCCTAGAGGATATCCAAAGTTGATAGATGGGGAGCTCTATGGGGAACACTCAAAAAAACTGAATAATTTTTTTTGAATGATATACTAGTTAGTTTTCTGTCATACCATCAGTTCTGCTATATGTGTGGTCAAATCTGTAATGCTGGAAAAGGTGGATATAGACAACAGGTCTGCCCAAAATAAAGATAAATAAATCAATTTATAATCTTATTTTACAGAGTAGTGGTCTTACTCCCTTCCCCTCATACAATCTGTTCTCTTTGGGAAGACGAATTTAACATTTTGATACCTTGGAATTTTTTTTTTTTTTTTTTTACAATTTACAAAACAACAATGGATTCTTATTCCAGAATTTTTCCAACTGAAGATTTTCTTTAAAATTGTTGCTACAAAAAACAACTTCATATGTTTAATATTGAAAAATCCTCACTATGTAGATTCTACAAAGAGGAAGAGGAAGACCAGCTGCATTTGTTTTTCTACTGCCCTTATGTTGCAGGTCTCTGGACCAATATCCAAGGGTGGCTGGGGCCTCTCAACAATTCTGTTGAACTAACACTTAAATATTTTATAGGGGTCCTGGATGAAAACTGTCCCCAGATAATAAATACAATTATTCAGTTGAGTAAAATATTTTCATTTAAAGCTCAATCAAGAAAAAAATTGAATTTAAGTCCTGAAAAAAAATTTCTTATGGGAAAAAAACATTGTAAAGTAGTACAACATAATATGAAATGGGAGATTTGCTGTAGTGGAAAGTGGAAGTATATAGAATTATAATTACACTCTATCCACCATATAAACTTAATTAATTTTTATTACTAGTACTATTAACTTAACCTTTATATGTCTTTTCTTTTATCCACTTTGGTCTGTGTAAGTCTAACTTTTGTTTTGTTTTGCTTCTCTTTGTGAGACCTTATTGTCATGTCATGTTGTGAACTGTGCTTTCTGTATTATTATTTACCTGTAATAAAACAACAACAACAACAACACACACACCTGCCAGCTAAGACTAAATTTTTAGGGTACTCGATGCTCAGCATGTCTCTTAAATATTACAAAACCTACCAGTTTCGGTGGAGTAAACACGGAAGCTCTTGTCCCAGAAGCCGCAGACCAGGATGTAGCGGTTGTCGGCAGTAACCACAAAACAGTGTGTGTTGATTTGGATGCTCTGGTCCACGAGGTCAGTGATCTGACGCTTGTTCACGCCTGAGTTGTTTGCTACGTGGGAGCACAGAGATGTCAGTAGGTTAATGAGGGCATAAGAATGCGATACGGTTCGAATGACCTCAAACCTTTCCTGATCTTTTATCACTCGGGTCAGTTCTGCAGCTTCTGTCTCAGCAATACATGTGCATAAATCCTGAGTGTATAATGTGATATATTGACTTCAGTCCCACTACTTGTGTCTTTAATAGTATCATTACGTAAAACCAATTAAATGTGCTGTGGAGATTTCTGTGCACTGACCTATGAGAGGGTCCATCTCAATGGGTAGATGATGAGCCTGCTCTAGGGAGTATCCTGGAGCTCCACGGAGGCCTGAAGGATATAAGGGTCATACGTCACAGACGGTCAAACACGCACACACCCGTACATGCACACATCATAAAACGGTGAAGATAAAAGCTAAATAACACCCTCTCATATAATCCCCTGGTCGAGTGCTCTCTGATGAAAGCCCTGATGCAGGCTTAAGTTAAAAAATAATAGCCTCAATAACAAAAGTCACTTGAGCTGCCTTATGGCCCTCCATAATTACATTACTACGATTCATTTAACCTACCCCGCTGTGCTAATGAGGTCATTAGAGGTTAATTGAGGATTTAATTAACAAATATTTCTATGCCAACATGTGGACAAAAATAAGAGTAAACACTAATATAATAAAATACAAATCAGCTCAATAGCTGCAGCTGAAATAAACATTTCCTTGAGCAAGCATCTTCAGACATCTTTCAAAAGTTTGTCTTCATTGTGTAGTTTTTAGAAAATTGCTCAAAATAGCTAAAATAACAACGCTATATACTGTAAAGATGATATAATGTGATGCTGTGTTTTTCAAAAAGGTATAACTGAGGATCTTTGGATTTTAATTTAAAAGATGATTTTTTTTTTTAACATGCTTACCGACTGTGTTGTGCCAGCGGTTGACGGCAAACAGCCGGCTACATGTGACGGTGACGGCTGCTGGTATGCTGAGGTGGGGGAGCGTGTTGGCGGCGACGTGAGTGACGGGGGAGTTGGAGGGGAACTTGAGCACCATGATGACATCCTGCTGCATCTGATCCTTAAACATCAGTGGGCTCTGAGGAAGGAAACACTGGTGAGACAGACAGAGAGAAAGAGAGGGGGGGGGGCAGAGAGGAAGAGGAGGGCAGAGCAGGGAGGGAAGGTCAGGAGGAGAGAGGAGGAGGAGGAGGAGGGGAAATGGAGACGGAGGTAGAGGGAGAGACAGAACAGATGGGACAGAGGGGGGGAAGGGAAAAGGTATATTAGTGGGAGCACAGGGTCAGAGCAGGTACACACACTGAGGGTGGCTTTAGGCCTAGGAGAGGAGGTGGAGGCACTGGTTGGTCGGGGTTTAGGACTGACAGGTTTGGGTTGACATGGATGGCTCTGATATGGAGACACTGAGGCCTCGTTCTGCTGAGGGTGGCAGGGAGGACAGAGAGGCTAAAAACCAGGGCAGAACTTGCTGTGAAAAAACATCATTACATACACTTGTATGTAATAGAGTCTCACAATTGGTATATAAAATGTGTTATAAATATGAAAAATAAACCTCTACTGTCTATAAAAAAGAGAAACACTGATGAAAACTCCCTTCCCTTTCCCAAAGTGAACATTTTCTCAATAACAACTTCTCAAAATAACAGAGACTTGTGCACCTAGATGTCAGTGCAGCCATCAACATGATTGATCACGACATTCTGTTACATACTGTACTCTTAAACAGTGGTTACCAACTGGTCCAGCCACGGGATCCAGATTTTTCCTTAGTCATTAGTTTGGGGTTCACACAGTTTAATATGTTCAGCGTGATACTCATGTTTGGTCACATCATCAAGCTAGTTTGCTGTCTCTGTTAAGACACAGCCTGTTAGTCACTCACTTTACAGCAGGAAGTGGCACTTCAAAATAAAGCTCTGTGCCAGAAATTCAGCTTACTGCAAAGTGCGTTTTTTTACAAACATTCACGAGTCGCTTGTGGTCCATTCAGAATAGATCTGTGACCCATTTTTGGACCTCGACCCACCAATTGAGAACCACTGGTCTAAAAAGTCACACAGGTCTCACTGACACTGCTCTCTGCTGGTTTAAGTCATAATAAACGACAGATCTCACTTTGTTTTACACAACAACTGTTCATCAGACCATGCCAAGGTCAGTTATGGTGTGCCACAAGGATCTGTGCTTGGTCCTGTTCTTTTCTCTATTCACATTTGCCCCCTGATTCATTAATCAACAAAACATCAGTAGGTTGCAGAGCTTTCTCTTACCAAGACCCTCTTCTCTGGAATCACCTTCCTCCTATCCAAATTCCAGAGGCTCGCTCACTTCAAAAGCAAACTCAAAGCATATCTATTCGTATCAGTTGCCAACCTCATTTAGTCTGCCCAAAGAACTTGACAACACTTATCCAGTTTATATTCAGATGTTTTTGCTTACTGTTACGTATGTGATATACTTTTCTGAATGTGTGATTTTTTTTTACCTGTATCTTGGTAAATGCACAGTTTTTATGTGCATACTTTATATTGTTGTATTTTACCGCACATTTTTTAAAATATAATTTTGAATATTTAGCTACAATGTTTTATATTCATTTTATCTCACCTTTTATATTCTGCTAATGCTCATTATTGTTCAATTTTAGATACAAAAGTAGGCCCTTTGAGACCTACTTTTTGATATCGGGCTATAATAAACTTTAACTTAGACTATATTTCTGATTTGTGTTTCAGCAGTCCTTTCAAGGATGTTTTTTGTCAGCATATACAGAAGTTGCTGTCATGAAACCTTAACCTAAAGCAAGACTTGCTAAGGATGTTGAGGTGTTCTCACCAGGTGCATGGCCGAGGAGCGAGGTGGATGTGGCTCAATCAGTAGCTGGGAGGGGATCTGACCACACGCCTGAATCTGGGATTCAATCAGCTGCAGTTGGAGAAATAGAGAAAGGAGAGGAAGAACAAGGTTGTACATATTTGAGAAACAAAAAAAAAAAAAGTTGAGACAAGCAGCATGCCCCCTTTTACCTTCCCCTGCACTTTCTTGACATTCAATTTCCCTAAATATGCATGTCTATCTCCTGTGTATGCTTCCTGAAATCCATGCATATACTTTGAATTCATCCCTTGGAGAACTATTTTAAAAAATATAACATCAATCTGATATTTCCATATGATCTTGAAGACGCCACTCTCCATCCTGGCATGAGACACTCATGAGAGGGAGATTTCTGCATTGAAATAATCAATTTGTGAGTCAAACAAGAGCGATCAGTTGTCATAGAAACTGACCTCACGCTGCGTAGCATCTGCATTGTCTAGGTTGATCGCTCCCTCGTAAGACAAGAAGTTGAACACGTTGAGAGCTCGGACTGCTTCCGGCCCTCTCTGCTTGTAGCCAAATATTAAATCAATCCACTGGTGAAGCTGGCACGACACAAACTCGCTCTCCAACGCCTGGTCGAAGTGAAAGGTGCAGAAAGAGGAAGGAGGAGAGAGTGAAGAATATGTTCAGTGTCTCTGTGGAAGATTTAAAGACAGACAAGTTTTTCTTTTGGCTTTTTATATTTTCTTTGTTTCTCACCATCCGGTTAATGCGGACAAAGTCTTCTGGTTTCTTGGCCCAGGCAGGAAGCTCCACGTCGCACACAGGAACTCCATCATCACGCACCCCGAGCTCGTACTCATTACTGTTGACAAACATCTCAGGCAAGTAGTAGAACTCTGGGATCAGCTCCTGGTAGACACGGTAGGAACACATTGTTTATTAAAGGGCTAAAGGGCTTTAGACAATGTGCTTGATGACATTCCTCATACTTTAATGTTTTCAAGCTCTTTCATCCTTTAACCTAATTAGCTGGAAAAACACAGTTGTGCGTTTCAGGCTGATTGTTATTGTTTTATAATAACCCTAACCAGACGCTTAAGTAGGACGTTCTTTCAGCTGATTTAAAAGTTACCTTGACATCAGCTGTGTCCCTCTGGCAGTTCCTCCACGAGCAGCCGATGCCAGAGAAGGCTCTGTCCGGATGGTCGAACTTGTTATCGTTAGCGTTGAGGAAAAACGTGGTAAAGGGCTCCTGCAGGCACACGAATGGACACATTCATTTAACACAGAAGCCTTGGGTCTCTGCCGTGTGCTCAGGCGGCTGCTGAAGGTTGAGGCCTGTGAGTGTGTGAAGTGCAGCAGGTACTTACTATTCTGAGCATCCACATCAGTGTTGAATGAGCAGTGGAGTACAGGGTTGTATAGTGGTGAGGAGGCGTGCTGTCGTCGTCCCACGTCTCGTAGCGTTCTGCATAAAACGCTGCTCGCTTGGGATTCAGTGCACCGATTGGCTGGATGAAACCAGAGACAAATAATCAGCTTAAGTCAATTAATACATGAGAAACCATACATGCAGTTGTCTTCTTTTCCTTTAAGGAAGCAGATCATACATTGTTCTTTAAAATGGTCAATGCTTAGACAGTAAAACTAGTTCTGATCCTTTGCCAGAGGAGGGAATGAAGGGATTTACATCTACAGTGATATTATGTGGCTTTGTTCTGACTCTAATTGGTGAAACTGCAACACAGAGAGATTCCGACTAAGCCTCGGTACATGAGTGGGACAGCTTGACCTGTATTCTTCCCTAATTCTGGTTTACAGCATCATCTTAGTAGCACATGTGTTATTCATTGGAAAAAGTGCATTAAGTCTGTGTGTGTCAGAGTGCTCCAACCTTGGAGAGGTCTCTGAAGTTGCCGGGTAGAGTGAGATCGAGCTCCTCTGAATCATAGTTGGTCAAGACCCAGGGGAAGATGGGGTACTGATTCAAATCATTATAGGTCCTCCCTGCAGGGACAAAAGACATCGGGGAGGAGGAGAAAGTGGTATTTTTCCATTATAATTTATAGTTGTGTCACAAGAAGGTCCCGTATTACGATGACATGCTTTATTATTGGTCTGTGTATCCCTACATCTGTTTTACATTTACAAATTATCAGGTGTCAAAACCTACCCGCCTGGTATACAATGTTCAAACGTTTAATTAATGAGACAAACTTCCTGATGCGAGCAAAGAATAGGTGCCAGACTGGTATCAAAATTACACCGACAAAGGTTGTATGTTCATGTGATAAAAGACATTTCCAGTGGAGAGGCATAAAAGCACAAGCTGTTGACAAACTGCTACAGCATATGTAAAGATGTTTAAATAAATGAGGTACAATGAATTCAAAAATTCTGCTGCATGAGTGCTGACTAAGGCCAGAAGGAGAGCACACATAAAACCTATTTTTAAGTCATTACACTGGTTGACTATTACTTTTTTTTTACGCTCCAGAGGATCTGAGAGGAGCTGAAAATATTGATATTTTTAAAAGTAAACTAAAAACCCATCTATTTAGTCTGGCTTTTATGTAGTGTTTTATACTTCTGTGGTTTTATTATCTTTACCTATTCTAATATCATCATTATTTAAATGTTATTGTTGATCACTATGATTTTTTCCACCTTATTTGACATGTAACTTTTTTTAATATCCTTTTTGTCAATCATTTGTAAAGCACTTTGACGTGCATTGATTTGTTTGAAAGGTGCTGTACAAATTCAGCATAGCAGGACAAGATGTCATGCTCAGCTCACATCCTAGCTACATCAGCTGATCTCAAACAGCCCAATCAACTGATGAATCAGCTGACTGACGCATGTGAGTCAGCTGATAGATCACATGATTCCTTTCTATGCAACCAATTGGTGAATCTCATTCAGGGCGCCCTATTTAAACTGCTTTTGTCTGTCTACTGTTGCTGCTTCCTCTGCAAGCTGCTTTGCAAGCTGCCTCCACCCCAGCTCCTCCTTTTCATGCTGTGTCTGACTTATCAGTGTCATTTCTGTTTGTCATTGATGCTGCTCGGTTCTGTTTCTGGGGGGTCTTTGCTGCTGCCCTCCCTGCCTTAGGCTTTCCATGTAGGCACATGGAAGGGCAGGGAGGTTTGCTCTCTGTCTCAGGCTTTCCTCGTTTGCATGTGGAAGGGCAGATAGGTGTGCTCTCTCTGCCTTAAGGCTTTCCACATAGGCACATGGAAGAAGAGGCTTTCTGCATAGGCCTAGGAAAGGCAGAGAGGCCCCAGAAAAAAACCCTACAGCCAAATATAATACTGTTTTATTGATTGATTGATGAAGCCAATTTCAATGGCTGGCATTTACCTAGATGTGTATTTGAAACTCATTCTACATTTCTATTACACACATATATGTAATTTTCAAGAACATATGGGATTTATAAACACAATAAAATAGCAAATGTGTAGCTGCAGTAATTATTTTCAATGCATTGCTCAAATCAATTCATCCATTGTCACTGTGGCTGCTTTTATTCATATATTTTTGTAGGTATTAGTATTTACAGGTCAAACTGGTGACTGTTGTTATGGAAACTGCAGCTGTGCTGGAACTGTAGCTGAAAAAGGTTTGTCTTATTCAAATCTTCCAGTTTCTTCGTCTGGTCTCTTCTATGAAGTCTTTTAATACACGGAGAGAAATACAAACAAGGTGAGTCTGCAATTTCTGTCTGTGCAGTTATTTTTGAACAACACAGCACAACAGGGACTGTCAGAGCAACCAAACAAGGTCACATTAGGAAAATCTTTGCTGCAAATAAGCCAGAAAATGTCAACATCACACAGCAGAAAGAGAGACAAGGAAGGAAACAGGAAGTATTCTCTCAACTTATTGTTTGGTCTGAGAACACACACGGCTGCATTAAACAGGGCTGTGTGTTTGATTACTAACTGGTCCAAATATTATTTAGAGGCTAAAATCCACAACAGCAAACCTGGCAACAAAACGACAGCTCATGAATTATGATTGAAAGCTTTACCTGCAATAGTGTTGAGGAACATGAGGTACTCAAAGTTGGAGATCTCTCTCCTCTGCCAGCGCTGCGTCATGTTGGATGACTTGAAGAGCTGACGAGGGGTGGCCAAGGAAATCCGCCTGGGACACACACACACACACATTGAAGGTCCTTTCTATCCCACCAGGAAGAAGATGCGTCTCTCATGCAGAATAGTGATGGAGCAGTGGATTAAACCCTGGACTCACCTTGCCTGTGGCAGACCGTAACTCGTTCCTACCCCGACCCGTGGGAGACTGTAGACCACCCTTTTGACCGTGGCCTGGTCAGGGAAGTTAAACATCACAGACGCTGGAGAGAGGAAGATATAGTCAGCATATAGGCAACATAAAGTCAATCACTCACCATGTCAACTAATGTTGTGGTTCTCTGCCTCCAATAACCAGTCAAGTTACAGTTACAGTTACAGTTACAGTTTGCGTCCATGCCTGTCCAGACTTAAATGATATATGTAGTGAAGACTTTTAAGGAAATTAATAAAAGCTATTTTTTGGCAAAACATGGATGCTTCACACACATCTACAACCTGGCAGCACAGATCTATACAATCAGCATAGTTTCAAGGTGGACAACTAAGATAGTGTCACCAGAAAAGTGCTTTTTGTTTGTTTCTTTTTGCAACATTATGATGCCACGGTTAAGTTGACCTTTGACCTTTCGGATGTAGAATATCATCACTTCAACATTTTTATCCTTTTAGACATTTGTGTGAAATTTTGTCACAATTAACTTGTGAATTCTTGAGTTATGGCCAAAAAATGTGTTTCGTGAGGTCACAGTGACCTTCGATATTTGACCACCAAAATTTAATAAGTTTAGCCGTAAGTCCAAGAGGATGTTTGTGCCAAATTTGAAGAAATCCCTCAAGGCGTTCCTGAGACACTGTGTTCACAAGAATTAGACGGACATCCTAAAAACATAATGCCTCCTGCCATGGCTGTCAAGAGCATGCACTGAGGCCAAAAAAGTGCTTAACCTGAACTTTAAGTGGATTAAAGATACACTGTTTGCATATGTCATGTTTTTGCCAACCTGCCATGCCACTTATTTATTGATAGTCTTGACAAGTTGACTATATTGATGGCAAATATTCAATTATACTATCAGTGGCTGGGAGCCTGTGACAGACTTTTGATAGCAGGTGCATACAGTATCGAGAAATCAGTGAATGTGAGTGTGTTAATGCGAGCAAGAAGAAATCTGCAGACTTACTTCTGTTGGCCATGAAGACCTCCAGTCCGGTATTCTGCAGCAGGTAGCGTCTGGAGAACACAGCTCGGATCTCACTGAACATCCATTTACCGTGCAGACCCTCTGAGTAGGCCAGTACCTGTTGATGTTGGACATAACATATCACAATCTCCCAGAGAATGCAGTCTAAACCTGATCTTTTTTAATAATATAGACAGCTTGCCCTTACTTTGGCATCAGTCGTCTTGAATGTAGGATCCTCCTCATCCACCTCAAAGTAGATCTCAGTGGTGGTGATGGACAGAGTGCCTCGAGCCACCACCACTGGAGCTACTAACTGAGCTGGAGTGCTCAGAACCACAGGGCCTGGGGGGGACAAATGTATGACTCAGGTATCAGTACTTTAGGTATTCGTAGCACTGACAAGCTCATAATACACAACAGTAACACGGATTCGTCACACACAGCAGATAATTTATTTCATGTTAATCAAAACTGATGATTTATTTGCTTCTTCTATTTTGCCTACTGTTTAAAGAACAAATCAGGTGTGTAAGTAAGAGGGGAACCACTGGATTAAATCACGCATTTAGCTCGATTTGCATCAGTTTTTAGTGAATTATGATTTATGATCTTCTTGAGTCAGATAATCAGCTGGATAGTTAGTGCAGCGGCAAAACTTCCAAATGTCCAACTTGCCTTTGGAGGTAAAAAGTCTTGGACGGAAACGTACTAAAAACAAGAGTCATAGACAGTTTACTGTTCAGTCGTACTGTAGTGTTGTGTGTGTGTGTTTAGGTGCGTGCATCTTACCTGCGAGGTTATCAATCTCTTTTTCCTGCAGCAGGCTGACAGCGTCATCGTCTCCCTCCAGCATTAACTCCGCCTCCGGGTTCTGGGTGACCACTGATTGGCTGCGGAAAGTCTTCTTCGACTTAAGCCCCTCTTCATCTTCTTCTGAACCTGTGTTTGTAAGTGTTCATGTGAGTGTATGCAAAAGTAACGTAATGACCAAGTGCATCATGTTTATATCAGTACACGTTACTGACCGTAGTCTTCCAGAGTTTTGAGTGGCACGTCGGCGTGAGTGGATCCAGAGGCATTTCGCACAAATCTCCGTCTCCTCCTCAGGTCGTCCTCCCAGTAGTCTAGACGCCAGAAGTCATGTAATTGGCTGAAGACATAAAAAGGGAGGGGCAAAGATGAGTAATTTCAGTGGTGAGGGAAACAAGGTGTGCACTTTAGGACTTTTTTTCTTCAGGGACAATAAAGTTGGAGTCGAAGTTACAGATGACATTTACGCGAGAAACTTCCAAAACTAATTTCCGACAGTTGAAAGGTTCCTCTTTATTGGGATAAAGGGCAGTATCTGACCAGAGGGGTGTGTTTGACAAACCTTTCCAACTCTGCAAACACCAATAACTGGCTTTAAGGCGAGAAGAAAAACATTAAAGTGACTTCTGTACCCCAGAGCCAGGAAAACACATGAAAAGAAAAGGTTTAGTCATGCAAGTGTTGTTGGGATTTTCAACAAGCATTATGCTAATGTGAACAAATGTTAAAAATACAATTGAGGCCAGACCACTTCAGATGCAATTTAACTTTAATTAATTTTTCATCTGAGTGCGAAAGGTGTTTATTAACAGCATGCACCTTGTGGCATGTAATTATACTTAATCAACAGTGACATGAGGAAGACGGGCCTCAGATGTTGCATGTCATATGTCCTCAAATTAAATCGCATGTCCCCCCCTAAGTCTGGAGGCAGAGCTGGATAGCAAGCAATCATTGATTTAATGTGTGTACATGAGTGTGCTAAATAAGGAGATCAGTCTTACACAACTACCAGGCAGCTGTGGTGTTAGGGTTCAGCTGTCTGTGTGTGCGGAAGATGATGTACAATAAATTATGTTAAATAAGGCTTGATTGTTTCACAGAGCACGCTGTACACGTACCATATCATCTTTTATAAATGTCTATATTTCCGCACTGATCGTATCCCTGATCTGAAAACTGGAAATGGATTTTTGGACTCTTCTGGCTTTTGAATTTACGATGTAAATGACACTGCTTTTACACAAATAAAAGCCCCACTATACATACTGATAGCATTTTCTCATAATATGCAAGAAGCGCTCAGTGTGCACTCAACCGCTGTAACGTCTGCTGTCAAATGACATCCTGTGGAACAGCAATCTAAAAATGTCCCGGGGTATAATTTGACACGCAGTTCCTCGCATCTCCCGCTCACCTCTGTGACATTGTCCCCCACGCTCCGTGCTTATTGGTGAGGATGTTGAGGATCTTCTGTTTCAGCTGGTTGGCAGTCACGTGATCTCGGTGCTTAGCAGCGCTGATGAGGTGATCGCACATTTTCTCCTCCTCTCTCCGATCTGCGGCGTACTGGGCACAGTTAGACTGGAGGAGAGTGGGAGGCAAAGAGTGAATAGAAACAGTAAGAAACAAGTGAGTGTTACTGTCAGAGATGTGGAGATCGTGGTGACGAGGAGGCAGTTGCTGTACAGTATGTACTCCTAAAACACTAATTGATGCATGAGAACAGCAAATCTGTTTAAATGTACTCATTGGAGGTGCTGATTAAAAAAAATCCAGGCAATTGTGAGTGACAACCAGTAACAACAATGAGCATTTACATATTAGCCACTTCACATGATCTTTATTCGCAGGCTTTAAAGCTACAGTAGGTAGATTTTATAAAAAATAACTTTTTTCACAATCTGTCACTACACCTCAACAGGAGTACAAGTGACAGATAATCTGTCATCCTCTGGCTCCTTCTATTAGGAGCACCTAATGAGATATGCAAAACCACGCCTGAGTACGTACATGGCAAAGACAAGCAAACAGAGGACAATCAATGACAAAGAGTAAGCCTAAAGAAAAGTGTTAAACCGAGCCTAAGCTGGAACAAGGGTAAACATTGAAGAGGCTTTTCCAAGGTGGAGTGAGCTACAGAATCTGAAAGGATTCAAAACTGATGTCAGCGTCGAAGAAACACTGATCTGTAACATGAGGCCAGTACCAGTTTTAATCACCTGGCCCATTTGTTTAGGAGAGGAAGAGACCTCTTCGGATAATTAGGCTGAATCCAAAAGTCCAGACTTCAACACACTAGCAGACTTATGGACTTTGCAGGCGTGTTCCTGGGAAGTCTGGGAGTACTTACGGCTGCCCAAAGCTACAATTCATCCGGTCCAGAGGGAGCCTCAAGCAGACTTTCTGCAGACTTTCAGAGAGTCCGCTTGGGGTGCTGACTTAACTGACTTAATAACCCACAATTCATTGCAATACGAGTGTGACTTTGTGTTTTATTTCCATTGCCACAAAAAACAACAACTTGTGAATGTGTAAAATAGCTATTGATATTTAGGCCTATTAAAATTATATCGTGTCATTCTATCGTGAAGGCCAGAAGAATATTTAACCACATCATGATACAGAGATATGTGTAAGTAGGCTGTGGGGGGACTGAAAATGCATTTTATTATTGAGGCTGCACAGTGTAATAGGCAACAAAAATTGGCAGAAAAACACAAAAGAAGGTCTTCTAATGTAAGTAATACTCAATCTATTGAGTTATAGTCCTGTTTTTATTTACAAACATTTCTGTTTTTGAATGTGTAGCTTGTTACATGGAGATGTATTACTACCCTACATTTCTGTTTGGTCACAAAAAAGGCTGTACATGGGATTTATATCTCTGCAGGAACAGATGAGCAGGCACTAATTATCGACTTATATGACATATATGTGAATATGACAGTGGCGTTAAATGTTTCCATGGCAATGAGAAAAACAGTCTGGAGGGCTGTCTATTAGCTGCTTGCAGTCTCTGCCCTCACAGACTATGTGATGACCGTAAATACGTCATTCTATGTACAAGTGAAGTTTGTGAGGGCTCAGTCTGCAAGACCAGAGGGTGGACATTTGGATGGAGAAATAGGCTCCCGGTAAAAATCTCCTGAACAAAGAACACTAAAGAAATCCTATTTGGGAGTTCAGGGAAGGGGGGCTGCACAGTGTGTGCATAAGCAGTGACTGACATGGCATTAGAGACTCCCCCCTGGCTTCGATTGGTTGTTTTCGATCAGGCGCAATAGATTCTTAAAAATGCCATGAGCAGCACTACGAGGGGGCAGAGGAACCTGATTTTCTCACAGATTATCTGTCTCATGTAGTGCTGTCAGGATATAGTGACAGTTTCAGCAAGCATGACAAAAAGTCAAAAAAAAAATCTATACAAGTTCCGTACTGTAGATTTAATTGTGTCAAATCATGTCAGACAAATGTGATGCTCTGGGTGTTTACCTCAAATTCAGCATGTTTGTGCACGTCCTCAGCCCTCTGTCTGTTCAGGATGAACTCTGCTTCGTTGGCAACACGAACAATATGATCCTTCATGGCGTGGCACAGAAGTCTGGTGCAGGAGTGAAGAGAGCGACAAACATTACAGTCATCAGCAACTCCTCCATTTAGAAAAAACTGACTTCTCAATGAGTGGGAATGTAAGCAAGTTTTCCTCAATATGGCAGCCTCTTGTAAATTACATCAACCAGACTGGTCCATCTGCTGCTGATGCTTATGCCTGTATGTATGAGTAAACAGTATGTTTGAGAAGCAGCTTCCTTTTTGGTGTTGTACTTTAATTACACACACTACAGTTTGGATTAAAAGAACAAGATTGTGGCCACTGAAAATAGGCCAGCACAGAACAATTGTACACTTAATTGCACTGTAATGATTCCACTTCCCACTGAACACACGTGGCACTTTGCACTTATCTTGGCAAGGTTCTCATTAGGGCTCTACCACAGCCATTAGTTGAGGAGCACTGATAACAGTGTTGCTGTTAATGTGTGAATCACAGGGAATTATATGGGGTGATAATCAGTCTGTGTGATGGATTACCTTCCCTCGTTGATGAGCTCAATGAAGGCCAGACCAGCGTTCTTCTGGATTGAGTTTTGCCACTCCTGAGTGTAGAGCATACATCAGAGTTCATATGGTTGGAAGCAGGAGTGTTTGATATTGATTAAAGCTGTCACTGTGTGTGCCATTTTACACTGATATACATTTTACACTTGACATCTAATTGAAAACCTGTTTATAGATTAAAAAAACAGTTTTAAGTATCTGTTTTTGGCCAATCAAATACCTAAAGAAATCCAAGAAATCCCTCACAAATGTCTATGGTTTCACAGTATATATTGGGCAGGTTGTTTCAGTAAATCAGCTGATCAACATGCAAGAAGTGTCGGTGAGTACAGAGATAAAACACAGCATTATTCAAGTGGAAATAGACAGTTTCATCATTTACCATCATCAATGTACAGGCAGCACAAGGCTGCACAGAATAAGGATGAAAAAACCTCATAAGAGCTTCTAAGTTTCAATGAAAATGCATCTGTCTAAGAGTACGTGAGTGTTTCATGTGTCTGTGCATATTAGAGAGGAGACTTCTGAGTAGGATGAGAGTGTTGCTGAAAGCCTCAAACTATCAGAGCTCCATTAGCTCCACTGGCTCTTAAGGCTGTGAAGGACACGTGGGAGCATCTCCTGTTACACCAAATGGAGGATCGATATCTGGGCTAGGGTTCGCTCTCCTGGGCATCTAATGGCAGACAAGGCCGGAGCCGGGGGTAATACTATACATGCTGACGAGCAGCCGGCCCCGGAGAGTGGAGGGGAGGAGAAAGGAGAGGGAGTGGTGAGAGGACGGGGCAGTTTGGAGAGTGGTGGAAGATGAAAGTAGTTGTCGGTGAAACACTGAGTTAAAATGGACCCGAAGAGCAGAGGTGTCTGATTGTACAGTAGAAGATGGAGCAGTTAAAAAAAACGGAGAGAAGAAAGCAGAGAACGTGGTTGTAGAGTTGAAAAGAAGAGAATGAGGGAAGAATTGAGGCGCTCCTCAGAGGACACTTAGAGGCAGCCAACAAAACGCACACCATTGGGGGACAAACTTCATAATATAAATGAAAAAGGACAATGGCCGCCTACGGCACCAGGGGAAAGCTCTGAAGTGGTAAGTGCCTCCCTGTTGTCACTCTCAGTCTTTTAAGTGTTTACTCAGAAAAATACAGACACTTCTAAATTCAAAATTATTAACCTGTGTGATTTAATTTTGCTCTTTAAAGTAGCATTCAGCTGGTCATGTTTATGTGCATGTGGAAATTCTCTTTGTGGCCTTGATATTCATGAAGAACAACTGTGGCGTGATGATGCATATAAGTTGATATTATATTACATCTGCACTGCGCTCATTACGGTCAACCCTGCCTCACAGGGCAGATCAATAACTTGACTGCTTCCTGTGTGCAACCGACTCAGCTGATTATGATAGGTCTAGAAAAAACAACAACACTTTAAGAGTGGGGTAGAAAGATGACAAATTGAGGCCAAGCTTTTGAGGCTTTGGCAAAATGGATTACGTGTGTGAGGACAGTAAACAGAGAGACGAGAGGAGGAGTGAGGGGTTACCAACCTGAGAACAGAGCAGCATTACGAGCTCCACCACTGACGTGCTAGACTTCATGCAAACCAGACCTGCAGCACGGAGACATACAGCACAGTCAGGAGGCTCGCTTTCTTTCTCTCTGACACACACACGCACGCACGCACACTGCCGCGAGACATAAAAATATCATCAAAGAAGACACTGTAGTGTCAGTGGTTTCTGCTATTGTATACAGTCATCGTAGTCAAGTTTATAAAAAGCATGCCACAGAGAAGACAGGAACAAACAGTAGAGAGAAAGATGGGGGAAGGAGAGAGTAGGGGGAAGGGAGGGGGGAAGGAGCAGGAGGTGAGGAGCGGGAGAGATCAACATTGAGACAGTGGATCACAAAAACAGGACGCCAGGAAGCAGGTGGGCAGAGGGAAGAATGCATCACATTTAATCTGTAATACCAGTAGTGTTAACGCTACAACTGAACATAATCTGAGTTAAACATGTCGACATGATCTAGCTAGCTATTTGAAAATAGTGCAAAATACTGACTTCATACCTGCTTGACGGATGAGTGAAGCAGCCAGCTCAAAGACACCCACTCATTTACACACTCTCAGCTAATCACACGGTAATACATTCGTCCATTCAGTCACTCATTTTCTCTCAGTCTCTCTCACACACAATCATCGCGGTGAGGGACAGTGAATGGGGAGACTCCACAGAGAGACGCCAGTTAGAGAAAAAGGAGCCGTGTACAGCACCTGTACCTTCTATGAGCAGTTCCTGCCCATGGCTACCCAGCAGCGTCCTGGACAGGAAGGGAGCAAAGTCCACAAAAATCTCCCTCAGCAGGGGGGCCACCTTCTCCAGCGCACGCTCCAGCTTGGTGGTGATGCTGTGGCAGGGGAAATAAGTGAAAGAGAGAAAGATGAAGACGACAGGAGTGAAGATAAAAATAAGCAACATACAGGCGAGGTTAGAAGAGCATGTGAGAAAAAAAAAAACTCGGGGGATATACGGTAGGTGAGGAAGGGAGCGAGAGAAACATGCAAGAGAGCAATGAGTAGAGATAGGTGAGAAAACAGGGAAGAGAGGAAAGCACAGCAAAAATTACACAGGAGAGGAGTCAGGAGAAGGCAAGCTGAGAGACGTTAAAGAGAAAGAAATGTCTGAGATGGACACAGAGGACAAAAAATGTATAGAATTGAAGCGTATGTAATGATGGTTTGGTGTGGAAGCACTATGCCTGGGTTAGTATTGATGTTACTGTAGGTTTTAAGATTAATTGTTAATTAACTTAGCATCGTGGGATGGGTGAAACTGTTTGTGCGTTAGAAGCTACACCTACAAAAACTGTCCTTACTTTCGACTGCACTGGAATAAATGGTACCTATTGTATTAACTATTAGTGGCTTTGTGTGTGCACAGGTTTAGATCTGCAGAGTGAAACACTTTCTATTCTATGTTCAGTTAATAAATGGAGAAAGTAAGGCAGGAAGAGTACAGCAAAGCAGACTAAAATATGGAGCCATGGCAGTGAAGTGCATATTCTCGGCCAAATAAGCATGTGGTTTCTGAAACAGACCTGGGTCACTAGTGTTTACAAATTTTAATTTTGTTTAAGGGTAGCAGATGGGTGACATTTGCAAAAGCCACGGTAAAGGTTAAAGGAAAACTTCACCCCTGAAGTGATCATTAATACAGCAATTACTCACCCTGTGTTGTGTTGAATTCACAAAGAAGACTTAGTTTTTCTTACATGCCTCCATGGTGGACGAAAATTGTAACAGCAAAGCTATATCAAAATGTCCATTTACAAACTCTCACACGACTAGTGCATTATAATCCAAGTCTCATGTATTCAGTTGTTTACACAGTACTTCACCACTAGTCTTTCAAATAGTAAGGTCTTGGTAAAGATGCATGTGTTTGTGAAGTACTCACCATATGACTGGATAAATGAGACTTGGATTATACTGCACGGGTTGTGTGAGAGTTTGCTTTGGTATAGTTTTGATGTTGGTAAACACGCACATCTTTTACGTCACTCATTAAGATTTTTCGGTAACACTTTACTTGAAGGTAGCGACATAAGGGTGACATGACACTGTCATAACTATGACATGACACTGTCATGAACTTGTCATAAACATTTATGACTGCTGTCATTAAGTGTCATTCGGTTTTTGTAATGACAAGTTGACATTGTTTGGGTTGTCGTGATTATGACAACAACCAGGATGACATTACCTTGTCATAACAATAATAATCATTATTACAACTTGTCATAAACACAAAAAGAGGTGCATTTCCTGTTAATGTCAAGTTGTCATAATAAGGACATGCCAAACAAATTTAATGTCAACAGGTCATGACAAAGACAACTTCTGGTAATGTCACTTTGTCTTAAACCTTTATGACTGCTGTCATTAAGTGTCATTCGTTTTTTCATTACAAGATGACATTAAATTTGTTTGGGATGTCCTGATAATGACAACTTGACATCAACCAGGATGACAGTACCAGCAGATGTCTTTATATTAATGTCAAGTTGTCATTACATTATAAGGACATCCCAGGACATCCCAAGCAGGTTTAATGTCAACTTGTCATGACAAAGACATCTTCTGGTAATGTCATCCTGCTTAATGTCAAGTTGTCATAATCAAGACAACCCAAACAATGTCAACTTGTCATTACAAAAAACAAATGACACTTAATGACAGCAGTCATAAAGGTTTATGACATGTACATAATGTTCATGACAGATTGATGTCCGTGTCATGTCATAGTTATGACAGTGTCATTTCACTCTTATGTAGATACCTTCAAGTAAAGTATTACCGAATTTTCTCCTTTTTTGGATTCCTCATTCAACATGGAGCCTCTTTTCTTCATGAATTTAATGGGTTGAATTTACAGGGTAAGTAATTGCTGCACAAATGATCATTTTGTGGCTGGAGTATTCCTTTACAACCTGATTCTGAGTCAGCTTAAGCAAACTGTTGCTGCAAGTTATTTGCAAAGACAGTTTGACTCAGGTCTGATCTTGAGTTCGGGGTTAGTGTGAAGAGACGGCCATGCCAGAAGTGACAGAGCTGACTGTGCTGATATAAAAAACATGAGTGATGCTAACTGTCGAAGCTGTTAGCAAAAACGTCTGTCCTTTCTCCCATGGCATTCTGGGAACATTTAGTAGTGGCTGGGCGTAGCAGAGGGTGTGTGGTGGAGGTGGGGCAGAGAGGGGGTGGGGGAGGGGTGGGGGCATGGGGGACAGGACGAGCATCTCCTTGCCTAAAACACTGTCCTGCATCTCGGGGAGCTGCCTGGAAGCCTGCCAGAGAGCTAAAAGACTTGAGCTCAGGGGGCGTCTGACCGCTGCGCAGCGCACACTGCGCCACCTCACAATAGGCACTGCAATACAAACCACACACATACAAACACACACGCACAGACATGCACACTGATTAAAGAACACATGCACACGCACGCACGCAGCCTCTTACATGCGTGTGCACTGTCAGAAGCACACGTAACTGCACATATAACAAACTGTCTAACATGTCTAAGTAGAGAGTACATTAGCAGAATTGTTACAGTACAGCCTGACACAATGTTTAGAATTATATATTAATTCTTATAGTAATTTCCTAATTATTAACATATCTTATATTTTATTAGCAAGTGTCAGATGTCTATACAAAGTATGGAAACAGACTAAAACACAGATTTATGACAATTTCAAATAAGTAATTCATTCGGGACTGTCGATATTTTCATACTCTACAGTATAATGTTAATTGTGACATTAAAACACAGTTGCCATGTCAGAGATGAAGAGCACCATAGTGTGGACTGAGTGAGATGTGTGGGTGGTATGCGTGCACGTGAGCAGAAAATATGTGCGTGTGAGTCACCAACACAGACTGTATAATAAAGATGGACGACATGACAGCTCCCCAAAAGTGAAGCCAAAACATCTCGATTGCTGGCTGCAGTACAGGTCATAAACCCCGCCCCCTCTATGTTAGCGAGTGGGACATGAGCCAAACTAAACAATCGGAGTTCATGTCAAGCACATTTTCTCAAAGATGCTGTCATTTTAGGCTGCTGTTATCAAGCTGCTGTGTTTTATTTTCTGATAAGTTTGGTTTAATTAGTTATGTGATGCTATAAAAAGGAGGTTTGACATCATTGACAGCTGTATGCGCCAATAGGTGTAGTCGAAATTGGTCTGGCAGCAAAACTTGATACTGCAGAGATCAATACTGCCCAGATTCTGGCTTCAAATTACATCACCAGTGCAAGATGGCGATACTTTGGCTACATTTTTGTACAGTGGGAGTAAATGGAGACCAGTCATCCATCTTTATATATGGTCGTTGGTTACAACAGTTATTTTACTATCTTTCAGACGACTATTATTATTGAATATCAGCTTTAAAGACCAATATTGGAATTAATCCAATATCCTTTTTGTGGCTGATTACTAATTGTGAAACTGGCCTTTTTGTGACTTTTGATTTCTAGTCAGTTGTCACCCAGTACAATTATCAAATTTGCAATTAAAGTGTTTTCTTTAAAAGTCGTTTAATTATTTTAACATGTCAGAACCTTTTGTTACACTTCATCGCTCCTGACATCCTTAAAAAATAGTTATGAGTAATGTCAGGTATATGGGTGCACCCCAGTTGTCCCCAGTCTAACCCTACTGTAATATCAGTGATGGCTGTGAAAGTGAGCTGCTAGTGAGAACTCTTTGGAGAGGATGAAGACCTAAGTGTGACGTGAAAGAGGTACAGGAATGAAGTGGAAAAACGACAGGCGCCCAAGAAAACAAACAAATCAACGTAAAAACAAAAGCCAAAGGGAGGAAAGAAAAAAAAAAAGAAAGAGCGGGAGGAAGGTGAATGGTTGAAGCGATAGAGAGCTTTGCCGTGTTGAGAGCTCTGACCTCATATTCTCCATAGTGTCTTCTGGCATGGGCGCCACCGTCTGCACGGCCGGCAGATTCTTACTAGTCGCGCCGTTCACAAAGGACGAAGAAGAGGAGGAGGAAGAGGAGGCAGAGTCTGTGGCACCTAGACAGCGAGAGAGGAGGGAGAGTGATGAAAAATAAGACGAGCATTATTGTAATATGAATCAAGCATGACCGAGATTATCGTGCGGGATAACAGTGACGGGAACATATTAATGTCCCGGTCATTTGCGACCAAATTCAATTTGGATAGTATTTCACCGGACGTGCTGCTGCTTGTCTTCTGGTAATGGCCCCCGTTTGTGAAAATGGCTTTGTAATCAATATACAGAATCCATTCCAGGGAACAAATCCCTTCCTTGTCCATTATGCATGTATGATACAGTCCAATATGCCTGACGGGGCGACAAAGCCTTGAATACAAATCCACTCTGCTACAATCTGCTGAGTCTGATGCTGCATGGAAACAGCACTGATCTGCATGTCAGCTGCTGTGTATTTGATCCTTATCCTGTTACCACTTTATTCTTATTTAAAACCATATTTGGGTCATAAATATTTAACACATGCTCTTTGTTTTATCTGGTGTTGCCTGCATGGAGTGTGAAAAGTGCACGGTCCAACATAGAGTTCACCAAATTAACTTTCTTGTTAGTGGCCAGGGTATCTTACACTTGCTGTGCGGTCTGGATCCCGCCCTCGAAACAGGCTAAAACTAATCATGAAAGCATCTGCTGGCTCTGTTGGCCAAGTTTGTTTCTATTCTAGTTTGTTCTGGCTGTCAAAGGACAGCAGAGTGAAGCATCAAAGAGTTTGGTAACAAGAAAAGAAATTCAGCTCTGCTTCATAGAGCAGTCTTTGAATAGCTGGAGGCCTTTCACACAAACACCTTCGTCATACTGCAGGTGTCTGTCTGCTGCTTTTCTGCTAAATAGTTACAGCGAAGAAATGTACAGAGTAAAAATACCCAAAGATATACATGTAGGAAGTCAGTTGATAGATGTGGGTGTGAAGAAGACGTGTTAAGGAGTGCACTTTATCTGTGTGGCATCTCTCACCTGTAGTGTTAATCATGCTCTTGGGTGTTGCTGTCGCAGCAGCAAAAATGTTGGGTGTGCTGCCAGCAGTGGCCGCTCCGCTTGTGGTGGGCGTGCCCACCGTGTTGACCGACAGGCTGCCAGGTGGCGGCTTTTTGACTGGAACCACGACACTCCTGTAAGAGACGAGACACAAAGGCATCAGTGACCTGCACAAACAATACTCTTTATCAAAGGCTCCTCAGTGATATCTGAGCTTTGTGTGTTGGTCGGTGTGTGAGAACAACTGTGAGGATGAATGGACAGTCAGTCACAACCAAGATGACAGCACTGGATGTGCGAGCATGTTTACTGTTGGTCGCTGTAACTATAATACAGGTTATAAAGTCCATACTACGGTGGCCGGCAAGGACAACCTATACAAACTGTATAATGGCCCAGAACATTTGCGTTATGAAAAATGTGCCTCAGCTTTAAAAACAATGCCAATTTGAAAACAAGATAATCCAGCAGAAACCTGCTGCAATGAAAAAACATCCTGCAGGAAACCAAAAATACAGAAATAATATTAAGTCAGAAGCACATAAACCCCAAAATCACAAGCAACAGAAAACCGCTGCCTATTCAATGAGCTAAACGGATGTTCTAGGCCTAAGTGGAACAGCTTGATTTTCGCGTGTGTTTCTGAAGCAGGATATAAAACGACAAATACTCTGTTTCACATTTGTCTTTTACAGCAGTGGTTCCCAACTGGTCCAGCAACAGGGTCCAGATTACTCCTAAGTCATAAGTTCGAGGTCTCACAGTTTAATGCATTCAGCGTCACACTTGTGTTTGCCCATGTCGTTGAGCTAGTTTGATGTCTCTGTCATGTAGCTGTCAGTTAGTGATTCACTCTACAGCAGAAAATGACTCTTCATAATAAAAGCTATGTCTTGTGTGTGTGTTGTTGTTTTTTTTAATTCTTTTTTATTTTATTTTATTTTTTTTCTTTACAAACTTGACATGTTTGCAAGTCACCTGCGGTCCATTCGATATGGGTCCATGACCCACTTTTGGACCGTGACCCACCAGTTAGGAACCACTGTTTTACAGTATTATTAAAGAGCAACAGACTTCTATAGTGCCCCCTAGAGGCCTGGACCCATTGTGTTGACAGAATATAAAGTGTATTTTTTGTTGCATTTGATTTGGGGGGTTGAGTGTTTCTGATTTTCTGATTTTTTTCTGTATTTGTTTTGGATTTTTGTATGCCTTTTAAATTGGCACCATTTCTGAAGCTGCAGCTCATTTCTCCTGGTCGAAATGTTCTGGGACACTGTGGTGCGTTTGCCTTTGTTGGCCACCATAGTGTAACCCTCTGAGGTCATTTTGGGATTTCAATCCTCATTGTATAAAATGAAATTGGCCTTTGATTGCCAAATTAATAGTTTTTACCTCTACTGCATGTCATCACTTGAAACAGTTCACAAAACTTTTCAAGCTGCACCACCTGATTTTCTTACAGTGCATTGGAGTGTCCCTACATCACAAGACCATTGTTCATGCTTTGAAACCTAAAGTTAACATCAGGGATAAAGAATAATAATTTGGGATTTGAGCACGAGTGGGAGCTTCAGCAAATCAAGATCAGAGAGTTTCTTTCATGTCAGACAAACATATAGTTGCCAAAAGTTATAAAATGCTTTAAAAACTGCTTTGTGCAACACTATTAAATATTTCAGGCAATAGATCAGTTTCTAATTGTTGTAAAAAGTTGTTCAGAAACATATTATAATACGGCACTGCCATTATTTCTATATCTTATAAGCTTGTAGCTAAAACTAGTGATGGTGAACACTGAAAATTCAATAGTTTGGCTAAAATAGCAGTGACTGTTGAGAAGAACGAACACATCTTTATTTAAAAACACTATTAAAATAGTGTTAGTAACTACAGATTTGCCATTTATTTATAAATATCAAATGTATCAAGGCTGTCTGCGTGAGCTGTAGACATCCTGTAGACGGATATGGAGCCTTTCATGATCTATTATGCGCACTTCAATCAATAAGTTAGCTCTCAAGGACTGCCACGGAGCAGGATCAAGGAGACTAAGTGATGCACAGCCGATATGAGCAGGTCATCACTCAGTGGAGAGTCTATATCGTAACAGTTTGGACAAGAGAGGAAAATTTTAAACTTCTGTTAAGACTTTATGTCCTGTCATATCCAACAACTTTATTATTCAACAACAGTATCTCTCTCCTAAGATTTGAGTCTGACAGAGGCTTAAATCAATATCAACAATGGAAAGGAGAAATTAAATCAACAGTATGTCAGTCAGGATTTCTGATAGTGGTGTCACTGCTGCTAAAAACAAATAATTGTCTTTCTGTTTTTATATTGAATTCTCAAACTAAACGTGTCTGTTCCGAAATATGCAGCGCACAGTGCATGCAAGGAACTATTGACAAGACATTTTGCAGAATCCACATTTTCATTTTTCGTATCTGTGCATTATTGGAGCTTCACACATAAAAAAAAAATCTATAAGACTGCTGGCGAGTAAAGCACATTATGTTTGCTTGTAAATGTTACTATCCAGAGAGCTTTGTTCGAAGGAGAGGGTCACTATCTAAATACCAATCAATTGATTGATTCCTGCGTCCACTGTTTTTCCAAAACTGATGAAAAACAATTTGTAACATTGCAGTATGCTAAACAAAGCAAAAGATCCGTATTGGCTGGAAAAATGGATTCATCGATGGATGTGTCAGGCTCTAATGTTTTTCTGCATCTTGTAGGTCAAACAGCAACTGACCTGTCGAAGGAGTGGAACTGCATGGGCAGCATGGGGTGTGTCTTCAGGGCAGGGTCTGGGTGATAGGGCGTCGGCCCAGACTCCTGTCCCAAATCTCCGCCATCGACTGGAGCCGCCACCAAGCTCTTCAGGATCTCCTGCAATTCAGAAAGAACAACCCATCTGGTGACTACAGGACACAAGCTGTCAGAGTTTTAATGGCTCAACTAGTTCTTGGCTGTTTTTCAACTTGTTAATGTGGTGCGACGACTTTCTAAATGTTGTTTCAGTGTTGGCTTTCATATGTTTTACATTGCAAAACATTATTATTGCCTCTGACAAAATCCAAAATAGAGCAAACTTAACTAAAGCCCTGTTTCCACCAAGCAGTTCGGTACGCTTTTTTCCCATTTCCACCTTGAAAAGTTGTGGATGGTACCAATGAACTGCTCCATACCGTCCCCATTTTTGGTCCCCCCTCTGTTGGGGTACCTAGCACACAGATCTGGTACTAAAAGGTGGAGCTGTGAACACTGCAGTCTATTGATTGGTCAGTAGAGGACGGTCACTCTGCTTAGGGCTGAGTTGTGGCGGGTTTTGACGCTCATGTAACCACTGGAGAGTTTTATTAGTAAACTGTAACTATAAAATGAAGGGATGTTTTGTTGCCTCTCACAGCAGCTGGAGTCTGAGAAAAAATAACTTAATTCACAGGGCCGACTGCCGGCGACTTTTAAGGTGGAACGTTTATTTGTAATGTTAGTCAGTGTATAAGTTGACGACAGGAATCCATCAGCACACCTTAAATTTCAGTGTGACAACTTTGACCATTACTTTACTCTTTATACTACATACTCTTTTAGTAATGAGTGGATCCTCAAGCGTTTAAAAACATATATTAATTTAATCCGGATAATGTGAACTGCACACAACCCAATCCTCACTCGGAGAAACAGTGTCGTTCCTGTGGGCTACAGCAACACTAAACCCCCGAGCTTGCCTTAGAGGGACTAAATGCACAAACCAGCTTATTTTAAATATCCCATTGAGGGAGACTCTCACTGCAGCCTGTTCTTTGGACGATAAAGAGGTGCAGACTGTTAAAGTGAGTGCACGGAGCAGTGAGCGACAACAACTCGCCCACATGAAAGAGTACTGTTTGCAGTGGAAATGCTAAGCAGACCCAGGGTCTCGTACCATGTCTAAAGGGTTACTTTTGTTTCCAACGGTACCATACTGAAATTTGGTGAAAACAGGAGCTTAAAAAGCAGTAAACTATTAATGTATTTCAATGATACATAACCTTAAACAACCTTACTGATAGCTGCACATGTGTAAAGAGCTTGTCTCTATTCAGACTTGGCAAGAAAAGGTAAGTTCTGTATTTTCCAACCCAGACCCCATTTTCCCAAGTTTTTGTGTCTAAATGACTGATAGGAACAATAATTCTTGAAACTGCTCCAGTATTGAGTGCGAGCGCTGTAGCAGGCCGCAGCGAAACAGGGTCCAGGCTGAAGAAAATACCACAGCCACACAGCTAAAATACAGATGAGGCTTGATTATCCAAACTATATTTGAAAGTACATGAGGATGCGTGGGATCTCAATAGTGCAGACTAAATGCAAATGTATTTCCTGACCACATTTATCATCTCTATGAGATAGATATAGACATATTTGGACGAAAGCAGCCAGGTCTGAATGGGGGCGTCTCACAGACCCACCTTGACATTGATTCCTTTGTTTGTTTGGCTGATGCTGGAGATGGACGAAGGCGGAGCTTGGCTGGAGTTGGGGTTGGAACTGGGGTTGTGGGGAGAATCCAGAAGGCTCTCCTGTGACCTCCTGACATCAGACAGACTACACAACAGATCCGTGCCTCCTCCCCCGCCTCCTCCCCCCATGTCTCTGTCTCTGTCCCTGTCCGTTTCTCTCCCCACCAGGCCGAGGCCGAGCCCCAGGCCCATCTCCGAGCCGTTCAGGGATCCAGCCACGTGGCCCTCCTCTCCAATGCCTGAGTCTGTGTGGGGGAGGCCGGCGCGGGGAGAGTCGTCCACCGGGGTGGGGGTCTGCTTGTCACGGTCGGAGAAGGCTGAGGATGGGTGCTCTGGAGGAACACACACACACAAGAATTAAAAAAAAGGAGTTTCTTTGTTTAAAATGCATCGCCAAGAAATTCCACAACATACTGTGTTTTTTATTCATCCTCAGCTATATCCTCATGTTTCTAAGCTTTATTTCTGTGTCAAGTAATACCCATCTTTCTTCTCTCTTCTCTCTTTCATCCTCTAATTGTCTTGGATCCTTGACAAAGGTATTGTTGTTTGCCTGAAGCCTGTATTCACTATACAAATGCTACAATGATGAGTCACCAGCTAGCTCAGCCAAGATTACTCTAATATTGAGGGTACTGCAGTAAAAGAAGAAAGAGAATCACCTGTGCTGGTTGGGGAGTTGATCTCGTGGCGGATGCTTCTCCCCGATAGGCTGGTGGACCTGCCGATCTCTCGCTGGGGTTCCAAAATGTCCCGGTACTTAGATACCATGAGAACTGAGATAAAGTAGACGACTGCCAGTGCCAGAAACTGAGCCTGCTTACTGTCATCCTGCAACAAAATATCACACATACACGCACATTTATTCAGTAAAAACAACACTCAAACAGAAATACAGGTGTTTTTTGTCTTTGCACTTCTACCCAGACTCATACTGTACACACTAAAAATACACACAAACACATGCTTACCACATCTCTAAAAACCACAGCTCGAAGACGATTGATGTCGACATCCTGCAGGAGTCTGTCTGGATCCTGCTAAATATGAAAGACAGAATGTAAAATGTGGTGCGTCATACTGTACACATGCACGTTTTCATGTCAGAAGTGTTGTGTGCAGGATGTGCATTTGATTCCTCTGCATGTGTGTGTGTGTGTGTGTGTGTGTGGTACCTTGCTGGTGGTGGAGGCACTGTGGAGGCTGTCCTGTGACTTGCTGCTGGTTAAGGACGACTTGCAGCTTCGGTCTCTCTGTCTCTGTCTGCACTCCAGACAGTTCCTCACTGCCACGCAGCATACTGATGGACACACAGAGGTGGAGATGAAACCTGTAAGTATTTTATACTGGGGGAGCTTTTTACACATCATAACATTTCTTTTTGATGTACCACAGATGCACATATGTATTTGTTTTAAGGCTATGTACATTTGACCCAAAAGAACATGCAATATAAATACGATCTAATAAATATAAGTAAGCAGATACACTAAATAAAAAGATGGAATGTAATAGTTAAAGACTTAGAAATCTAAAGATGCAAAATATGATACATTTTAAGTGACTGTATCAATCGGCTATCATTCTGATAACAGTTCAGTGTCTGGAGGCAGCAGCCAATATTTTGGGGCTTCAAGTGGAATCAGCAGATATCCAGATAACGGATATCTGGGCCAAGGCGTACTCTTCTGTGCGCTGGGCATTGTTTACAGTCCAATTAGCAATTTGAGACGTGAAAATGAAGTTGGCAGGAGTTCACTGCCATAAACAGATATCTGCACGTGAATGCAAATAAAAAATGTCAGACAATAGCCGATGGATTCTGAGACTGAATTTCAGCCAAGGTGTCCCTGCATGCAACCAAAGCCCATTCAGAAACAGAATGCTTTCAATACCAAAATCTTGTTTCGTTGCCTACACATTCTGCACACATATGCAGACATCTGTTTATAGTGATTAGGATTTCTTAAACACTATTTTAAATTGGGGGAATATTTTCTTTCCCTGTTAACAGTCAGTCGGCTTAGTGACAGAAGATTAATCTAGAACCATTTCTTAAGTCATATATTATTAAAAAATGACATATTCTGTGTAAATGAGAAGGCACTGCTGCTTTTCTTTCATTAATATCATTGTAATTGTAATATCTTTGGGTTTTGGACAAAAAAAGAAAATCTGATGATGTTACCTAAGGTTTTGGGAAATTATGATTGGCATTAATTGAAACAATAATCAACTGATTAATCGTCAAGAAAATAATTGCTAGTAGCAGCCCTACTCAACAAACCCATGAAGCTTTGTGAGAGTCTGACTCCACAGTCAAAATGGTTCAGATACTTTGGTTAAGGCTGAATAAATCCAACGAGCACACACCCAGGCGGAGGCATTGCCTCATCAGCCCTCCTGACGACATGTTCTTCTCCGCTTCAATCTCGCTGAAGTTGAGGGAGCTGGCGAACACCAGTACGTCCACCATGGCCATGAGACGGGACAGGAAGGTGACCGCTGTTTCTGAAGACATGCCTTGTGTCGCCTCGATGTTCTCCAGCTCCGTCTGGGAAAGGGAGGATATATACACACACGCTTGCCAGTTATTCAGTGAAAAACCAGCATGTTAACACAATAAAGTGGATGCTCTCTCACTGGTTTAAGAAAGGTGGTGAGATACTGTAGTATCCTCTTCTTTTAAACAATGGAAATAACCTTTATAAAATGCATTATCATCGTGTTTTACATGAGCATGACCACAACAGTCATGGCTGTTTGTACCAACAAACAGGAAAAGCAACCTTTGGCATCATGCTGGTTTAGTGAAATACATACTTATATGATGAAATCTGGCAACATGAGGTGTTCTACACAACACACAGGAAGTACAGCCTGATGACACACAGGTAATGGTAACAGTGGGATCGTGACAGTAGCAGTGTGGCCTGGCACTAGTGCACAGACAGGTGAAACTAGCCTGGAGAATATTTCATAGGAAATTTAATTAGTCCCCTCATGTTGACACCAAGATTTAAATGACCAAATGTTCTGTATATCTACATTAAAAAATAAATCTGAAGGCAGCAACACAGGGGTTAAAACCTGCAACCAAACCAGTGTGTGGTTTGCTGTGTCTCTGCTTCAGTAAGCAGGATGTGCAGGGCTGTGGAGAGTCGACAAAGTGCAAGCATCTGGAGGCTGGTCAGAGCAAGTGAGCACAGACATTTGGGGGAATAACAGACACACAAGGTGAGGACAGAAGGGCTTGGGTTGGTGCTCTTAGCTCTTCTGGTGATGGTGGGAGTCTCAGGCTCTTTACGCACCTCTCCCCCTGCGCCTCCTCCCCCAGGAACAGGGGTCACCTCCTCTCCCTTTGACCCCCTCTGGGGTCCGGCTCCTCCTGCCTTCTTTAGTGTTGATACAAATGGGACAATCTTAGCAGATGCAACCCCCAAGGACTTCTGGAAAACTCTCATGCTTTTTCTCTCATTAACATACTCTATCTATTTTCACCTCTAAATATATCCTCTCATTATAATCTCTCCTTATTATTGATCCACCCCTTGGTTTTTAAGTCTTTTTTATTCCCCTTATTTGTATAATATTCTGACAATGTTAGAATATTATACCAAGTGTATCTAGTTCAGTATATCTGGCTCATATATTTGAAGAACTAGATACACTGAGAGGTCAATGCATACCCACGACAGATACAAACAGTATAAGGGGGAGTACTGATTAGCAGCAAAGAAGCACAACAAATAGAAACACTATGGATGTCAGACAAGCAAGGTTTAGTGTCAGTCACAATGGTAAATAAACCAGAAACAAAGTATTAGTAGAATAGAAAGAGAGCAGAAGAAACTGCAACTTACAGTGTTGGCACTACTCTTAGAACTCTGTACATGCAAAAACACAGACAAAAACAGAGACAAAAAAGACGAGAAAATACACAGAATACATGTAACACAGAGAGGAAAAGAAAAAAGAAAGATGATTAAATTAAATACGTTATCAAACTATCAAATTAAATAGATTGTTAATTTAAAGGGGTTAGAACAAAGATCAAATAAAGGTTCAAATACTGTGCAAGAAGTGTTAGGTTGACAGTTAAATATGTGGAGATACAGATGAGAGGAATCCTGAAAATGTTCTTGAAAGTTTAATTAGTTTACCCATTTAAAAAAATACAAAATATGGAACACAGGACAAAATCTAAAACCTATATAACAGGGCAGAGTATCAGTCCTTGATACCTTTAAAGTGACAACCAAAATAACCCAGTGCCAAGTAACATTGAAACTTCTCCAGTCAAACAATACCTGCGTTTGATACTTTTTGTACCCAGATCTAGAAAAAAAGACTATTTGTAAGGTTTTGCTCGCAGGGAGGAGTGGTGGAGGCATTTTACACAACTGAACGCATCCATTCAGATAATGGGTATTGAATTAAGTGGAAAAAAGGTATCCAATAAAGTACTCTATTGGTATCTGTATTGCCTTAAGGGTAAGGGTACTATTGAAATCTTTTAAATGACACCCAGCCCTGCTATTCAATCATGCAAGATCAACACTGCCCTGAGCATTGGGGGGGCGGGAGGGGGTTCCTCAAAGTCTGTGTTTGGCGTTAACAAATAAGTTACAGGCCTACATGAATGAGGCAGCTGTTGACCTGCAGTTTCCCCTCCTACCACAGAGGGGCACAGTAGAGCCACTTACAGAAGGGGAGGTGGCAGCAGACAGGAGAGGCAGGATGCCTCCACAGGCGATGATGATGTTGTCCACCATCTGAGAAATGAGGTGGATCGTGTTGTGGACGAAGATGATGTTCTCGTTGCTGTTCACAAAATCCATCACCGACTTGGTGGAGTGGCTGAGATGGAAAATAAGAGTTGGATGGATGATAAAAAAAATACAGTTTAGAAATTGATACATGATGGCTAATATCCTAAGTCTAATCTAATTTTAAATTCATGTGTGATCAGTACAGATGCCCCAAAAACAAGGCTTGAGTGCTAGTCATACTAGTTTATGGGATAAAAGATATTGTAGAGGTTTGTCTCAAACTACACTCACAGGTTTGTTCAAACTGACTGTATCTTATAATCAAAGGTATTAAAGATTTGAACGATGGTAAACTAACAGAGAAAAGCTAACTAACCTACTTTTGTGTCTGATTGCAAGAGACACACACATGAGACATCCTAACTCACCTCCTCCATACATGCACATCAGTCTCCAGGGCGAACAACAGGTCAGTGAGCAACCTCTGGTGCATTGGAGACCATTTGAATTCCGGTATGCGGAACATGGTCGTGCGCGGGCCGGGGCTGAACTGCCGGCGCTGCTCCTCCGTCATGGGCATGCCCCTAAAACCCAGATCGACGCGTAGGTCCCGCTCCAGCTGGGCTGCGGTGCGACCGTGGAGGGCCTGAAACATGGTGGGGGCAAAGATTCGGTCAGCCAGCAGAGGGCTTTCAACACATCTCCTACTAGTTTAATAGAAAACTTGGCTTTCACACAGTTATGAAACTCAGTTTCATTAGCGAAACCACAGAAGACTCTCTGGGACTTCTGTATTCCCTGATTTATTAGAGAATTAGTTCATGTGTGGGCAGTCGCTTGGCTTTTCTGGTGAGACAAAGTGTCCATGGCTGAGCTTTTTACACTAATCAACACACAGAGACAATCACAGTGGGGCTGCTGCAGCCTTAGGGTTGGAGAAGAAGGCTTGTCATTGCCACTCAAAGCTTCCTAGGTGTGCTGGGTTTTAGTTGAAAGACAGCGGGAGAAAACATCCAAGAATGACGCTTGGTAATGAGACAGTATACACCCATCAACCACAACATTGAAACCACTGACAGGTGAAGAGAATAATTAATCATCTGTGTACAATGTAATGTTCTGCAGGGAAACTTTGGGTCTTGGCATCATGTGGATGCCACTTGAGACGCACCACCTGCCTCAACACCGCTACAGACCAAGTGCCGCCATCATTGCAACAACACTCCCTAATGGCAGTGGCACCCCTCCAGGACAATGCACCATACCACACCGCAAAAACTGCTCAGGATCAGCCAAAGCCACACACAAACATACCTGAGTAGTCGCGGTAGTTTGGATCTTCTTCGTGTCTTTGTCTTTTCCGTCATCTGACCTCTCTGTATCAGAGGTGGTGCTGGCTGTGTCTCCCCCAGTCTTAAGCCCCGCGACCTCTCCCTCTGCCCCAGATGTGCCCTCTCCCTCTGGGAAATCGGGTCTTGAGGCTCCCTGTATCTGGGCTTGGCTCTCTGCCTCAGCAATAGAGCTGATGTCAGCAAGAGGGCTCTGGATCTTAAAGGGCCCGTCCTCTGGAAGTTCCCCAGATGTGTGGCTCTGGGTCTGCGTTAAATCAGAGCCGCAGCTGGTCATGTGGGCCAACAGGCTGAGGTCATCGCTGGCGCTGGTTGTGGAGTGAGCCGGGACTGGGCCGGATGGAGTGGGCTGGTCTGGACTCGGCAGTACGAGGGGGTCTGTGGCTGCCAGAGCTGGGAGCAGCTTCTCGTCAACCTGGAGGAGATGAATGGGGCGATAAAAAAGATAAAAGAACATTTCGACATTTGGAAAAATCTGCAGCAACGACTATTTTTCTTTTGAGACAGTAGAAAAACTATGTGGTACTACATTCTATGTCGGCAGGGGAAGATGCGGATCCACAGACTTTAATCACAGATAATCTTCATATTACATCTTACCTTGCTGAAGAGAAATCCGTTGTTGCTCGGGACACTGTCCTTCTCATCAGCCAACGTGATGAGCGGACCCATGTTCCCATCATCCTCCAGGCTGACACCCGAAAGCCCCAGGCTTGACGCCATCCCGACCCCTGAGCCTGGCGTGTCATCTTTAGGTGCCAGATTCCCATTTAGGTTTTGAACTACAGCGCAGTAAGCACTGTCCAGGAGAGAATCCACCTCTACCAGAGGTCCGTTCTCCATTCCTCCCCCACCTCCTCCACCCACACCACCACCAAGGCCTTCTGGAGATAAGTCCAGGTCATCCAGCTTCACTTCCGTGGCCTCTACCTTCTCTGCTTTAATGTCCACCAGCAGGTCGTGGACCTCCACCCTCACCCCTGGACCAGCGGCCTGCTCCCCAGGTGTCAGGGATTCTCCGTTGGGTCGCTTCACAGCGCCCTCTGCGAGGAGGTTCCGCGAGTCTCCTCCGGCCCCCTCGCTGTACTCTGCCTCGCTCTCGGGTGTTTGTGTCTGGGAGTTGTCATCAATCTCCAGGTTGCCGTTGACCACAGGGGCGGGCGTAGCGGAAAGCCCAGAGATAGTGGACACAGAGCCTTTCTTCCCTTTCTTCATGTTTTCCTCCTCCTGGCGTTGGTACTCTTCGTACATCTTGGCCAAGTACTCTTTATGGGCTTCGTAGGTCACCTGTGACAGATGGTGGGGATGGAATTGGTTGTGTGATCGGAACACAAGCACTGACAATAGCTAACCTTCACCTCAATCAACATCAGCGGAGTTCATAGATCATGTGTACCTAAGGCTGCATGGATAAATTTGGGACTAGCATAACAGGGCTATTAGACCATCATCCATAGACATCATTTTAGGCTGTGGGAACCTGTGATCGTACTTTTAACCATGTTTTTTGACATTTCATAGACTAAATGATTAATCGATTAGTCATGAAAATAACTGGCAGATTAACTGATGATGAAAATATTGTTAGTTTCAGTCCTATGAATCACATCAACCAAAGGAGCTAAATGACATGTGACATACTTGTGCATGAAAAAGAAAACTAAATCTTTAAAATGAAAGTCCATCTTCCACCCAACTTTAACATATTGTTCTACAGTATCTCATTGATTAATTACTCTGTGATCATCAGTGGATTTAAGTCGAGATTAGCCTTGTCAACCTTCTTTGTCTTCTTCTACTTGGTTTATTTGCTCTGGCAGATGCATCTGCTCCACCTCCTGGTTAAACAGATTTCTACCTGACCTGGCCTGCCTCTGGCCAATCACAACCATTAACCTAATATGGGACATGTTTCAGAGGATGACTGACAACTGGCGGAGCCTTTGTGCTTTACGTGATGACACCATTTTTGGTTTGCTTACAGGCCGGGGACACTTTGGTGAACATAAACCTAGCTTAGGAAAGACGAGCGCCACAGATGATGTGGAACTTTCTGTTGAAGTACCATTTTAAAATCCTGATGACAAAAACTGTCCTACTTGTTCACAGACATATTGATGCTGCACCATCACATCTCATCTCTACACGCTGCAGTGTCTGTTTACATTTGTCCGTCGCTCAGCGGCATTTTGATTTACAGCCGTAAATAACGCCTCTTGGAGACTGAAATAGAACTGAGAGGTTTCAGGCTAATGCTGATGCCAGGCTGTAATTTCTACTCTGCTTCTACAGGATTTACTAACATCTCAAACTGCATTTAAACTACTTCCAACAACAATTTTGTTACAGTGTTACAGTGACAGTGATTGCAGCAGTGGGAAAATATGGGCTAAAAACTGAACAGTAAAGCCCTGAATAATGTCAAATGTAATGTGGCTGCGTGGCATTCTAGTCTATTGAAGGCTCCTCTAGGTGGAAAACTGTTTCTGTGTCCTAATCGATGGATTTCTTCGTGTTTGATGGTTAATTGTAAATGAAAAATGGTGGATGTACAGATAAGCCTTTGCTCTTTGATACTTTGAGTGCACATCTCACTCTCACCTTTGAGTGTGCGATGGATAGGGTATCAACCCAAACCCTCCACCCTCCCCATTCGTATTTGATGGCGTGATAGAGCAGGATCCTGAAGATGTTGTACACCATCTCTGTTATCTTCTGCTCCTCTGGGTTCTTGGGGTTGATGTATCCCAGGGAGAACATCCAGTCCTGCCACACAGAGCACTGCAACAGGCAGCTGGGACACAACACAAACACTGGATGTGAGTTGGGCTGCAGCCGGAGCTTATTATCAAAATATAACAAGAAGTAAAAGACAAGCAGTGAAACAAATGCAAGTCTAGTCATTTGTGTGCTCTTACCGCCGGTTTTCTCGGCTGTTACTGAAGAGTTTGATCATGTCGGAAAGAAAGAGTCTTCTGACTTCCATCAGCTCTGCGCTGGGAGAGGAGTTCTTCAGCAGGGTGGCCACTACCTTCAGAATCACTGGGTGGGAGGTAAGAATCAGAGAACAGGGGAGAGGAAGTGGAAGAGGAACGAGATGAGAGTGTGAGAGAAACAAATATTTAAAAAGTATTTTGAATGAGAGAGAAAAATTGTGAGGGACAAGAGAGTGAGAGGCAGATCAATAAGTGGGAGATGGCAGCAGTGTCGGCTTCTGAAATGAGCCTTTGTTGTTTGTTTACTCACATTAAAACAACACTGCATTATTGGCAGACCAAAGAACGCGGAGAGACAGGCAGAAACAGGCTACAGTGCTTTTGTACTTACTGGGATTCTGGATCTTGACAGTGGAGTCGGGCTCAGGGTGGGGTTTGTGAACCACCTGGGTACAGACCTGCTCTGTCAGAATCTGCGCACACACAGAGGAGTTAACAGCCGTCAATTAAATAAGACAACTATCACCTAAATTCTGACAACTTATCACTTACTGTACGTTGCTATAGTAATGCAGCATGTTAATGAGCCAATCACTTACCTCATACAGAGTGTTGTAGGTGGTGACAGAGACAGTGTTGGTGTGCATCATCAGCCTCTCCCCCAGCAGTGTGAACAGACTGTGCGTGTGCATGATCTCTACCTTCCTCCTGCAGGGAAACACACACACACACACACACACACACACACACACACACACACACACACACACACACACACACGCAGCTTGCCATTCATTACTGAATTTATGACAGTTGAATTTGACATTGATTGTCAGTGCCCTGATGACAGTCTGATATTGGCAGGTGGCACCATGTGGCCCTGTCAGTTATGACGGGACTAAAGAGGACGAGAGATGAATACCAACAAGAGAAATTAAGGAGCGACATTAACGGAACGGCAACACTGCAGGCGTCACCGGGGCAACGTTTGTGTGGCTGCACATTATTAACTTTGACGATTAACCTTGCCAGTAGGTGAAAATTGTGTCTCTGAGAGGCTTTTAACTTGAGAGGCTCAGGAATCAGGGTTGACTAATTTTTTAAAATTGAATTAAGTGAATAATGCTCAGCCTCTGTAAATTTCTGACCGTAATCAGGTCATTAAAATGAAGAAACTAAGGAAAGTTTGCACAAAATTCATTCATATATATTCTTAACAAAGCATCTCGCTCCCATTATCTTGTTTAAACTAGTTTAATCTGCTACTAATTTCCCTTTATTTAAACAGAATAACTACATTTTGCTGAGATTGTAAATTCTTTTTGAAATTCAGTCCCAACCCTCTTTGTCTATTTGAACAAATTAAGAGAAAAACAGAAAATATATAACTGTATGCTTTATGGCACACTTTATGCAGAAATAAAAGCATTATGTGTACAAATCCTCTGCTTTCTATCAGAATGAGGGGCTACATGAAAAAAAAGGGATGCAGCCTTTGTCAATTACACCCCAAAGCTATGGAACACACTGCCCATAGATATCAGGTAAGCTAGCGCGCTAAATATTTTCAAAAGAAAGCTAAACGCGTATATCTATTCACTTAAGCCTTGAGCTACTTTCAACTCTTTTAAAATCTTACTTGATTTCATGATTTATAGTTTTACAACTCCATCCATGTTTTAAACTGTTTTAAATGTCCTTTTATATTGAATTGCCTGTTTTATCTCCAGACATGCAGGCCCACCCACAGACATGGCTAAGCCCCTGAAAAGGTCCAGTGAATGGGCCCTCCCCAAATCTGCTGTACCCATGTGAACGCATGGGCATGATCTCTCTCCTAGTTCTAGTCATGTGGCTGGCTAGCTGCAGTATTTCAATGCTGCAATGGTTGCATACAAAAAAAAGTTGTACTATTTTCAGGAGGGGGGTTTTCATCATGGAAAAGGCTACATTTAATTAGAGCAACAATAAATACGATGTTGATTGTTGTTGTTTTGAGAGGTAATGGTGCATATTATTATTATTATTATTTCTTATATTTAGGATGAACATGATTATTTCAGGCATCACCCCTCCTCCCCACCTGTGCATCCCAGAAAGCCCCCCACTTCCCACCCTTATGAGCGTCCCTGTAGACATGACTTCGACTGTCAAACAACAGTGTAGAAACTCAGTATAACCCAAATTGCTTTTGCTTTAATCTATAACATTGACAAAACTATAAAACAGTCAGTGGCTCTGAAATCATGATTATGGTAGAAAATTACATTTTTTATAATGCTGTTTTTTTAAAACTGACAAATCGTCAAATTAAATCACATAAAAACAGGGCATGTGAAATTGATTTAAGAGTATTTAACATTATCATATTAAATGAAATAAATTGAAATGTCTTTCAAAGGTGTAAATGTTTTATGTATAATTTAATTGCTGTCTGGATCAATAAAATTTCCAGAAGTATCGAGGTGACTAAACTTAAAGAGGCAGCGCGACAGGATGTTTGGTTGGAGCAGATGTTAAGTAGGTGGGGGGACTGAAGGTGCAGGGCTCAGGTGCAGCTCGGCAGCTTGCTCCCATGTCGTGCAGCGAGAGGCGTGTGTGTCACATGGGATGAATAAATCCCCCAGCATTCATTGCCACTCATCAAGGTTCCACCTCCCTGCCAGTGCACACTGTCAAAATGATTATTCCGCCTGGACGTGATGATGAGGACATTATCTTCACACACACAAACAAACAGCCTTTCTAAGGCTCACTGGAGGCTGCGCTGCTGTAGTTTTCTCCGTTTTTACTGCAGTGTGTTTCCTCACTCTCAGACCTAAATGTGAGGCCATCACTACCCTGATGCGGTATTTCTGTTTTAGCTGTGACAGAAAAAAAGATTTAAGTGCTCCCTTATTCCGATGGTTCTCCATTTACTGAGCATTAAACACCAAACAAAGGAGAACACCAGACAGAAAGCACAGAGACAAAGAGGTACTGACTTGTGACCGAGGTGCTTGAGGAAGTAGCCCAGGACTTTGAGTGCTTGGACCCGGATACTCTCACTCTTAGAGGCCAGGAGCTTGCAGATCACCCTGTAACACGTCAAACACACAGCCACACTGATCAGTGACAGTGAAGGAATCACAATACCTTAGATGAAGACTAAAAGTGAAAAACACGGTTCTTCTGTGTGTGTAGTAAACACCTGCTGTCTGATACTCAGTAAACATCCTCAAAGTTAGCAACACGTGTGCTGACTGAAGAATTTTCCTCAAAGGAGTTTGCTCAGAGGACATAAAAGTAAAAAAAAAAAAAAACACAGTTTGCTGACTAGCTCTCCGACAACAGAAGATTTACCATAGCAACCAAAAACACATCCATGTGCAGTTGTGCTTTAGGGGACTTAGCTGCACAAGTAAGTACAGTAAGAGTCCTTCTTTGAGAAATCCTGCTGTGTGATTGAAGCTTCCCTTTGTATATGGAACATGGCTATTGTAAGTGAACATATACACAACGGCTTAAACATGCAGTAAAGCATATGCGTTATTGTTGCTACTCAAAACTGAGGATTCATTTGCTCATCAAACAAATCATGTAATAACGACAAAGACTACAAATGTTACTTTGCACAATAAAAACCAGTTTCTTCCTGCTTTCTAAATCTTCAATAAAATTATTCTCTTAAACACATCAAAAATAGGAAATGTATGGCCTTTTAATCTATGAATCAGTTTCCTTTTTTTCAGCTTAACTTATCTGTCTATCAGTACCAGGGCTGGGTGATATGGATCAAATATCACAATATTTTTTAGCAAATACCTCGATATCAATACTGTGACGATATTGTAGGATTGACTATTTGTGGCTTCACAAAACATTTACACAATGAAATCTTTGATAAATTATCATTAGGAATGTGGATATAATGACGAAGAGCCAGGACATATGCCACGTCCTTTACAGCTTGGACAATGCAAGGGTGGGTGCTACTCTTATGCCTACTCAATGACAACTTACAAGGGCGCGGAGGCAGGCTGCACGTGATGCTGCTAAGCTGCCATCGCCAGCACTGTGTCACAGCCTACTCACCAGAAATCCTGAGTTCAGACCTGATCTTCTTCCAGGCATTGTGTTTTAGAGTTTGTATTAGGCCTAGAATATTGTCCGTGTAACAGATCGTAAAGCGCTGGGTAGCCTTGCAATAAATGATCAACTTCTCCATATTTGTCATAGACTGATATTTAAGAAAGGAAAGAAAGATACCTGCAGCCTGTGATTGGTTGTTTCTCATCACATGACACACGATGCACTTTAATGCACTCCAAAAATTGTCTTTCTCAGGGCGCATCACTGGAAGAGAGCTTGGGGCCGACTAAGCTCGTCAATGGAGCCACTACACCACAAAATTTTTTACAGAACGCACGATAATAACCAGCCATCCCCAGAAAATGACAGAATTCACGTCACATTCAGGGAGCTGGGAAATCCAAGATTGCTTGCACTTTGGCATGCACTGGGCAAACCTGACCATGCCCTACTTTTTTACCCAAGTATGTAACAATACCCTTCTCAAACTCACATTTGGCCAAATTTAGAGTAAGGGAAGCGGAACGCAGGTGATCAAAAATCTCACGGTGGGTTTTCAAATGGTCAGAGCTTGGAAGTGACGTCGTCATTCCCCCATTTGAGCACATTGCCCAGCCCTCATTGACACTAGATCATTTATATTTCTGTGTATTGTAATTAATACTGTGTATTGGATGTGTGTTGATATAAAAATGCATTAACAGTTAAGGTCTAACCATGAATGTAACCAAATCTTTTTCAGATATACAATGATTAGTGTCACCTTATTCCATTTCTCTGGTCAAATGCTGGGATCATGGATGCTGGATGTTCAGACATAAGAGCCACTAACAGCTGGAGCACGTCATGGATATTCTCATCCTGTGGAGAAAAGAAAGCAAAGTTTAAAAGGTGAAAAAAGGCGGAAGAGGAGGGTTTAAGGGTTAAGAGGACAAAGAGAGAGTTGTAAGGGTGGACAGGGAGCGGGGATTGCAAAAGGAGCAGGTGGTATTTCAGAGCGAGAATAGATATAATTGTTACAGAAGAGTACATTCTGTTCAGTTCATTGTTGCGCCATTTTTCACGCTGTCACAGCGCCGAAGCTGACTCACACTCTCACTCCTTTAAGTGGACCATAACTCCGGCCCACAAATTATAATGCACATTTTGCCACCAGCTCCACTCAGCCGCTCTCTCTGTCTCTCTCTGTCTCCTTCTCTCACAGTGTCTCTCTTTGGCACTGAAGTTAGCTTTTACCTCATGCATGGTCAGTAGGTAGTTGAGAATGCTCTGCAGCTCGTCCTCCTTCACGCCCCGGTCCTGTGAAAAACAGAAACGGCATCTTTAACCGAAGCATTCATGATCTACGGTTTTTTTTTTACATCATCTTAATCTCAGAAGACTTCATTAATTCTGTTCCTGGATGATGCTTTTTAACCGTGAGGCAGCAACAACTTCACATACACATATGTAAATACAGGAACAAATCAATACAAGCACACACAAACACAAAAGACAGAGTGCTTCATTCAGGCTTCTGATCTATAATGCGATTCTCCACGCGCACACACACGCACACGCGCACACACACAAACTCCAGATTAAGCCCGAGGTTCCCAAGAGGGAGGAAAACAACAGAGGACATAATGGAAAAAAGCGATTTCTTGCAACTTCATGCATGAGTGTGATGAAGATAATGGTAATCAGTTTCTCTCACTGTACCTTCAGTATGAGTTGTTTGAGGAAGAGGAGCATGAAGGCTCTGAGCGAGATGATCTCCTTTTGGGATGGCCTTGGTCCGTCTAAATAAACACAGCCAAACAAAAGAATAATTTCCTGTTAAAAATCCATTTTTATGCACGATAATGATCAGCTAAATAAGTCCGTAGCTCAGTCTGAGTGAGCCCTACTGTGTACTGATATTAGCTTTTATTAGGCTTCCTGGAGAGCAAAGAAAAACATGTTAACACACACATACACGCACTCTTAGACAGAACTGTGAATCACTGTCATTAACTCCAGAAGCAATTTGGCAATCTGGATATTTTATAGTTGTACTAATCTAACTGATTACAGCAAAGACATGGCAATTTACAAAAACCTGATTGATGGTCCAAATGATCCAAACCAAACAAGCACTGTAATCCACTGTATCTACTTTAAAGCGCTGGCACTCCATCAGCTGTTTGCTGTGGTGGGCTACAAAGAAATAATCAAGCTGAAAACACAAAAGCATCTGACTCATACACATAAGCAATTCCTCATGTGGGTCTGATGTCATTGCTCCTCTCTGAAAGGTCTTTTGCCTTTCTTGGTGCATTTAGCTCCATTTTGCTGTGATTCATAACTGCCTCAGACCTTCATGACCTTTAAACATGTGCTTTAAGAGTCGCTAAGAGCCACCAGGTTCAGGATATTGTGTTTTCAACTGTTTTATTTCTTCTGAAATTTGGCTGCATTTAGCTTCAACAATGGCTTCCTTTTTACCTCTGATACTACGGCACAGTAGCCCTTTTAACAGACAAAAAAAGGACGACTCAGATGTTGGCAATCCATCTTCATTGTTGTAATAGCATTTCAGTCATTTTTGAGGTGTTTAATGTGTGCGCCAGATACACTAGGAGCTTAGGGCTGTGATGAATCGGTTCGAAACAGCTGCCAAATAACTAACTAATGGAATTGGGTGCCAAACAGAAAAAGATGCATAGTTTCAGATCAAAGCAAAAATGATATAAAACCCATCCTTAACAAATAGGGCCATTTTTCCTTTAAAGGGATAGTTAGAATTTTTAAAGTGGGGTTGTATGAGGTACTAATCCATAGTCAGTGTATCACCTACAGTAAATGGCGGTCGTCGCACGCCCAGTTTGGAGAAGCAGGCAGGAGTACTGAAACGGAAGCTCAAGCAATGTGGTGCTATGGATGGGGGCAGCAATAAAATGGATTTTGGCCACAAACAAACAAAAAACCCACTGTAGAAATTTTACATCACTTCAAGTGTATGCTATATTTAGAATATTTTCACAGCTCTACCTTGACCTCAGACAGTCCTCTCTGATGGGGAACAGATGCTGTTATATTGCTCTCTTCAAAGCCAACAGACTTCTTCGACAATAACATTAACTTTACCTTGCTAATCATGGAATCTGCTGGTCTGCAGCTGCCTCGATCGTTAAGTTTGTTTGTGTTATTGTGTGACTTTGGTATATCCAAACTGAACCTTTAAAACACCAAAGTCACACAATAACACACAGCAAACTAAGTGGTTGAGACAGTGGTAGACCAGCAACTCCATGCTCAGGTAAATTACCGTTTTTGACCATGGAGTGGTGGCTCTGATAAGAGTATCACTTTCAGATCAGTTCCCTGTTGGAAAAGGCTGTCTGACAGCAAGGTACAGAAGTAAAAATAATCTTAATATAGTATACACTTAAAATGACATTGATTTTTTTTTTAGGGGTGACTTTAGGGGTGACTTTTTTCAGGTGGCCAAAATACGTTTTGCTGCCGCACCACAGCAGTGCATTGCTTATCTTCTGTAGTGGTACTCCTGTCTGCTTCGCCAAGCTTAGGGCATGCTGCCCGCCACCTACTGTAGGCAGTAGACTGATTATAGATAAGTACCTTCAAATGCCACTTCAAACTAGAATGACCTTATCACAGTTGTATACCTCTGTGAACAAGTCATGTTGAAGTTTACATCCAGACTCATAGCCATGACAGTTGACAATGCTACAAATATGGATGTTACTGCAAAGATGCTACATACTCTCAAACAGTGGTTCCCAACTTGTTCACGCTCAAAAAATGGGTCACAGGTCCATTCTAAATGGACCGCAAGTTACTCAGGAACGTTTCAAGTTTGTTAAAAACACACTTCATTTTGAAGAACAGTAAATTTCTGACACAGGGCGTTTAATTTGAAGTACTGTGTATTGCTGTCGATGACTAACGGACAGCTACTTGACAGAGACAAAGGCAAGTATGACTCTGAATGTATTTAACTGTGTGGACCTTGAACTAGTGATTAAGGAGACATCTAGACCCCATGGCTGGACCAGTTGGGAACCATTGTTCTTAAACAAGGATGCTTTGCACGAATCTTCCCGGCAGCATAGCACAGTCTTGAGATGGACACCCAAGATTAGTGTCACCAATTCAGTATCCAACCAGATGTTACCCCTTCTGCTCCTGAGTCATGACTATGTTTAATGGCGAGAAAACATTATGATGTCACAGTGAAGTTGACCTTTGACCTTTTGGATAAAAAATTTCATCACTTCATCATTATATCCTGTTAGATATTTGTGTGAAATTTTGTCATTATTAGCGCATTAGTTCTTCAGCAAAAAAGCATGTTTTTTTTTTTAGGTCACAGTGACTTTGACCTTTGACCGCCAAAATCTAATGAGTTCATTGTTAAGTCCATGTGGACGTTTGTGCAAAATTTGAGGAAATTCCCTCAAGGCCTTCTGGTGATATCGTGTTTATGAAAATAAGACAGACGCAAGGTCACAATGCCTTTGACCTTTGATCACCGAAATCTAAACAGTTCATTGTAAGTCAAAGTGGACGTTTGTGCAAAATTTGTGGTAATTCCATCAAAAATTCCTGAGATACTACATTCACGAGAATGGGACGTACTGATGTACAACGCAAAAACATTATGCCTACAGCCATGGCTATCGCTGACACGGAGGCATAAAAATCCAAACTATCCCTTTAATGGTCCCAGTGGCCACTGCAGCCAGACAAAGTTGACTCTCTCTTCCCTACTTTGCCACTCATTCTCCATCTACTTCAACTACTCTTCTACAGATGTCATTAACAAACAAACAAGTTAGTAAGCAATAAACCTCACAAGCTGCCGGTTCTCATCAGCATTCAACATTCCCAACAGAGGTTTGTTGAGTTTATAAGGCAGCAATAAACATTTATGATGTCCAGCTTATGTGCATTTGCCACCGCACACTTTGCTGTGTCAGGGCGTTTGGAATTGACCTTATTTTATACAAAGCCAGAGTACTGCAATAGAAAACAGTGTTTATTGTAAGCTCAATAAAATGCACCTCGTCCTCTCAGAACATTTAAACCGATATCTGACCCGTAAGTGCTTAGCCAGCTGAAGTAAAGCGGAGAGAAACATAAAAGACGGAGGGTGTGAAAGAAGGAAGATACGTAGCTTCTCCCCCCTATTTGCATCATGCTCTGCTGGCCTTGAATCACACGAGTGTGTACGGGTTTCAGTCTGTTCACCTGCTCTGCACAAAGCCAAAACATGACACCAAAGCGCTCCCCCGTGATTCATCATCATTATCTGTCAAGCTGGTGCATGTTGGTGGAGTAGTGACACTCGCCATCCATCATGGTGACGCAGCAGCTCTGTGTCAAACATGGACGCACCAGGTGAATGAGTGCGAGTGCAACCTCCTTTTTCAGGGTCTTTTAAGAGGATTTGAGCAAAGCTTATTTTCATCTAAACCACTTCTCAGGGGCAGCTTTAATTATCGTCTTTTGCTCTTTGAAATTAATTTTCTTCCTCTTGTGCTCCTTTTATCCTAATTCTGAGTCAATGGTTTTATCCAGACATTGTGAAAACACTGTTTTGTTCTGCCAGATAACCTGACAACCTGTGAGGAGTCAAACTGTAATAAACCTATGCACTTTCTTTGTGTGTGAATCGTAATAAGTGTGTGTTTGTTCTGACTTTGGGCTCCTTGCAACAGCTACACACTCAAGTTGATTTGATCTAAAAATACAGTGAATTCTGCAGTTTGTTGAAGTCTTTTCTTTCGAGTTTTGTTTGTTGATCTACACTCAGTCTGTGTGTGCTCAAGATTACATAGGGACACAAAATATATTTACTTGGATTTAACACACTGTTAAATTGCATTATTGTACAATACATTCAAGGCCATAACATAAAACGTAAAACAAAATATATAAAACTAGTGGTATCACTGAGGTGAGCTGAATAAAACAAAAATACATAAAAATGGAGCCACTTTAAATAACTATGCCTTTTTTTTTCAGCTGCATTCTTTCTCTCACTCAAAAGAAGCTATTAAATCACTGTTGCACTGAGTTCAAAAGCAATGTACCTGACTAATGCTAAAGGCCTGAGGTGTTTTTATTAGGTACAGTACACGCTCTCCCTTTTTGTATTTCTAAAAGCAATTTTTAAACATCAAATGGAGCTATTTGTAAAATACGAGAAAAGCTTGGAGAGGAGCTGTGTATTTCTAAGCAGGGTTTCAAAGATTCAAAGCAGGTGTGGGGTAAAAATACACTAATACAAAAAAAATACTGTATATCTGCAACATGGATTCAACCTCATTACTTCAGACGGAGGCGCAGTTAAACACATTTCTACCCACAAAGCCCATTGTAGGTTCAAAATATCTGTCCATTACTATGCAAATTAATTCCATCGGTGCATATCACACTCTTACAGTATGGTCAAGTACACACACACGCAGGCTTCCAAACCACAACTAGCACATCCTTTAGCTTTGAACGGCCATTAGTACAAGTCTGAGGCTAATTGCTGCTGTTATCAGTGGTTCTTTATGGAGCTGGATCCCCGCCGTCAAACAGCAATATCGCCAAACAGAAAGAAAGCCAGACAGCCACTTGATTAGAAATTCCAAAAGCTCCCTTGGATCTGCCAATCAAATCCGTCTGTTGCCATGGCAACGTGGGATGCGTACTCATAGTCAGTGGAGGGTCCCGGGCAAAAGACTAGGTTGATTAAAGTGAAAGGCCTGCGCCGACCTTTCTGAGGCTGCGGTGTGTGGCAACAGTGGCCGCGTTAACGCTGCTCTCTGCTGAATTACAAAGCCATCGACACGTATCTGATTTGTGGCGGCGCAGTGTTTGGAGTAAGATGCGTTTTATAATTGCATTTCTTTTTAAAATATGGAATCTATGAATCTTTAATAGTTTTGTTTCCACACACACACTGCATTCACTGGAAGCACAAAAGCATGTGCACATATTTCACTTCTACATAATAATAATAATAAAAAAAAAAGATTTCTATTACAAAAGCTTCACATGTACACAGCAGCATTATTCTTCTTAAGAGACAACAACCAATTTCTTACAGGAAAAAAAACATGTATTCTCTTTTACTACAATGGTCTTACTCACTCTCAAACATGCAGACACATTTGCAAAAGGGAGCTGCTCAATCTTGCTCATGAGCAACAAGAGAGTTTGTTAAGGGAAAGTTACCACTTCCACTCACACCCACTGAATGCATGTATAGTGTCCGTGTGTCACTTTCTTTCCTGTCCTTATCTCCATGTTAAACGATGATCAAATAGCTATCTGCATTTTATGCAATTTAAGGATGCTGTAATTATTTGACCTGACATTACATAAAGGATTTCTGCAAAACTGCAAAGCCATTCAGACCCATTAAACTTCCATTAGCTATTTAAGTCCCATTGATGATTGACTTCAGGTCTTCATGCTGGTCCTAAGTTTTAGCTGTAAGCTGTAACCTAAAAGATAAAAGCTAGCTGTAAGCTAAAAGCTAAAAGTGATTTGACACATGACGTTTGGTTGAATTTAGGTTGTGACCTCAGGGGACCAAAATTCAATGTCAGGACAACATCTAATGTCAATGTGATGTAGAATTATGATGACGTTGATGTTTTGCTAGCATTGTTATTAAGTAACGTCTCATGCTAACGTCATCTCGACGTAGAATAAAAATATTTAGTCATAAGATATGAAGAACAAAACCAAACGTATGGAAAACATCATACGAATGTTATCAATCACACATTGTGAAATTCTAACTTTAGACATTTAACACATCATCGGCACAGATTTCATTCCAACCAAAATTTAACATCTGTCAGACGTAAGAGTACAACGTCTTTCTGACATCATATTGACATTCGGTGCCAGCTGGGTAACTCATCATGAAAAGCTAACCTTCACCTATCTCATACAATTACATGCAATTCTTATTTACTGCATAAAACTATGGGTACTGTAGAATTAAAGCTACAGTTGGTAACCTTTCTACTCCTCTGCCTTGTAGTGCTTCCAATGGCCTTACTGCACATGAACAGAAACAACCAATCAGAGCAGAGGAGGCTCTAACACAGCTGTCAATCATGTCAATCACTGCTCGAGAACTATGTTGTCAAACTGTCAAACTAAGCAGCGCTGATCAATATAAGTCAATATTGTGTTACTGTATCGCCTTAAATGTTGTCAGAAACATATTTTAGTGTACTGTTTAGCTGTGAAATGAAAAGGTTGGTCCGGCAGCTGGGTGGTACTTTCTCATTTTACAGCTAAACAGTACACTGAAATATGTTTCTGAAAACATTTGAGGCGAGAAACAGGCAATGCAGTAACAGAATTTTGATTCGTATTTGTTTAGCGCTGCTTAGTTTGACAGTTGCCCGCAGTTCATGAGCAGAGATTGACATAATTGACAGCTGCCTTGGAGACTCATTGGCTCTGACTGGTTGTTTCTGGTGTGCTGCGGTCAATTCAAATGCCATTAGAAGCAGTAGGAGGAAGAGGAGGGACATGATTTCTTTAAAGACTATCTAACTCATGCACTTCTTTCAGGATATAGTAGCCATTTCAGCAAATATGACACAAAATTATTTTGATAAGAGTTATCAACTGCAGCTTTAAAGTAAAAAAAAATAAATAATAGATGGGTCCAACCCTGGTTCAGACGTTGTTTGACCACCCGATAAGCACTTGGGTTGGAGCTTATGACACCTTAAATTGCACAAAGGTATGAATGTGACAGTGAGTGTGTTGTGTTTTTGTGTGGTAGCCCTGTAATGGCACAGGCTGCAACACAGGACAAACATAGAAGATGGATGGATGGACAAACTGACGGGCGAATGAATAATGTAAATACACATTTCACGTGTTTCAGAGATTATTACCACTATATGTGTAGAATCCACTAAATCCAGTAAAACGCTGCGTCACTAAAAGATGTTTAGTATGTTTAAGAATAATAAAGACAAAGAAGGTGGAGTGCGTAAAGTCAGAAAATTTAAGATAGAAATGGAGAAACCGAATAAAACCAAACAAAGTCATATACTATATAGACAGATAGACTAAGTCAGCAGTTAAGCTCCAGTGGCCGTTAGAAGTGTCTTCTCACAGCGATAATGTCTTTATGTGTGCAAATTGTATGCAGGTGTGAACCTACCAAGACCTTTGGGGGTGATTCCACTGCACTCCAGCGGGTTGATGGCCCAGTAGTAGTATTTCAGAGTGTGCATCAGCTGCAGTACGGTGCCAACACGGCGGATGGTGGTGTAGATGGTGGCGGTGCCGATGAACTCCGATGATAGGTATGTGTAGAGGGATAGCTGAACCTGAACACACACACACACACATCCATTAATACAGTACATATGGGCACACACACACAAAGGTCGACGGACGAATACAAATTGTCAGAGACCTGCTGGAGAGAAACAAATCATCTGTGTGTGTTTCTGGTGTTCAAACAAAAGGCAGTTTTATTGTGAAAAGAGCCGCGGGGGAATGAAAGGAATCTTCCCTCCAGCTAAAGCGCCAATGTTTTCTGCTTTGTGTTATTTCTGATGTTTCTGTGCCTGAAGCTGTCAAGCATCTGAGGAGCTCCTTACGCAGCGCTGACATTTAAGGAGGGCGCTCTCCAATTGCTTATTTGCTCCCTCCCTGCCTCCTTCTGTTCCCTTTTTCCCTCTCTTAATATTCCTCTAACCAATCCTCTCCATCGCCTGCACACAGGCTTGCGTTTGCTGCACGCTCACAAGTCTCCGAGCTCATTACAGTGACCACGACGCTAAGGACCAGCCTTAACGAGGTAGCGCTGGTTAAGCGGATGAAATTAGCGGAGTGCCGCGGCCTGACCATACCACATCACAGCTCATCTCGAATGGAGAGCGCACTCAGCTGGCTTAAATTGCCTTCATTACATTACTTTTTTCACACATTAAGCTGATGTGTTTATCTGTTGCGATTTACAACAGGTTGGGCTGCAGGAAAGCCTGAAATTCCTTGATCATGCCACAATAGTTTGGGCTGCACTGCTGCAACAGTAGCTTGTAACAAACATTTCTCCATCTCTGAGAGGATTATGTTTGCCAGAAGTGCTTGGTGAAGAAAACAAGCTCTTTATTTTCAGTGCGAGCCAGGGAGACGTTATGAGAGACAGGAGATGAGCTTCAGATGTGATTTCTTCAAGTGTTTCCTGTCCTGAATATGACCAAGGCTATTCTTGCCAATAATGAAGGTGATGATAATACCTTGAGAAGTGGAAAATAATAAAGCTCAGTGGGAGACAGGAATGGTACAGCGCGAGTAAGATTAAAGGATTAAATAATTTTTTATGTGTGTTGTGTGTGTGTGTGTGTGTTGCTGCTTAGCACATTTATTGTGCTTGTCTTGTTCTCACGATGACCCTGCTGAATTGTGGTAATGTTTATGAGCAATTCATTGTCAATTTCTGTGCTGGCACTCAGATGAAGGTAAGAGCCCAATAAGCAATCACACAGTCGAGCCACTTCGGACTGCTTCTGCATGTCAGCTAGCTTGATGTGTTTACGCTGTGTTGGATTCTGACTTTCACACCCTCCTTATTCTCCTGAGCTGCAGCACCTGCTCAGTCACATTTCCTCCGTCCTAACTCCAGCATGCCCCCGGAGAGCGATACTGCTGCACCCAGGAGCCAATCACGTCTCAGGGTCAGAAGGAAGAAGACGGGGAGTCAGGAAGTTCTGAAAATAATGGAGGCAAGAGCTGACTGGCCCCACGGGAACGCCAGGACCACTCACATCTAGTTCAGAGTGAGGAGGGGGAAAAAAAAAAGGAGCTACACATCTCTCTCCTGTCCCGGGGTCTTTTCAAATGTCACTGTTTCTCTTTGTTACCTTCGTTTGCCTGCTCTGTTCTTCCCTGCGTGATGTGCCAGCTCCTCCCTCCGTGTCCTGTAACCTCCTTTGTTACATTATTGTAAAGGGCAATGGGCGCTAAGATGTCAGTCCCTTCTTCCTCTTGGTTTTATATTGCTTGCTTGTCTCAAAAATCCTCCTGAGATCTGTGAGCGGTAAATTCTCTCTTGCTTTCTTTTTCTATTTTGTCTCTGTCTGGATCTATCACGCCATTAATTCTCTTACTCAGACCATCATCTTGTTTTTATTTTTTTTGCAGCAAGGTCATGACAACACACACACACGCACACACACATATGCAATAGATGCACACAAATAAACAGACCTTGGCAGGGGTGTGTATCCAGATGGCAGCATTGAAGAGGACATGGTCACAGAGCTGTTTGAGGAGAGGCGCTCCATGAGGTAAACCGTCCAGATACTTGGCGAAGGACAAGAACTGTTCAAGCACCGCCCTGGTGATGTGGACTCGTGATGACTGGACAAAAGACAGGAAATATAAATTAATTTTTTTGTAAATGACGTTAATGATGCTGTTGTACCTTGTTGTGTCTTCATACAGCACTGTATATCTTAACTGTTACAATAGACAGGTGCATCCATACACTGTAGTAGGTGCGTAGTTGCCACGGTCACTGATTGACATTTAAGTGACACCGAAGACACACAAGCAATGAAACGAGCTTCAGCACAGACGTGAAAAAACAGCTGCGTCTGAACGTGTGAATCCGAAGTGGTGACATTTCTTCAGGTTAGTAAAACACCTATGAACAGTTTTATTTAAATTATTTAGGTTTTATTCAAATTACCCTCTCGGGAGATGCTGTCAGCCTACAATGAAGCCGGTGTAACCACGGTGTCATGATGCCTATGTCGCCTAACAGTCGTCAAATGTGTCAAGTCATTAATTTACACCAGCAGCCAAGTCTGTATTTTAATTCATGTGATCTGTCTTTTTGCACATTTGTGGCGTACTGCTACTTGTCGCAGCTAGAAGACACGAGACAAAATTTACAAACATCTGTGTTGAAAAATATTTTGTATAGTGCATTTAAAATTGAAAAAAACAGCACTCAGTTGCCAGTTTATTAGGTACACCTAGAAAAAACGAATGCGGTTTAGTACAACAGTCCTGCAGTAAAGCTTCTAATGTTCACTTTCTGATTGGTGGAGGATGTAGCTGAACTCTACTGCCTTCTTTAGCCTCATACATATAAGTGGGTTGGACAAAATAATAGAAACACCTGGCTGTACTTAAACTGGCAACTGAGTGTACAGCGGATAAACATGAAGAGCAATCAAAACATAACACATTATAAAACTAGACGCCTTATAAGCCTTGAAAAACTTCCATGGAGGTCATGGTTAAAATCAAGGCTACTCTCAATGACAAATAAATATGACGTGTAACACAAACTCTTCACTGCGGAGGACTTCCACTGACCTTCTCAAGGAGGTATCCAATCACCAGAAAGCCCTTCCCTCCCAGCATTTGCTCCTGCATCGCCACTGAACTCTTCAACAGCTCCACCAGGAACGCCAGCAGGGTGGCACTGCAACACACATTGTGCACACACATTTCAGTCGATGGATTTCTTCATTAGGGTATGTGAGCAAAAAGGAAAGAAAACCTGCTCCATGTTTCTCGCTCCACGTTCACCTCCATCATTAATTTTTAATAAGACCGTGTTTTTTCTTTCGTTTGTTATCGCCATCTTCCTGATGATATTTGACAAATCGTCTCGGATGCGGCTAACATGATACAGAGATGCCGCCTGATATGTAACTGCGTTAAGGCTCATGTGATGGAGTGGTATCTCAGAGCGAGAAGAACGCAGACACTCCGACTTTCTAAAAGCAGCTCATCGCTCCAGGGAAAACCACATAACTCTTCTTCCTTTCACACTTACATGCCCTGCTCTCTATAATCAGTTATTTCTGGCCTGCAGCGTAATTGTAAGGTTGGTCTTTCAGAGAGATGATAATTCACACACGTAGAAGACTCATCTCTATCTAATGTCCCTCATATTCTTTTTTATTTCACTTCTTTTCCATTTCCTTCACTTATTTCTGAGTCCATTTCAGGATCAGCTGCAGGAGATGTTGCACATTAAACAAAAAAAGCATTATTTTTTGTTTAAGCCTATTTAGGCTACTATAAATAATTCATACAGTCGGTATCACTGCATTCCACGCAGCCACTGGGTTGCAGTTTTTTATTGTACACCACTCACCAGACTGTGGTGTCCACGCTGCTGTCATTGAGCTGTTTGTAGTCCAGCTGAGCGAAGAGAGGGAAGAGCACCTGGATGCCTCCTATCGAGTGGATGGCACTGTGGATGGAGTGGGTAACAATGGCCTTCACATCCTGTGGGGCGGATATGGACTGTTAGTGCTGACAAAGACAGATAAAATCACTCACTCACTGCCAATTAACATATCTCATAGCAGAATTACAGTAGGACATTTACTGCAGGTCCCAAATAGAGCGTTGCTACAATTTTGAATGGTTTAAAGGTCCAGTGTGTAGGATTTTGGAGGATTTATTGGCATTCTTACCTGAAAATAAGAAATATTGTGTTTTCCTTGCCTTAGAATGAGCTGTTTATATCTACATAGGGAGTGTGTCCTCATCCATGGAGTCTACCATGTTGCACTGCCACATTTCTACAGTAGCCCAGAATGGAAAAACCGAACACTAGCTCTAAATAGGGTCTTTGTATTCATGCGTAGGCCACCATAGTTAGCAGCCCCCCCCAATGACGAGCCGAACAGCATCAGAAAAGAAATGATTTTTAACATGACACTGCTTTATTCAGGGTTTCTGCTGATTTAAACCACTGAGTCTGTTTGTTTTAGAGAGGAGGAGACCTCTGTGGATAATTCAGCTCCTGGTAAAAACTTCATGAACATCTGGATCTTAAGTCTAGTTCACATTACACGATTTTCACCGCGATTTTGACGTCGCAGAGGATCTTGAGAGCCACCTTGGGTCGGAGGTGAGTCTGCCACGACGAGTCCTCATGTGTTAACAAGCCCACGAGCAAGTTGCCCCCTCGTCTGCGACTGGGACTGGATATCTGGCATGCTAGAAAACTGGAGAAGTCTGACACGACTGACAAAGAGCATCAGCCAATGAGAGGCGGGATACGTCCCACGTCAGCATGCAGGAGGACGGAAGAAATGTGAGGAGGACAAGCTGCAGGGTTGCCAGGTCCGCTTATTAGCCGCGACTTTGGGCTTGTTTTTTTGTACAGTCCCTAACAAATATTGGTAGTTGGGTTGAAGTTTTTTGGGCTTGTTTCTAAAGTGGAGTTGCTTATTCGGGCTTGCTCTCTAAAAGTCGCCTTTCTCTATATATATCTGTCGCTTCGTTTGGGCTTGTTTCCATAGCCCTGGCTGCTTGTTTCTCTCCCAAGATCTGGCAACACTGAGTCAAGCTGCCAAGCAACAACAACAATGGCGGCGTCCACAGGATCATGGGGAGCGCGTTGTGTTTGGACCCAGGCCCTGGAGGAAGATCTGATTCAGCACTTTCGGAGAAACATTGATTCATAATATGAAACTGTTTTTTCATCTGTTTTGGAGAGAAAGAACCATCTGCAGGTAACTGGGCTCCTGGTAAAAACCTCCTGAATAATTGACACTGAAGGAATCCTAACCGGGAGTTTATGCTTGGCACATGGGAAAAGTTTTAACAGGTTGCAATCTACAATCCTCGCGGGTAGATGCAACTAAATCCTACACACAGCTCCTTTAAAGCTCAAAACTTGTAGTTTCTTCCTGAAGAGATTTTTTCCCCTGAGAATATTGCTGAGCACCTATTTGTCAGAAATACAACTGACAGCTCTGCTTTCACAGTGGAAGAACATGATGTCCTTTATTGTTTATTGTCTTGTAGCTGCCTTTCACACATCCCTATTTTTCATCTATTTGAATTTATAATAAAGACTGCTTTTTGGATTTCAGCCAGAATGAATGTAATACTTGTAAAAATGAATTAATTATTCCAAAACTAAAATCTTGCTGTAATTGGCACCTGTTTAACTGCAACCTGCCTTACACGCTCTTAACTCAATGAACTCAAGATGATTGCACGACCTCTGCTAACTAACTGAAAATAACTAGAGTACAAAAGGACTCACTTGCTGCCTTTGTAATTGTGAATTACAGTAATTGCTGCCTGAATTGCTGGTGCATTTTTTTGCACAATGAGCAAAGGAGGAAATTCTTAGAAATGAGGATGAGATACAAAGAACACTATTAGCAACCAACCTTGAATAGCTGACACTTGGAAAGATATTTGCTTCAATACAACTACAAGCAATATCCTCAAAAGAGAGTGTTTCATTATTAGCTGAGAGAAAAGAAAAAATGGTGACCACCGGTAAGACATTGGTGTTTACAGAAGGGTATGGTGGCAGCTGTCTTTCACAAGTTGTATTTTATATATACGTTTTTTTTAACTAACATCTTCATTGTCCTTCTGTAGGCAAACCTCACATATACAGTACTTCAGACAGGGTAAACACTACAGATTTTTCACAAATACAATTCAGTGGAGTGAGTCAGCCTGTGATGAACTAGCCTGATAATTAGACTGAACCACCATTTCATTTCATATCAATCATTCATACATGAATTGCCAAACAAATCAAGAGATGCGGCAGTGATTCAGAGGTCTGTAACCAGCACCGTGATGAGCACAATCCTGCCAGACTGACCTGTAGCATGAGTGCGTGCGGTGAGTGGACGAAGATGGAGGGGTTTTCCCTGGGCGACGACTCCAGGCAGAGCTGGGCATCCGTCGCCTTGGCATTGTAGGTGAAGGAGATGGAGCTGGCCAGCTTGCCATCGTACAACACCTGCTTGTGGTGCTCGGCCAGGTGGATGTCGCTCTCCGACTTGAACTTGAAAGTGCTCTGCAGTGACGGGGAAAGAAGATGTCAAAGGCCGTGCGGGGATAAAACTTTAAATCACAGAGACAAATGGCTTGTCCAGGGGTCGACAGAAGTGTGAGTGTGTGTCTGTGTGTGCAAGTTCAACACCCAAAATGGAGTCTGCTTAATTGCAGCGTGAGCCGTGTGTAAACAACACAGCATTAGCTTAATGAACACAGCGCTAACCCAGGCACTAATTCAATTAGCCCAGAATAAGAGATGGAAAGGGCCAGTGGATGTGTGGGAGAGAGGCACCCTGAGCTCCAAATTTATCTCCTCTCTTTTAAGTCCACCAACAAAAAACACAAAAGAATATGGACACAAACTGAACACATATGTGTTATTTAAATTCTGCATATTACTTTACATTTGTCCTGCATATACCACCTAGTTTCGTTTTTCAACAAGCTGCTGAATCTTTATCTCGTTGAAATCTAAAATATCTTTATCATGAACACCTTTTCTGGTCAACCTGGAGAGGATATCAGTACCTCATACATTATACCAAAATGCAGACACACATGGCATGAGGAAAATACAAAGAAATTGGCATGTTATCTCCTCAGCCACCTTACAGAAAAATGATTTGTAAAACTGACTTTGCTTTGTCGATGCAGACATTGAAGGAAGTGTAGGCTGCATTTTGTGTGTGTGTGTACATCTATGTCTACATCTGTCTGTGTGCAAAGGTCTATGGGTCCATGTGTCCCGCAGCGGTGCTGATACACACAAGAAGCCCCGCAGATGAAAGGCCAGCGAGTTGCTCTGCCATCCTTTGCAGCAGCTCCAGGAAAGGGGCGCTCTCCCCTTCGAGCGGCTGGGTCCCCAGGTGCCTTGCTCAGCCTGACTGTGCAGGAAAGCCCCGGGCTGCTCACAGACCTGCAGGCCCGTCTTGTTCTAAACCTTTCATCTGAGGTCTGCTGTAGAAAATGTGCCTTGGGCAGTTTCAACCATGCAGCACAGAATTTCACACTGAAGCAAAGAGCTCACTGCACAATGGAGACGGCTGAGGAAAACAGCCCCTCCGCAGCGTTAACATCCTTATCTCTGTCCAGGGGCTGAATATAAATCTACTGTTTTTGTCGCACTGTCTTAGATTTAACTTTCTCTATCCATCCAATAATCAGGATCAATTGTGATACAGAAAGCGTACTTGTATAAACCTATAATCTGAATCCGAAGCACACTTTTCACACACACCTCCACACACACATTCCTGCCAACAGAACATAATTTCCAAGAGTAATTAATGGTAATTACATGGTAAGACTGCATGCCTATGTTTATATTTTCTGACTTCAGAAGATAGTAATTAAGTGAGATCATCGGCGTAAAAAAAAATGTATCTATTCAACAGCTGTGTTAAAAAGCTTATCCATTAAAAGTTACCTAGAATACTGCAGCCGTGTGCAGGGATAATCAATCACAAACACAAATAAATTGCTCTTCGGTTTATTTTGAAGGTTAGTGGGCCCTCTGCAGAGAAAAAAAAAATACTGAATAGCCTGAATGTGAAATTAATACACTTATTAAGATGCACATTTTTTGCAGTGTAAGCCCATTTATTGTGGCGCATTTATGAAGCGTGTGTGTGTACTTGTGCATATGCATAGATGTAGCTGGGTAAGTGTGAGCTTGTATTTATGTTGCCTTGCTAAACGATGGAGGCAGGTAGCTGAAAGTGTAAAAGAGCTTTGCTGACTCTTTAAAGTATTAAGGGATGTAGGGTGGCAAACGACAGGCAGCAGGAGACGCATGCCAGAGTGAAGGAAAGTGCAAATTTTTACATGTGTAATGCTTTACACAGCTGCGCTTAAGCACATATGTGTCCCTCATCTGGTTACACTAAGCGCGCAGAAGAATGAAAGCGACAACTCATGCCTTTGTCACACCTGACAGCTACAGGTGTGACACTGGCCCGCAGTGATAACGGCACACATACATCTACTCCATTCAGCTCAGCCTCGGCCTCCCAGCATCTCCTCACAGTTTCTGAATGACAACTAGTCCTCCAAAATTAGTTCTCCAGCATTTGGTAAAAGTGTTGTAAAACCTATTTTGGCAAATTATTGAGGTGAATGATGAATAATTGCCTTAGCAAATGCAAATCCGAGGAACTACTGGTTATCATTTGAAATGTTTCAATACAAAACAGATTCAAAACTTTGAGTTTCAGCACTAAGGTTGCCCCCTAATAGTCAGCCAAACCTTAGTTGACCAGAAAGGTCATTAGTTGGCAAGATTTCATCGGTCGCTTAGTCGCAGAATTGAAAATAAAAAAAAAACTTGTCAAATCAATCTAAAACATTTCTGACTGGACCATGTGGGAATTTAATTTGAAAGTACAGACACAGGAAGTGGCCACGCTCAGCAGTCAGACAGGAGTCATGTTCATTTCCAGGGCTGGTACCTGCGGTTATTACACAGACTAGTTAATAACATGTCGAACAGGAAATCCAAAGTGTGGGAGCATTTTATAGAAGGTGAAAGACGAACCCAAGGTGATATGTAAACTCATCTTCATTCGTCGACTACAAACATGATGTATCATCTGAAACATGGAAGTAGCTACATGCCCATTAGCCCACAGCGTCATTAACAGGCGGCTCGCTCAGTGTATTAACAATGTTACTGATACTATTCTTTCTCACACCTTGAACTCAAACCATTGTGTTGCCCCGCCCCAAAATATATTAAATTATTTTTTAATTAAATTAATATCGTAAACATGCGGGCGACTAGTCAACTCATGGCCCTAAATCATGACTATTGGTCGACTAGGAAAATTCTTAGTCGGGGGCAGCCCTATTCAGCACTGTTACCCAAAAGCCATGCAAGAACTCTGCTTGAAGCTACAGTTGGTAACTTTTATAAAAATAACTTTTTGTCATATTTGATGAAACTGCCACTATATCCAGACAGTGCTGCATGAGACTTATATATATCTTAATATATATATAATAAGCACAACAAGTAGCAGCAGGAACCTGATTCTGTCTCATGTACCACTGTCTGGCTACAGTGACAGTTTCAGCAAATATAACAAACTTATTTTCTAAAAGTTACCAACTCCAGTTTGAAATAAAATCTAACATTGATCAAAGAACAAATAAATAATATAAAAACTCTACCAAGACATTTCATGCCAGCTTTTCAGACAGATACTGACACTCTCTGCTGAGGACAAGTCCTTTTTAGGGAATGACTCTCTAAAACTTATATAATAAAATGCACAAAAGAAAAAGACTTTCAATAATACTATTACAAAACCTGACAAATGCACATGAGACACATGTGCCTGCAAATACACAAACACAGACGTACAACGCAGGTGTCCAAATAGACTCACACGGTCCATTAATTACGTTGTGGCCAGATTGTTGGCAGTGCTCCGCAATGAGGACATCTGGACTCCTGATGAAGAGTGCAACCAGTGACACACTCGACGACACGTGAGTGACAGGACATACGCAGAACACAAACGCAAAAACACTGAAGCTTTCTTTCAATCATAGCCTACACAGTAAAACAAGATGTTAGAGTCCACCTTCTCCTGTCATTAGGAGAGCATGGAAGTGCTGAACTGCACACATGTACAACATTCAGTGCACACAGCGTGTCGACCATCATGAGCCGCGTCGAGCGAGAAGACCTTGAGCAGCCTCACTGTGCTGAAGGCTTGTTTAGCAGAGCGAGCAGAGTGTCTGTCTGCTTTTTGCTCCTCATTACTGAACAGTAACACTGACAGTGGATGAGACCAAGAGACTGCACATACACATATATATACTGTACAGCGTACATAGACACAGTCCTCTTAAACTCCGATTAGGCAGTACTCCAGGAGCAGCTTGTCATATATACACATCCTCTACATAGTCGTGAGAACAAGCACCGGCCTATATTCGCATTAAGACAGGAAGCTGTGTGACACAAGCTGAAAACCCACTGGCGTTCTCCTTTAGCCGACCGAAAAACCCGCGCACTCATCATTACAATAGCAGAATCGAGGCCTGCGGCTTTGAAACAACTGAGCCATTTAATGGTCTCTTCTGGGCATCTGAGAACCCCATTCTGTGCCATGCAGAGAGGCAATCATCTGACTGATCAGCCCAGAGGAAACTGCGGGCTGTGACAGAGAGAGGAATCAGTATTCATGGCCGAGAAACAGCAAACCCCAAGCATGCCATCATTAGGAGGAACATGAGAGGACTTCAGTCTGTAACGTGACTTATGTTTTATGATGTGAGAGGGAGTCTGAGAGGGAGAGGATCTACCTCATGCAATCTAGTATGCGTACTCTGTATGTTGCCAATATGTTCCTTCATCACTTTATCAAATCTAAGTAATTAAAGCAAATTCCTGATTCAATATGTACCCTTTATTAAGGAGCTGTTGAAATACCAGCAGCTGTTTGCGCACATCAGCACCCTCCGATTTCCGTGCAGTCTTGTGGTGCTGAAATCTTGACAGCTTTGGACACCTTCATAAACAAGCTGTAAGTGGCCTGAGGCGTGCGAGTCTGCCAAAACAAGAAGCAGACAGCTGGCAAGGTGTTGCGACATCTCAGCTGTCTCCGATAGCCAGGCCAAGAGGCAGAGATGGTGATTTCTAAAGCTATCAGTGCTCAGCACCCAACATTGTAAAGCCTCATTTGAATAATTTTGTATTAGGACAGGAACTCGAAGTCCTGAGTCTAGACTTTAAAGGCAAAAATCCACCCTCGCACGCTTCCAAACTGCAAATTCCAAACATCAATTTGTGATTTCCCAGGAGGTATTTAGCGATAGTGCAGTAATTTACTTTCCGTTGGGTCCCTTTAATCTCAATCTACTTCATCTACTTTAACTTTATATAGTGACTTTGTTTATTAGCGGGGATGCATTAGAGGTGAGTGTAGGCATTTAAATCTAGCTATCTAATAAGCTCTTTGAAAATTTGGTTGTAATTGCAGCCAAGCCTCTCACTAAAATCACAACACAAGTTTCAGCCGCACGACAATATGATCTGCTGTTGAGAATTTGGAATATCTGCTTCCTCTGAAACAGAATTAGAAACACACACGGATAGCGGTGATGTTCTGGCTGACAGGAGCAGAATTAATCAAAATGAAAAATGTTCCTGCACCTATTAGATTACCCCGAGGAAGACAGCTTCTCTGTCAAAAGCTTGGTTTTGGACAATAAAATGTGTTGCATCAGGTTACAGTAAGAGTGTGAAGCTATTTCTTATGTTTGATTACCTCTAAACTCTATAAACAGATGTCTACATATGAATGCAGAACATGTGGGCAATGGGACAAGATTTTGGGATCGGAAGCTCTCTGGTTTCCATTTGTAGTCTCCGTGTTTGTAGTATGAGTAGTATTGACCAGAAGGCTTTGGTTGCATGCAGGTAAACAGTACATAGAAGTGGGGGTATGTCACACAAAAGCAAGTCTCAAGTCTTGACCTTCAAGTCTCAAGCAAGTTACTGTGCTTTAATTCAAGCAAGACACAAGTCAAGTATAAAATTCTGATGATCTAGTCTGACCAGCTAAAAAGCTAATAAGTTAGCTAAAGAGACACACTTAAGTACTTATCTTTGTGGGTTTTGTGATGATAGACAAAGTTGGATGTTGTGGTGGTTGTGCATGACACTAGAAATCACCAAATCATGTTTCCAAAACAAAACATAACTTCCCAATATCTAGAAAAATATAAATATTAAAGTCAAGTCCTCTAGAGCCATCTGTCTCAAGTCAAGAGTCAAGTCATATCTCTAATCACTGTCAGTCAACCAAGTCTCAAGTCCTCAAATTTGCGACTCGAGTGTGACTCAGGTCAAGTCATATAACTGGAGGCTGCCACCTCTGTCACATGAAGAGCAAAAGAGTTGAAATGCATTGACCGAAATGCAATCTCAGAACCAATCGGCTATCGTCCAACAAGGATTTAGCTTTTTAGCTTTATTAGCTGGCTACTCATTAAACAATTAGGTTCAATCCGGTTTCATACTCAACTCCAACTCTATTCTTGCTTTTCAAGTTGCTAATCGGACTGCCAACAGTCCTCATCACACGCAGAGGAAGTCTTGGCCTGGATATTCTTATCTGTTATCCAGATATCTGCTGGCTACTATGGAAACCCCAAATATACCGGCCATTGGCCCCAGAGGCTAAACTGTCATCAGACCGATAGCCGATGGTCTCTGAGCTTGGATTACCATACATACTGTTCATACAAGAATCCCAAAAAGGAAGACTCTTTCAAAAGCTAGTACTCTAGTTCGGTGATTCCAAACCAGGGGTGCATGAACTTCGAGTTGCCAGAGGGTACGCGGAAAGCTTGTGGAGTAATTTAGCTAATTTGAAATAAAAAGATTAGATTTTTCAACACCTGAACACCACATGCTGCAACTGAGAGTGTTTGGAAACTGTAGTCAGCCAATGATCAGAGAAGTCACCAGTGAAAAGTAATGGATAAATGGTCCAAATAGCTTTAAATAAGAGATAAACAATTTAAATAAATAGCTTTTGGATGCGTGGTGAAGAAGATAACTATTATGGTTCGCAAAAAGTAATGGACAAATGGCTAATATAGGTAGCCAACAATCGATAAAGAGTCTTATTAGATATTGGTTTAATGGTGAAATAGGTATAAAATTAAAAAATAAAAACATGTTGGACTGCCACTTCTCTAGCCTACGCAAACAGCAGTACACCTATCCATCGAAAGACTCGTGCTTCAGCTTTAATGCACTACAAAAGACTATCCACAGGATGCAAAACCTACAATACCTCCATTAACTGACAACAAAAACCTCAACCGACCACCCACAAGGGCACCCTGGCACTAATACACCATACAGGCTATATTTGCGATTGACAGCCCAAGAATGATTGATGGCCTCAACCACCTCCAGCTGACGACACGAACTTAGAAAGGCAGCATTAAGTAATACTGACAATGAAACCCTCAGGTTGCCAGAAAAATCTTCCTGCCAAACAGTGCATGACATTGATGCTCTGTAAAGCGCACAGAGAATATACAGAACGGTGGGTGATAAGGCAGTACGTGGGCGCCGTCTCACCTTGTATCCTGGGCCAAGCTGGTGGATGGCAAAGATCTGAGCCGGGTTGAGAGCTTCGCTGAATACGTAAATAGCTCCCAGCTGACCGCAAAACACCCTGTTCGCATCTGCTGTCTCTGATGAACCCAGGAAACACTTGTCATAGCTCTGGAAAAACAGTAGAGCATGAGACAGAATTAGCAATCACATCAAACATTGACAAATTTCAGAGCTTTGTTGCAGAGAGGGTTCATAGATTGTCATAGATTGTGTTTTTCAGGTTCAGTACACAATACCAACTTTGAAAAGAATCATTTAAAGTTTGTTGATCTTCACATTTAAGGTGTCTCAAGAGTTAATTAATTATTAATTTCCAATCTCGGGCCAGAATCCATGGTGTTCTGCAGTGATGAGCACAGTGGATGATGATGGCGAAAAAAAGCAGATCAACTTTCGATAGCTGCTTGTTTCTAATCGCTCTGTTACAACTTTGCCATCACCTGCTATTACATCCTTTCTGTCCACTCTCCTTTCATCTACTCCGTCCCTCTGATACCTTTTATCACAATGAGATCTTTACGCTTTCGCTTCCTCAAAGTGATGAAATAAGTGAAATAAGTTTTATCTCCAGCCTTCAGGACAAAACAAACCCTGATAGCATCAACACATTTTCAGACCTGTTCTTTCACTCGTGTGCTATATGTTCTTTTTTTCCCTTTTTTTTGCTAATGAGTCTTTCGGTGAGCCGCGTGAACTGTGCGACATTTTACCCCAAGGCCAAGGAATTTCTTACAGAGAATAACACCAGCCCGTGGTAATTGCGGCAATGTCAAGAGTGAGCCGGGAAGGAAGTGTAATGAAGGCTCCGCTGCCACCGAGAGGTCAGGCTACCTGTCCCCAGCTAAATGGAAAAGTTGGAAGTTGGAGTTTGGGCGAGCTGTGCTGGAATGGGGCCCAAGGACAACTCTGCCCCCGTTGACGAATGCAGAGGGCAAACCTCAAATGTTTGCCAATATCACAGTAGGAGGGGAAGTGTAGAGCCAGACCAACACTGGATTTCTCACGCTGGTAAAGGCCTTATTTAGGAGGAAAACCTTTGATAGCAACATGTTGTTTACAGGAAATACTTTTTTTAGCAAAGCTCATATTTGGTCAAGAGGTCTTCTTTTTTACCAGAAGCAGCTGAATAAAAAAAACTCAGTATCCATAACAGTAGGAGGGAGGGCAAATAAAGTAACCTTGACCTTGACCTTGGTAACTGACTCTGTTTTAAGATGTTAGAGTTTTTTTTTATTTGTCATTGTTCTTCCATAAAGATCAGTGCGTATAACAACACAACTCCTCAGTAAAAAGCCAATATCTTACATCATTGGTGTTGACGTGCCAGGCCATATCGCCGTAGGAGACCAGTTGACCGTTGACATAGCAACGGATCTCAGAGTTCCTCCAGCGGTTGTAGATGTGGACGATGCTGATCATGTACCACTAAAAAATAGAAGAACACATTCAGAAAGAGACAAGATGATAAATAAAAACAACAACAACCTAAAAATCACACACAACAAGCTTTGTTAGTTTTCCCTTCGGCTCTTATGTCACCAGTAAAAGAGTTTCTCTTCAGATCTGTCTGTTTTTTTTGTTGACTGAGGCATCTCTGATGTTTTTGATGTAAACAGCGCTGTGTTTTAATTAATTTTATTTTCCTTTTTTGTGTTTTTACATGTTCTAATGCATTTCTCAACCTAATGTGAAGCACTTTGAATTGCCTTTGTGTTTGAAAAGGAGTTCCGATGTCTGCCTGACAGTGTTTATACCTATAATGCTATTCAACTACATTGTTTCTGGGGGCCACATTTTCAGAAAGCTCAAGGGGCTGGACTTTTCCCTGAGCTATTATTCTCATTATGTATGTACACTTGACACAACATATTTCACTTTTATTTTGCTACACTGTAATCTGCATTAACTATTTACATTTTACAACCTCTCGTCTTCTTCTGTCTGCTCGGTGTAAACAGCCTGCGATTCAGTCGAAATCCGACTGAATTTTTGTCATGTGACTGGTGGTCTCGGCTGAGTCATTAATGGCATCCATGAGCAATTTAGTGTTTGCTGTTTTTTTAAGGATATGGTTTGTGCAAACAATTTATTTTTGGCACAATTTTAAGCAAGGCATCCTAAATAAAGTGATGAAATATATCTGTTTTAAGCTTAGATTTGGTTATGTTTCCTGAGAGATGTGTTTAGGGACCATTGGAAATTTGAAAATCCAACATAATTTCTGTTTATACAGTTTCTGGCTATGATGAAAGGTGTAATTTTGGCAATTTCTTAAAAGAAACATGCCTTTCAAACCTGCTAGGGGGTTGTGGGGTTTAGATGCAATTAGGCCAGGCGACAGGAGTGCTCTGCTGGTTTGAGGGATTTATTGTGGCAAAACGACTGTCATTTTTTCTTTTTTTAGATTTTAATTTAATTTTTTTGTAAACAGAACTTATTGCCGTGCAGGTCTGGCTTGATTGACTTGCACACCTCCCACAGTCCAAAGACATGCAGGTTAATTGGTGACTCTAAATTGGTCGTAGGTGTCAACGTGAGTGTGAATGGTTTTCTGTCTCTATGTGTCAGCTCTGTGATAGTCTGGTGACCTGTCCAGGGTGTACCCCATCTCTCGCCCAATGTCAGCTGGGACAGGCTCCAGCGCCCCCGTCACCCCCAACAGGATAAGCGGTTACAGAAAATGAATGAATGCACTGTTGTTTGTGCCTTCACACTTGTTTTTGTTTTTTCACAAACACAACCTTTTTGAGATTGTTGATACGAGCCTCCTGCTGTGAAAGGATTTATTTTAGATATTTTAGTACTATTATTTGTTTGGATCAAGGTGTCTGAGTGGGTCAAAATTCCTGTCTTTGCAATACTGAGAATGCTCCCTCTAACAGCATTAGCTCTCTATAAGTGGGTTAGCCAGCATGGAAGATTACAAAGTATTCACCACATTTGCCAGAACTCTACTCTAAAGCTAGTATCTGTTTGCTCAACTTAATATACCATTAATAGTGTGTATCTGTGTGTCTTGATTTGAAAGCATCTTTCCTGATGACAATACACACAGGTTCCCTGGAGGGAACACTGAAATGGGGAAGAAGACTGCGGTGGTGGTGGTGGGAGTGGAGGGGTTGAATTTTTTGCTGTAGTATGCATAGCTAAGGAGTGGACAATACCGCACGTGCATGCAAGCACCGACACACACACACATTAACACATGCACAGGTCGGACAAAATGCTGTGAGACATGGCGACTTATAAATTGATCAAATGGAACCACTGGGAACTTTGTTAGGCAGCGCAGAGATTCTACTGGATCAGCAAATACTGCAGAAGGCCATCTCATCAAGTGAATGTGTGTATATGTGTGTGTGTGTTTGTGTGCAGAACAGCCACAGAATGCTGACAGTGCGGTAGAGGGGCAGTGTGCAGGTCTTAATTGACAGACCTTATCTACACTCATCAACACTTCCAGTGAGTGCAAGGATAGATGGAAGAAGAGAGCAGCAACACTCTCCTGAAGCTGCCTCATCTAACAAGTGGTTACCAAATCTACAGTGACTGAGAATAATTCAGCTGAGTGATTCGGTTGGTGTGTGTGTGTTTTCTTACCTTGCGAGGCTGGAAATCGTATTTCACACAGTGCTGAAAGCCTTTTCCTTTCGACTTCAACGATGTCACGATGAGACAGTTTCCCACAAAGTGTGCCGAGTACCCTATTCCTTTACTGGTGCGAAAACTGCGGGAGAATCATACAGTTACTCATTTCAGTTAGTTATCAATTCAAGATGTGTGTTTGAAAATAACTCAGTCAAAAAATGATGGCTCTGAATTAAAACTAATTATGGTACTTCTTAATGAATGGTGCAACGTTTGAGCTCCTGAGACTAAATTACATGCTCCTCCTGGTGTTTCATTAGATTTGAGTGAAACTGAATGACTAGACATTTTTAAGGTGATATTACAAAAAAGTTAAGTAAAGACTCGTCTAAAAAGTTACATTATGACCGTGTTGTGTGGTTTGATTTGTCAGACTAGCTGTAAATAATATTTCTGTTTCTGAAAGCTACCACTGTGACTGCAGAAGTAAAGTATTTTCTTTCCCAGTAGCACCAGGAGTCCCACATCAGAGGTTTGTGGGAAAACACCACTAATCTCCTTCCCTCCATTTCTCCCCCCTCATCACGTTTCTCTCCCCGCACTGGTAACCACCACGTAAAACCCGGTCTTGCAGCTAAGCTTCTTCACAAAAACAACAAGACACATTTCACTTCTAAAATAGGCCCGAAGGATCACACGCGCAGCAGAGCCAGAGAGCAGATATAAATCCCTCTCAAGTGAATCCCTGGTGGACGTTAGGAGAGCATATAGTGTGTTATCGCGGCCTTCATGCAGCTGTGGAGGCCACTGCGAGACAGGCGGCTGGAGTAGCAGCTGCATCTGGGGGAGGATGATAAGACCTGGGCAAGATGAGAGGGGGGCACCCTCCCTCTCTCGCTCTGCACTTACCATGACAACTTGACAAACGGTTACTAAGGCAACAGGATTACATCCCGACACTTTGCATGATCAGAGTTTATTCCCCTGATGGTATCCAGAGATATATGGACGCATGTCATCCCTCCTGTAGACGACTGCTTCCCTTGTTTTTTAGCAAAACCTTTCTGTTTCTAAAGAAGTTTGACTCTGTGAGGGGGGGAGGAGAGGTAAGGGGGGGGCTGGTTAGCGCCACAGAGTGAAGAGGTGGAGGGAAGAAGCCGAGCAGCGGAGTAAAGGAGTTCAATTAAATAAAAGGTCAGAGCTAATGAAGCTTCATAGTGGCTAACGGCTTGCACTTACAACACTAACGTCGAGGCCAGAGAGGTCCAGAGCTGCACAGCTGCGAGCGGAGGCATCCACCCAGCAGCGCGCTCATAATGGAGTGTCTTGACATTTAAAGTTATGTTCTAATTCATTATCTGTTTATCTATTAACTTCCTACCCGTGTCATTCGGTCTGATCAGTTAAATGTTCATCATGAGTGATTCAGTAAAGGAACTCTTGGTGAATTCTGAATAAAAATAACGCTGAACTAATTGCTCAGAAAGAAGCTGCAGTAAAGTTTTAGACTGGTTCAGAAATCCTTTATTTTGTACAAGGTGCATTCAGATATGTGATCACCTCTCTGTTGGAGGCCAAAAGATCTCTGGTTGATTGAACACATTAACACACTCAAGAATAAAACCTCAGCTCTAATACAACTGGACAAAAATGCCGACCATTATCTGAACAGAGCTTCTCAGATGTGAGGATTTGTTACTTTTCTTATTTCATAGCCTTGTAAAATTTGTTATTTGATAGGCTAGACAAGGGGTCGGCAACCTCTACTATCAAAAGAGCCATTTTTGGCAAAAAAGAAAAAAAAAATTGAGTGGAGCCACAAAACATATTTGAGCCCCATAATAAAGCTAGGAGGACCCAAGGCTACTGTAGCCATCGCTAGTGATGTTTTTAGAGGAAGAGGCCAGTTACAACGCACATTTCCATTGACGAAATGGTGTACAGGCTATGCATTTTGACAGTTCAAGAGTTAAGAATCACTATGGGTGTACAACAATAAATAAAACTTAAAATGTAACAAAAAAAAGAAAGAAAATTTTTTTTCATTCAGCCACAGGCAGCTACTGGAAAGGGGCTAAAAGACGCAGGTTGTCTACCCTGGATTAGACTATAAATTGTTTGATAAGAATAATTAATTAATGGATGGCACAATACTGAAGTTATAAATTTTGCTGATCCAATGACCTCTGCTTTGACTCTACCATCCGGCTGAGCTCTGAAATTCTGACATATCGTGAAAACCAACACCTGACATCTACTGTGCACATTCATGCTTCTAAAAGAAACAAAATTTTCTGTCATATATATAATGTCACAATGTCAGATGCTTATATTAAACGTGGTCAAAGTAAACATGTTTTCTCTATTTTGGCTACTAGCTGACATGCGTTCATGACAGATTTCTTTATGGTCATCTGCTCCAGGTATGCTACTTTAATTATTTACATTACTTAGCCTACATTGCTACATGTAGCTACATGCTAACATCAGGGAAATCTGATATCTTGGTTGTCAGTGTTGTTAATTTCTCCCTGATTACAAATCCTAATCATGTCAGAACATGTCCAGTTGTGTTAAAAAGCTTTTACTGGTCATTTTTTATGGTAGAAAGCACCGGCATACACAGTCATTTCCTTCACGCATCACAGAAACATGTCATCTTGTTGCGTATGTTGTTAATTTCTCCCCGATTTCGGATCATATTCCTGCTGGAACATGTTCAGTTGTGACTTCATACGTTGAGAAGCTTTTATTGCTGATTTGTCACGGTAGAAAGTGCTGCTATACTCCGTTACAGTCATTCACCAGCTGCAATGATGGCGCAGAGATGCCAAGATACGGAAGAAACGCTGATCACTTGGAGCAGATTGGGCTTTTTTGGGGAGGGTTTAAAGAGATACGCGCTACTGTCGGTGCGGTCTGCTTGCAGCTCAAGTCCCGGGACCCCTTTGCCACACACACACAAGAACTGCTCTGTCCAACACCATCTGATACCTCCAAGGCTGCCTGGGTCGAGGCAAAATGGAGGGACTGATGTTCTTGGCCAGCACCTGCCCTGAAAGCAAAGGACAACCCTCAACCGCTTGAGGACAGGCGTAGGATGCTTTGGAGCAGCGATGCAGAAATGGAGTCTTGAGGACAGTGCCCACTGTGAATGTGGGGATCCACTACAAACTGTGGAACACATAATAACCAGCTGCCCCAAACACCGGCCACCGAATGGCAACTATGGTCTAATTGACCTAGACGATGAAACACTGGACTGGCTTGCCTCAACTGAGCTGAAGGTCTAAGGACATACGCCAGAAGAAGAAGAAGGCGCTAGAATGGAGTGTTTCAGACAGGGTGAATAGCGGTGCTCCGGCACAGACAGTATAAAAAACACGTAAACATGTTCTAGTAGAAACCGAAAGTACATGTATGAACCTGAGAAAGAATGTAACAAGTCCCCTTTAAACATCCTAGAATCCATCAGTGGCTCAAACATTGGTTTCCTGTCTGTAAGTATTCAATCACCTGCCCCTGTACAGTGTGGAAAGTTAATGTGGGAGATTATTCGGCCTGCAGTCCACTGAGTGCTTTCTCATACTGTGATTAAGTGCAGTGCACTCATCCTCAACCTGCGTCATTTATGTTCACTTCACCTAGTTTCATCTTACTTTAACCAAAATGCCTTTTGACACCCAGCAGGAACAGGCCTGAACTTGTTTTATTCAGCTGTGTGCTTTTCTTTGCTCGGATCAATAGTGATGGCAGAAGCAAGAGAGACAGTTTGTGCGGTCAACAAGAGGTAGACTTCTTACACAACAAGTAAAATTTCTTGAGCATTGAGGACTACTGCTGAAGGAGAAATTGGTATTTCTGCATCTTTTTGTCACTGCGAGTGTTGAAAATGGAGAGTCTACAAAGAAGCCCTTCATCTGTGATCCTGAAGGACTCACTCAAAAACCTGATGTTTCCCACTGATGTTTTTGATTCCTCTGTAACAGCGCTGGCAAAAAATATCATTGTGATGTCATTGGGTCAACAAAGCCAGCAAAGAATTGAAATATTAAAGGCCAATAGAAATACTGTGACAGTGCTGAAGTGTTGAAGAGTGGATTTTTACATCTGCCAAGGAGGAAATATTTTTGGTTGGGTTTGTTAGATTATCAGCACGATGACAGAAAAAGTACTGGCCTGATTTTCATAAAACTTGGTAGAAGGTTAAAGCATGGGCCAAGGAAAAACCCATTAAATTTTGGAGCGGATCCTAATCACAGGGTGCATACACTAATTATTTTTCACTTTCGTTAACATTGCAAGATAGGGCATTCGGCCTTGGCGGAGGTCTGCGCTCTCTGAGAGCCCGTCTAGTCTAAAATGTTTCCAGTCCCAGTTCCCATTACAAGGAGTTTTATGTTCATTAAGTAACAGTCCAGATGAACAGCGTTCTACTTACCAGTAGAGGTACGGTTTGTCTTTATCCACATTGATGTTGTTGAGTGGATCCTGTCTGAACCAAGTGTTGATAGTGAATCCGTTCTGGTAAGGCCATTTGGCAATTGGCGGCAATGCTATGGCCTGAGGGGGAGGATACACACATTAGATCAGCTCTTGCCAATGTTTATAATAATCAATATACCACTCAGTCAGTCATTACATCCTTTTCACCATTCAATTCCCCGCACTGGCGGAGGAAAGTGCCAATTAAGATGTGCTGACTAAATGCGGCGAGGAATGCCATGGAGGACTCTTTAGCAATTTGGGCACACAAAGAACAAATTTGGCTAATTCTTGATAATGACGCTCAGGTGTGTGTGTTTGTATACTGATCAGTCTCACCGCCGCACTGCGTCCTGGAAAGTTGAAGAAGGTATCAGGACCGTGTCTCTGAGGCATCTGGTTCAGCACTGACAGGAGCTTGATGGCGTGTCTTGGCTGAAAGAGAGGAGAGGAGAGGAGAGGAGAGGAGAGGAGAGGAGAGGAAAATTGTCATTATTATGTGCAAACTGCCGACTATCAGAGGCACAGAGGGGGGGCTGTGTTAAAAAAAAAACATGGTGTGACATCAAATCTGTACCACAACCCCACTGGATCAATACCTCTTCAATCACCCCCGCCATCCCCCGACAACACCTCATCAATACCATGGCAACCCTTAATCGATCTGTCTCTAGAGAGGCCTGCTGGGGGAGGAGAAATTGGAAAAGACTGGGAAACAGGAGCGAGGTGGATGTGGTAGGGATAGTTATTAGACAGAGGAGGTACAGAGAGAGGGCTGCAGGGATGGATGATAGAGTCGCTATGGACCACTGATCAGTGACCAGGGGTTGTTGATAGTGGTTGTCCTGAGGCCTGAGTGGAGGGGAGAAGGACGAGAAGGGACCAGGTTGTATTGACTTAGCTAGCAAACACCAGCAGCTGCCAAGGCATCGCGATTCCTGTGCACCTCGTGAGCAAGGATGGCAGAGGAGAAGTGTTAGCCTCACAGAACCATCCCAAATGTCCACAGTTTGGTTTTAAAACATCAACTTAACTCAGTGAGTGGAAGCTAGGCTAATCAGCAAACTACAGGGAGCAGTTAAAATGACAACAACAAGTAGCACTGTAAGTGGAATCTGTACAAACAACTCCCGATGCTTAGCTCCTGAATTAGTCTCACTTACAGGTACTCAAAGTAAATGTGGCATTGTAGCTCTAAAAGAAAGCATGAATCAGCACAGCTATGGCCTGCAGTATTTCTCCATACGTTCTTTTGGATAATTTAGGAGGAACTGTGCAACTCACAGGGTAAAACTAGGTGTTTTCACGTTGACAGCCTGAAGCAGTCATGTGTAAAAATGTCTCCACACACTAAATTTGTATATGGTTTTGAAAATCATAAAGGGACTGAAATGAGCGCCTGCCAAGCACCAAATGCGGGTAGATTTTATGTTTGGCTAGTAAATGGTGGGTAAACTTTTGTACCAAAATAGTCATGTAATAAAAACAATGCCGCATCTCTACTGCCTTTTGGTGTCATTAAGGGGTGCACTGCTCTGCGGTTCGTCTGCTGCCGGAGTTTCACAGACACACACACACACCACAGATGTGTTTTATGTGCATCTAAATAGTGTCGCAAGCTGACTGTCTTGAGTGCACCTAGTTTTGTGGCACTGTTAACCATACAGGTACTCAGCTGATCCGCTAAAATATCACTTGTCTTTGGTCTGCTGCTAGCTTTAGTTAGGCTCGTGTGTAGCTGATGGGTATAAGTTGCACCCATGCTTATGACAGGTACAAAACAGTAAAAGGAGAGTTTTACCTGCCGAGCTGTGGAATCATACTGATCGTTTGCAAGTGACTATTTCAGAATTTAGTGGTCAAATTTGATACACTGGTAGCAATACTAGAATCAAACATTAAAAAGAAGATCGCCAATTTCTGCTGTCTAAGTGATTCTGATGAGCAGCTGTCAGCATGTCTAAGATAGGGACACACACACGCAAAAAACGCAGTAAACCAAACCTGGTGACATAATGTGAGGTCGTATTTATTTTCAAATGTGGCTTGATGTGCAAAGGCATTAAGAGAGGTTCACCTTGATGTTAAAGTGAAGCAGGAAACTTATTAGTTAAACTTTCTAATAACCTGCAAAGTAATGCAGGTCTGTGTCCACTAACAGTAACCACGACCAACAAAAATACCTATTTGGAAGCACACAATGAGAAAAGTTTCTGAGCCGGCTGTGCGAAGGTAGAGGAAGTCAGAGATGAGGAAATGTTGTGGCTGATTGGGATCTCCATTCGCTTGGTGAAAAAGTCTAACAAAGGAGAAGAAGCAGAAATGAGCCCCTGAGCGATGCATTTACTCCTGTGGGTCTGCTTGGTGGGCAGGAATAGAAGGTGGGGAATATATGTATATATAGAGTGTAAGTATATGGCAAAAATGTCAACCTCCCCACAAGAACTCACCTGGAGAAAAATAATAGTGAATTCACAGAGTGTCTCACCTTCACAGCTGATTAGGCTGTCGCTGTTTGTTTTTTTAAACCATCACTCGAATAAAAATAACATGCTCAAACCTCTGTTGCATTAATAATGCTGATTACAAGAGGTAAAAGAAAATTGTAAACGTGAGCTAAATTGCCCTTGTCTTGACATACACTTGCAAATCAATCCAAACACAAACACACACACACCCATCCTCTATTATTCTAGTCTATTAGCACAACCATCCCATTAAGTGTCATCCAGACTAATGACTTACAAACAAGCTTGTGCTATATAATTAATCTAGTGTAGAATAAATATAGCCTCCACAGCTATTAATTGTGGAATAATAGCATATCAAGAAAAGTGAAATGTCTCATTTTTTGCGGCAATAATCAATGTGTAACTTTTAATTTTCAAACCAATAAAAGATTAAACATATACCCAATTAAAAATGACACAGTAATCATCAATTTAGGCATTTTTCCACTGAAAATCCAACTGAGAAATATGGCATTGTGTTTTTAGAGAAAATCAAAATGGCTACTGAATCCAATGATGGATAGCAGTTCTGGGTAAGTTGTAAAAGTCAAGACAGACAAGCAACATCAGAAAGTCTTTACCGAGCTGAAGCTTCGCCACCTGGAGTGGAAGTTAGAGTAGCGTAAGTTTATAAAGCAATGTATAATAATGATGCTATTTTTTAACAATTTCACAATGTTAATGTTTGTTTACCAGCACCTGCAAAGCACCAGTAGATATAACTATGTCTTCTGGGCAAAAATATTACTGTGGTGAAAACAATAACAACACCCACTCGTACACACACACAAAAACTCTTTTAAGTGTCCACCAACTCACCCAGATGCCGTTGTCTCCCCTCAGCATACTGAAAAGCAGCTTCAGCTCCTTGACTGTGATGCTGTAACTGGCCATGACTCCCAGCATGTCCACCAGGAGGTCTGAGGAAACACAGACAGACACTGATAGTGAGTGCGAGAGAGAACATACAACTATATTATGTGGGTGTGCATGTGTGTGTGTGTGAGTCTGACACCTCCCTGATAAAATAAGGTGAGGTCATTAATAAGACACAGTTTGTATACTGCAAGTGTTGAGCATTAATCAGCGCAGTCAAACTTCAAGTGTGTTCCAAGAAGTCTGCGCTGCACACAGCATTACTTATTACCTTGAATATCGACGCCACAATGTAAATTCTTGTTGTATCTGTATATATTGATCTGAAGACATCAGGTAATATGAGGCCAAACACACCAAGCCAGTGCTAAGTGCTCTCAGCTACAAGGTAAACAAACAAAGAGCCACATAACACTTAAGCTGTCACCAACACCTGTGATAAACTCACATATTGTGTACAAGGAGCTTGTTAATTAATGTGGTTTTATTATGATAGGCTGTGTCAATTAACTCCCAGATATTAATGTTTTTAAAGATGGTGTCATGGTGGTATTAGACCAACTTAGACTCAACATTGTGTGTCTAATTTAGGTCCAGGACTGCTGAATTGTTCGAGTTGCCGAGAGGCCGAAGACGGATACCATTCTCAATGTGCCTCGTTTACTAACATGTGAATAGAAATGTTCTTACTATGTGCACAAAATTCAGTCCAGTTCATGACACGTGCACACTGGCCAGTTGTGTTCTGGGAATCAGGATCATTCTAAATTGACAGGCACGTGCATTTACAATCAGCGTACTGCCACAACCCAATTTCTCTATATAAGGAAATAAGCCTGGAGGTGAATCTTCGAGAGAGCGGTAAAGTTGTTTCTGTGTTCAAGGCCAGATATGCCGCCTTAGCTCCTGCCTGGAGCTGAATCAGAATCTCATATATGCTTAATGCTTTACATATGTGCAATGTCATGGCACTAGGAATTGATGGGAGGAGCTGAACACTGAAGACCAAGAAAATAAAAACAATGGAAACTAAAACCGTTACATATCAGTATGGATGTTCTCATATACTCCATTGTGAGATCGGACTGTTTTTTTATTGATATTTTAGTTATGACAGTAATTGATGATGATGTAAGGGAATCGATTTCATAGTTATTTAATACATTTGGCCAATGCATTAGTAGATTGACTGTTTTAAATATTGTTGTCTATTAAAGCAGTTGCGGTTTCAATATGCTATGCATTTAGTTAACAGGTGTGTGTTTACATTTTCTTAGACAGCTGGGCATTCATTTATGTGTACGCATGGTACAGAGAGTACCCCATCACACCCTGATGATAATATGGTGATATTTAATTTTGTCAATATCAGCCTTACTTTTGCTATGGTTTGCTTTTGTCAACTCTGACGACTATGACTTCAGTTCATGAGGAAAGTTTCTTTTTTTGGATTCCTCGTTTACCATGAGACGTGCAAAAAAACAAGTTGTCTTCTTAAATGCAGTGTAACACAGGGTGAGTAATTGATAAACAAATGATCATTTGGGGGGTGAAGTATTTAAGAGTGGTATCAGTCGTCTCATCTAACTCTAATTAGTGCATTTCCCATCATGTCAAACTCGTCCTTTAATTTGCTCACATTTTAACAGAGATGTCTTGTTAAATGACTACATGTCATAAAACTGACAATAAAAATACTCCAAAATATTTCTCTCTGAACATTCAGGAGAATAATTAAACGCTTAATGTGTTTAAAGACATTTGTTTAGTCAAAGTGACCTTCGGGCCTCATTGACTTTCACTTCACACAGTCACAACAGATCGGTGTGGATACAGCAGAGGTACAGCACTGCCCTCTCAGAGTGAGGCAATCTGCTTACAAAGGCTCTTCTTTCCCATTAGGCCTGCTAGATATGAATAGAGTCTTCCCATAATATTTCATTAGCCAGAGCCCAGCGATAGGGAATAAAGCAGAAGGCTCGCTCACTGAGGTGCTTGGTATGAGAGGAAAACGCAATACACAATGTCCTAGATTCAAAACCCCTAAGCTCTGTTTTTGGTACGATCAATCCATGTAGGTCATTTTAAATAGTGTTAGAATCATGGTTCAGAAAGGGAGACTGTGAGAATTGGCATTAAATTGATTTAAGCGGCGTATGCTCTGCTGTGCTGAGCAGTAATAAGTCATAGAAGTTATAAAGCACATTATCCTGCGGCGGTAGGTAGGACAGAGAGGACACAGAGGGGGAGGGAAGGAGAGGACACGCACTCTGAGGCATCATTAAGGGGAAGTCAAGGTCGATATGATCATGTAAAGAGACGGCTGTGTATGTGCTGTTTTGCAATCGAGCCCTGCGTACAAATCGCAGCATACACAGAAACATACTGGGGTCATTACTCTGCTTCTGCTGCACCAGCGGGTTGTTACGAATGTCTGACTACGGGGCAAACACACACACATACACATGAAATCTGTTATGAAGAAAATAATCGGAAGTGAGTTAAAGAAATCTTCAGCTATTGGCTCTGAACTTTAAGAAAAAAACACAATGTAAAAGTTTTTCGTATTCACGAGGATAAATGGATCAAAGATTATTCCACCATTTTGCAAGTTCAATTATCCCACACTATACAAGAAACAGACACTTATCTCTCCACGAGAAGCATCTCAATCTTCAGCTTCAGTCTCAAGACATGCAGTGTTTTCAAACCTGGCATGTGTCTCTCACTCGCTCCTCTCTATGGTATTGCAGTTGTTTTTCCACCTACGCACACAACCCACGGCTGAATGCAGGAGTTAATGCTCTTTGTGTGATATTGAAAAGCACTTGTGGGAAAATCACTACCTGTGTGAAATCACTACGCAGGCCAGGCATGTTGAGGACAACGAGTTAAATAACAAACCTTTATAACGACAGTCTTTGTACTCATTTAACATCATACAAATATTTCACAGTGCTTCTGAGAGTGTAAAAGTGTGACTTTCTTTACTTTACATGTAATAATTTTGCACTTACGGCCCACTTGTCATGACTTCAACATTGGTGATTGAAGTTATTCTGTAAAACTTAAATTAAAAGCCCAGTCCTTTTTACTGGCCTGGTGTGGCTACACATTTTGACAGACAAAGGCCTGTCTCAATTAGACGCCTGGTCTGGCTGCCAAGCAGTTCATTTCTTTATAGAAGTTCTTCAGATCTATAAAACCGGGTTGTTAGCTGCCTCAAATTATGTGTCCATTCCTCGATTACCCTGAAAGTTATTCATATTGTTTTAACAGGATAACGTGGTGTTGTGTCGGTATGCCGGGTGCCAAAATCCTCGAGTGCCATAACTCTCTGTCTCTGTGATGCTGTGTCTGTCGGAGCAAGATCAAATGAGTGATTCATAATTGCATAATTTTCAAACAAGTAATATTAATACCGTTTTAAATAAACAATTTGAATGTATTTCCTGATCTTTGCGGAACAACAGTTTTGTGTGAGAGGAATTAAAGGCCTGTCCAAAAAAGACGCCTGGTGATTTCAGTGATTTAAGCAAATAATAGCAGTATTTCTGATCCAACAATGTATTAAAGTACTGCACAAAATAATATTATATGACTACTTAATTAGCATTATAGTTAAAGTTAAGATATATCAAGATCAACAAAGCTATCTATAAACGTGTGTTTGTCTTACACCTGGGCAGTAATCGACTGAACACCCCTAACAGTAACGATATTCGCCTTATTGACTGCCTTCGGCCTATGGCAAAAAAAGCTGACATTTACTAGTGGCAGTGGCCAGTGTTTTTCTGTTGTGTCAAATTAATTTTGTGCAGGCTGAAAAACAGAGCTCCAGATGAACATCTTCCTGGAAGCAATAGAAAACATGTTTGGGAATACCAGAGATCTGCCCTGGGATGTCACTGGGACAAAAGGACGCAGTAAAATTACTATTGATGTGTTAGGACACGCACCTTATTATTTTTAAGATAGATAGATAGATAGATAGATAGATAGATAGATAGATAGAAACTTGAATTAATACAGTTGTTTAAAGGACAAATTTGTTGATATTTTCACAGTAATATAAAATATATTTTAGAGATTTCTTTGTTTCCATCACACAAAAAGGGTATCATTCTCATTCTTTTCTTAAATTGATTGATTGTCAATAAAATGTCAGAAAATAATGAAACATGCCCTGTATAACTTCCCAGAGCTCAACATGATGTCTTCAGTTGGTATGTGTTATTCGACCGACAGTCCAATGATCCAAAGCTATTCATTTTATTATCATGTAACACAAAGAAAAGCAACAAATTCTCTTGTTTAAGAACCATGAAACCAGCCAACTCTTGTGTCTTTATGCATTTAAATGTACAGTTGCTTCACCTGCGATCATGTCGTCCACAGTGCTCATCTTGAGCAGCACCTGCTGGATGAGGCCGACCTCGGTGCTGGTCTGCAGGTTGCGCACGCTCTTGCGGAGGATGGCGGTAAACATGCTCCAGATCTCAGCCTGGCACGTCACCTCGCAGTGGGACAACAACTCCACCATGCAGCCGATGCTCTCCGCCTCCTGGATGATAAAGTTCATCTCCAGGTCAAACTCGCCGCCCACCAGCTGTAGCGAAGGTGAGGGAGAGGAAGGAAGGGGGAAGAGGACAGGAAGGGGAGGAGAGACATGGTTTGGGATGGAGGAAATGGCAGGGAACCAATGTGAAGGAAGGTGAATGGTGGAAGTGTTAGGATGGAGGGAAGGAAGAAGAAGGGGGAGGGTGATGAAGCAAGTGGGAGGAGAGAGGGAACAAAAAGAGAGAATGATTTAGTGAAGCATTTAACCTTTTGTCTGTAGGAGAGGTAAGCCTGGCGTCTGATGGATGCTGATTGTGGTTAGCAAAGCATTTCTTCTGCCGGGGGCCGCACATACTGCAACAAATAAATGTCCTTCATCTGTGCACACTCACACGTACACACACACTCACAACATCTCCTCTTCTGCTCTCTCCCTCTAATGTGAGGAGGAGCACAGCACTCTCCACTGTGAACTACAATCACTCTCAAAATACAGCAGGCATAAAAATGGCCCCCTCTGCTGCCGCGGATACACACATAACCACGCAAGTACACACACATGCACACACAGACACTGATGAACACACATTTCAGTCTCTGTCCTCTCAGATAGCATTAGTCAGAGGACATCATACTTTTAAAAATCGAGTGTGAATGTCCTGTCTTTTAATGGCTGGTGGTGCACTGTAATTACATGTGAAAGTACAGCCTTCATATCACTGTGCCTCACATACACACACACACACACACACAATTGCACACTTGTGTACCACATGAACGCAAGCATACCCACGCAGTTCATCCTCAGCATACTACACTATCCAGGAAATAGTAGCCATGGTAACCAACAAGCTAAGAGAACACCATTGAGGTTATTAAATCAGATGGAACAGAAACTTGCAATAGGTTTTGAGAGGCAACCAGACGAGAGATTGCGAGCAGGAATGAAGACGCTGAACCGGACTGTGACTATGGTCTTTGCACAAGTGGAGAGAATGAAAGTAATAGATAAGTCAAGTACAGTCAGTGAGTTTCACAATGAGATGTAAAAGAGAGAGTAGTCCCCTGCTGTCTGAAGAGAATGAGTAGTGCTGTGTTCAGTGAATTACAGGGTCAGGGTCAATTTGTACCTGGTCAAAAAACCTTCAAACAAAAAAATATTCTAACCAGGAATTAATTTAATATTATTTGTCTCTGTGCACTCTAAGTTAATTGTAACTTAATGATTTTCTTCCCCTAATTTGTTGCATAAAAGTGAAACACACTGCTAGCTCCAACATCAACAACTGAGCCATCTCTTCTTCTGCAACGATTCTCCAATTCGAGAATTAGCACCATCAGCTGTTTATCTCGATGTGCTCAACTCACAGAACATTAGTGGATGGAAATGTACATTCGTGGGATGGCCTTTAGCTCAGTAAGTAGTGTTTTCGCCCCATGTAGGTAAGATTAGGGCAAAAAAAAAGAAATATACATTTGTTCCTATTTTTTGCAGATTATTTAAAATTGTTGTAAAAATGTGTGCTGCATTAGGATGGAAGCCTGTCTATGGTCTTGCATCTCATTGTATATACTGCAATACTGCGTATTACAATACAGTAATTGTTCTGTTAAATCAATTAAAAAATGGTTTAAAGGTTCAGCGAGAAGGATTTAGGGGGATATACTGGCATAAATTGAATATAACATGTTCTCTTTAGTGTATAATCACCTGAAAATAAGAATCACTGCATTTTCATTACATTAGAATGAGCTGTTTATTATCTCTACAAAGGGAGCAGGTCCTCGTCCATAGAGTCTGCCATGTTGCAATGCCATGTTTCTACAAGAGCCCAGAACAGCAAAAACAAAGACTGGCTCAAAACAGAGCCATTTGCCTTTTTCACATCGGTCACCGTAGTTAGCTGCCCCTCTACGATGAGCAGCTTCAAAAGAACACTGATCTTTTTAACGCAAAACTGCTTTATTCAGTGTTTTTACTGCTTTAAATGAGCAGGTCTGTTTGTTTTGGAGAGGAAAATTTGTCTCCTAAAAACCTCCCGAATGTCTGGTTTAGAAGAGAACCCACATTAAGTTATCAGAGAAGAAAGGTGAGTTCACATTAGCAGGTGCTGAGGTTTGCAGCCCGTTTCCGATGAGCAGGACAGTACAGGAAAAATGCAAAACTGCTTCATTCAGTGTTTTTACCCATTGTAATCACCGGGTCTGTTTTGGAGAGGAAGAGACCTCTGCGAATAATTCAGCTCCCGGTTAAAACCTCTTGAATGATGAACACTGAAGGAATTACAACCAGGAGAAATTTGAGCTAGCTGCAATCTGCAATCCTCACCACTAGATGTCACTAAATCCCCGTAAATATTGCACACTGCTCCTTTAAAAAAAAACATACTGAACTTCATCACATTTGAAAATTTTCTTCTTGTAACTACCATACAAATGACAAAATAGAAATAAAAAACAGCCACCTCACATGGGACAACACTTGAGTTGAAAACTAAAGACTCACAACAGTAAAACTAAAATTTTCTCAAAATGGAAGCTTTAAGGTTCCTGACCAGGGTTGGAAATTAGCACGAGCCACCAGCCAAATGCTCGTAAAATATGCAAGTGGCTTCACTTATCAGCCAAAAATAATAATATTAATCTATTATGTGGCTGGTAGATCCATAACTCACAATGGCAGGGGGACAAAAAAGTTCATTTCCAACCCTGTTCCTAACAACAATAATTTGAAGTGTTTCAGGTTTCTGTATTTACACCTTTATTCTCCTTCTCCACGTCTGCCAAAATCACATTTGTTTGTAAGACATTCGCTCGATAAACGAGATCCCAAGATCATGCGAGAATACAGCCCTAATGTGCTCCATAGTCTGCCCCGAATAGCTCCCACGGGAGAAATGGTCTTGCTAAATCTCCACCCCTGTATACAATTCTACCACACAGTATATATTGTCATATCACCAAAGCCATATCTTGCAGATGCTGGATTGAACTGAAATAAAACCCAAACCCTGATGCATGCTGGAGTACCTTGCAAGAAAACAAAGAAAACGGGGCAAAGGAAGCTTCTTCCATTGGGCCACATATATAATACTGACATAAAATGAAACATTAGCTGCAGCAATCATTAGCGACACCAGCATTCATTACATGTTGGCCAATCGACAGACTTGGTCTCAGTCCCAGTGAGATCTTTGAGGGTTAGGCCTTGTAAGCTGCGGCCCTTTTCTCACGTATAGTTTCATTAATGTCACCTTGTGATTAATCAGGTTTTAGACTTCTTCCACTCAAGTGTAAAATCTCCATATTCTTCTACCTGCTCCTGATCCCTCCCGTCTCTTCGGACAGACCAACTGGCTCACGTTTCTCACTCTCATTCTGTCCCTTTCGCTTCCCTCTTTCTCTCTCTCAGTGAAGTGAATTGATCCAGTGCACTCTGCCAACGCACTAGCACAGATTAGAGAGGACCTCTGAACAAGGCATGGAATAAAAGGGGGAAGAATTAATTCATCCCACATCGAATTTTCCCCTCTCCTCTGAGGTTCCCAATTATAGAGCACACTGGGGACTACTGCATCCTACAACATCTATATAACCTGCCAGTCTGAAGGTGCTCGATACACCACGCAACCGAGGCTTAAGGGGAGACAGCTAGGATAGCCTTTGTAGAAACTTGCTCGCAGATACGCAACAACTTCAACACGGAAACACACATCCCCTGGGCATACCTACACATGTACAGCACAAGTATAATCTCTCTATGCTCACGCTTACCACGCGTGTACAGAACACAGTAAGATGAGAGGGGTGATGCAAACGACGGCAACAAATTGGGTCTCGTGACCAACAATACAGAGGAAAAGGAGGGCGACAAGCGACAGGGGGAGGAAAAGAAAGAAGTGTCCAGATAATTATTATCTCTCCTCCACCAGAAGCAACATCTGGAAAGGCAACTGAAGCCTGGGTGACACTGCCAAGAGCCTCCTGGACCAAGAACATCAGGTCACTTAAAGGACAGTTGGACACAGAGAGGGTGTGGGAGCAAATATTCTTCAATATAAAAACGCTCACATTAAATATATGTTCTCCCACTTCATGTGGCTTCAATAAAAATGATAGATGCTTGAGCATTTACGCACCGATTATTCGCTCGAGTGGGGCTTTTAATTGATGTATAAATAAACATGCTGACGAGATGGCAACAAGGTTGATCACGAGCAGCTTGAGCACACTTGAGCGCACTCAAGCGCCATCATCGTCGCCACTATGCACACAGACAAAAGACTGCTAAATAGTTTTATGAGTGAACATGCTTGTTTTGCATAAACACTCGTAACCTTTGATCTCTTCCTTCACCCGACCCTGTTTGTCCACAATGTCAGCTCCCGCCCCTCGTCTTTGTGTCAGAAGCCTACTGGGAAAGGTTCACACTAAGGGACAAGTAATCACATCAATGAGCACGCACAAGAGGCCTTTGCTACCCTGACGTGTACCCATAAACAGACACCCGCATTATGCCACTCGCCTTAGGATAGAGGGGCTTGGCAGTGCCACCCCCTCTCTCCTCTGAGGCGATGTCAGCACTGACCTCACTGTCTTCTTGGCAACTAGTCGAAGACGTTTGCTTTGGCAGCACTATGACAATGATTGCTCCCAAAGTGCTGCTCATGTCTGTATGTTCCATTCACCAAAAAAAAAAAAAAAACAAGGAAATGAGCGGGTGAGTCAAAGCACCAGTCGTCAAGCAGTTGCTAAGGAAGTGACAACCTCTTTCCCACGGTCGATGTTCCACTAGGATTTAGGAACATTTGACAGGTACAGACTCGAGGCTTGAATGTGTCTGTGCCAGTGCATATGAATGTGTCTGCATGTTACATGCCTGCTGTATATAGAATTTACACACAGTGCTCACAATAATAATAATAATAATAAACAAAACACATTCAAGACTGCGTAATATTGAAATATATTATTCTCCTTGTGTTATGAAGAGAGAGAGAAAACTTTATTTCTTGCTTCAGTACCGAGTGTGTCATGATTGACCTTGAAACACTTTCAGTAACAGTCTGAAATGTAAGAATATCTTCCACTGGATTTATCACTGATGACTAATCTACTCGTATTGTGGAGTATTATGAAAGTATGTCTGTCTGCCAGACACCACTCTTTCTCACTTTATTCACTCGATTGCAATTATTATTAAAGTTAAACGTATTCAGTTCAGTCATCAGTTCTGTACCTGCACGTGTGTTACCTTCCTGCACTGTGATTTCTAATTCTGGCCCAACAAGCTTTGCAGTGCTGCTCTCTCAGACCCTGAAGGAAGCTGGCACTCGGCTTGGCATCACTCTGGCCGTGTCGAGGAGGTGGGAGGTTTGAGGAGCATCACTCTGGCCGTGTCGAGGAGGTGGGAGGTTTGAGGAGAGTGTGGGGGGGTCAGTGCCAGGACCGTCTTCACACCACAAAGAGCTTATATGAGCAGGCACCTCGACCAGCCAAAACCAGCTCTCATAAGAGGTTGGTTAAACAAACACTCCCTCTGTCCATCTGACCCTTTCTCACCAGCCTCACTGCTCAGACACAGTCCTCGGTTGCTCCAACGGCAACGGGCCTTTTACACTGAAGAGGTTCTGACATGTCACGGTGGGAAAAGCGCAGGTGTTTAAAAAGTTATTAATTCATTAACGGTGGCTGAATTTCATTTAGCTGCCTCGGTTTTAGGCTACGGTTGTTGTGAATGCTGGCTCACTGTTTCACCGTCATGGCTTACTGGAATAGAACGGAGCCATTGTTATAATAACACCTGGGGCAAGTCAAAGTGTTTGCTGTTGCTAATGGCCTAAACATCAAAATAAGACATTTTTTCATTTCCTTCAAAAATGAGCATTTTAGAAACCTGCAATAATTGATTTATTTTGGCCACTTGGGGGCAGCGGAAAAAAGCTGTGAACATATCATCACCTTTTAAGTTGACCTGGCAAACTTGGCAGACATCAGAAAACACCATCATTCATTTGGAGTCGAGTTTGTAGCCAACTAGAGAATGTAAGTCAAATATTTATCCTCTTGTAGCTCTGTATGTGGTCTCTACTGAGTCCTGTGGGAAAAATCTGGCTCTTTAGCTGCTGAATGCTCCACTGTGGTCCCCATGTAGTTGCTGACTTTGTCTGCCTGCCATTTGGTGCTAAGCAGGTAGTGTACAGTGGGGTTTTTAGAGCGTCTTTGGCCAAAAATGACGTTATGAGAGCATCGAGAGTGAATGGAAACTGAAAGGACGGTGATTATTTGTAAGACCACAAGAGGTCGCTTGTCAAAAAAAAATGTAAACTTTCTGGTGAGGACAGTGTCTGTTATAATGTTTGGCTAGTAGAGTACAGTAATTCACTGGGAATGTTAAAGAAGAGCAATATATTATATAGCCATGGAGACTTTATATTTTTACAAATCAGAAAAGAAAACATTAAAAAATTGTGCAAAAATGCTGTTCAATACAGACGTACAGGCCTTTTTCATAGCAGACATTTTGAGTAGGAAAAGCACAAATGTTACTCAAAACATTAACAACCCTTCAGAAGTACCAGTACGCCTTGACATAATATTGAGCCTGCATGCACAATACCAGGACACGCAAACTTAGTCCCAGTTCACATGTACAGGTCTATTTTTGAAAACAGGATTTTGTTTTTTCTCTGTTTTTTTCTAAATCCTGTCCATGTAAACACACTTAAAAAAAAATCTATGTCCAAATGAAAACACAAAAACAGTAAACACTGTCAAGAGCATGCCAAACCAACAGGTGGTGATATGACCCAATCACGTAAAGAAAAGAAGATGTTAGCCAATCAGAAGCCTGAAAAAAGGACTATCATCTGAAGGCCACCTGGCTGCAATGGCAGATCATAGCCCATTCTGTTCCTCACTGGAAGAGTAACTGTGCATTAATGTGTAAACCAGAGTTTACGTTAGCCGGCATATGCCAGCTTTTGGTTGGTATCTGGTGTAGTTATCAGGCATAAGTAAATATCAGCCTTCAAGATATCCAATTGGAAATCAATAAGTAAAGTCATTAATAGCATATTAAATAGCATAATATTGTGTGAACTGTAAGCTATGTTGCCAACGATTTTAAATATACACTTAATATTATGCAGATCAGATTTTCAGATATAAATTAACAACGCTAATGTTGAGCAGTGGGGCTGTTCACACTGAAAGCGCCGCGGCCCTGAGCTCTGCAGCCAGCTCGAGATCTGCAGTGATAGCTTCGGCTTCTAATCTACTTCTTCCACAAGCCGCAAGCAAAACCGTCAAGAAAACACGATGATAATATATTATGAGCACTATAAAGGCTGTATTAGATATGATGAAAATGATCTGATTATGATGAATGATAAAATATGCAGCCTGTGAATCCACATATTTGTCAGTGTCTAAACAGCGAGCAAGAGAGACGAGCAGATACACACAGACGCATGTAAGCAGACAGAGAGAGGTCTTTATATGCAATTAAAATGCGCTGGTGACTGCTGACATGCGGCTGCACGACGACTGACATATCAGGGTGGCGGTGACGTGTGGCCACCGAGTCCTTTTCCTCCGTTGCCTCCTTTGCTTTTGCGACTAACTCTGTGAATGGTGATTCTGTTCAACAGACCGCTTCTTCATTTTGCTCATTTTCAAGTTATTTACTTCCAAGTGTTTCATTGCCATTTAAATGTAGAGAAACAGCCTGGCATAAACCCTGGTGTAAACATGTCAGAAATCCTGTTAGCAAGGTAAGAACTAGCATTATGTCGGCCATGTTGCCGCACATCTGTATTCCCTGTCTACGTGTCAACACTGAAGATGGAGTTTCTGAACATCTTCATCTTGGAAGGAGTTTTTAATAGAGTTAAAAAAGAAAAAATCGGTTTAAAAAATTACCCGTGTATGTTTGGACGCGGCCTGAAGCAGCTAAACAGAATCCAGCCTTCCTTCATTTAATTTTTTACGACTGTGTTTTCCTGCTGTGACACATCAAAATGTTACACTGAAACATTGGTTATTTTCAATATGACTAATTTTTGACAGACCTATGCTGAAACAAATATTTTCCCATTGTGTTTTATCATTGGTTTTCTACAGTGTATGAGCCTGCAGACATCAAAATGATCCACCTGTTTGTTTGTGGGTGTGTTTGTTTCTGTTGTCCTTCATTCATCCTGCTGGGTTTAACCTCATTAGTTTTATACTTTAAACACCACTTTCTCGCTTGTATTCAGAAAGGTGCTCCATTAATTAAAATTATCATCATTTAATTGAAAACGATCTCTCACAGACCAGCCACAGCCCATTATGTGGTGCTGTGATGGCACATCAAACGAGCCATTACGCTGGCTGATTACTACGACTGTCTGTTGAATATTGGATGACTCTCAAGGCCAAACCTGGCAAAAAGAGGCACCTGTTGCTCATTACTGCTGTCAGAGATGACAGGTCAGAGAGGCGAGTGGACGGTCAATGGCCACCTCCTCTGCCTCTGCACATTCAATTGAGCCTTTGGAGCTGGCATCATCAATATGCAACTTCAAAGCCCCTGAGAGTGAGCTGGAGAGGTGCGGGCATGTGTGTGTGTGTTTGTTTGCTCTGTGTGTGTGTGTGTGTGTGTGTGTGTGTGTGTGGCTCATTACTCATTTGTGTCCCCCGAGTGAGCCGCGGCCATTCAGTCCCTTTGTGTGCTGAGCGAGTGAGGAGACGAGAGGCCCATCTAGACATGAGATCACAGATTATACACTTAACGCTTCGCCAAGAGGGCTCGACAGAGCGCAGGAGAGCAAAATTGAAGGAGAGAGAGGGAGGTGAAAAGGGAGGAAAAACAAACAAGAGAATGAACGGTGTGAAGTGCAGGAGGAAGCAGACTGGACAGAAGAGAAAACACTGATGAGAAAGTGTGTGTGTTTGAGAGAGCGAGCAAGAGAGATGGAGCGAAAAAGACAATGAGGGCGAGACGGCGGCTGAATGCTATTGTGCTTTCTTATCAGGGTGGCAGAGCGATTTTATTGCCCAGAGCCTTACAATGTGCAGTGGAGGGTTTAGTGCTCCGATGATGACCATAGCAAATCTCTAAAAGATATGGATTACACTGGGGCTAAACTGGCCACTAAACACTCAATAATCCACATTCTGCTTTCTGCATGACCTCATTTTTGGTAAACAGCATTGATAAGAGCAGCGGTTAATTCTATCACTGGCTCAGATTCATATTCAGGATAAACTTCTCCTAATCTTGGTTTTCCAAGGCTTTAGATTGAGGATCTATGTGGGATCAGTCTAGCACACAGAAAATAATCAAATAATGATTTAGGTCATTTGTCATGTAAAACTGCCAAACATTTGCTGCATGGGTACAGCTTCTTAAAAATGAGGATTTACCACTTTTCATTGCGTTTCATGATACAAATCTGAATGTCTTTGGATTTTGGAGTGGTGGTCGCAAAAGCAAGCATTTTGAATATGTAATTTTGGGCAGAGCTATTCTTGGTTTTATATCATTGTTAATTAAATATTTTGGGATTTTGGTTGGACAAAGCAAGCAATCTGAAGACAGCATACTGAGCTCTGAGACTTCACCATCATGGGTGGATTATGAGAAAATGGACCCCTGAGTACAGATATGAGGAAAGGCTCCACCACATCTCCTACATCTAAGCAAGATACATAGACTTTGTGGTGGTATTGCTTCTTTTGTTGTTGTCTGCATCTCTTTGTAGTCGTATTCATTTTTTTATCTTGTTGTAATTTTGTTCTTTTGTGTCCCTCCGTTGTCATTTTGTGTCCTTTAATTCCTTTGCATCCCCTTCACAGTATTATTTTGTCTTTTCGTGGTGATTTTTAGTCTCTTTCTGGAAGGTATGGGATGATTTGAGCGACATTATATATTTTAAATATGAAATTTTGGGCTTTACAAATTTTCTTATGTGCCGATTTGAGCTTTTCTTTGTTTTCTATCATTGTTAACTGAATATATTTGGGTTTTCGTTGGACAAAACATGCAATCTGAAGACATCTTATTAGGCTCCGGGACTTCACGATCATGGGTGGATTATGAGACAATGGACCCCCGGGTACAGACATGCAAAAGGCCCCACCACCTCTCCCACATAGGAACATGAAACATAGACTTTGTGGTGGTATTGCTTCTTTTGTTGTTGTTGTTTGCTCTTTGTAGTCGAACTCATCTTTTTGTGGTTTTATCTCTGTGGTAATTTTGTGTCCCCTTTAGGCTGTTTTGTGTCTCTCTGTTGTCATTTTGTGTCCTTTTATTCCTTTGCATCCCTTTCGCAGTATTATTTTGTCTATTTGTGGTGATTTTTAGTCTCTTCCTGGTGGTATGTGTTCATTTGAGCGACTTCACACAATTTAAATATGAAATTTTGGACTTGTCTCTCTGTTGTCATTTTGTGTCTTTTTGGTCGTTCTTTATCTCTTTGTATTCCTTTGCTTCCCTTTTCCGGTATTATTTTGTCTTTCTGTGGTCATTTTTAGTCTCTTCCTGGATGGTACGTGTTAATTTGAGCAGCATTTTCCAAGTACAAGCCGAGGGGGCCCTGACACTTTGGGCCCCTGCGCCTGTGCCTGGTAGACCCATTCAGTAATCTATCTATGTTCATGATAGTTGTTTTTATTGTTTTTTTGTGTTTTTACATTGTAGAAACCAAATGATTAATTAAATAATCCTCCCAAAATAATCATTAGATAAATGGATAATAACAAAAAAGGATTAGTCGCAGCCCTAGGTTAGTTACTGTGGAAAACTGCTATGGATGTTACCGTGATAAAGCAGCAGAGAAGAGGAAATAAAATGCTGGGGATGATGGGGAGCTGCAGTGGAAAAGGGCAGCGTATGTGTCTGTCTCTGTCTCTGTGATTGTGATCAACATTGACATGTTGACTGACTGCAGCCTCCAGACACAGAGTGAGGAGGAGGGGGGAGCCCCCTGGACTGCATTTCCCATGGGCCTGTATACCAGTGTCTGCACAGATGGCAGATGGGACGACACACACAGCCCCCATTTATGAAACCCTTTGCAGAGCAGCAACGTCACCATCATAGTCAACATGCACACATGCACGCCGAGTCAGCAAAATAAACGCTATAAGCCGTGAGCGTATGGAATATCTGAGAGCTGTTATGCACGAAGTGAGGGGCTTTTACCTTAGACTTTACAGGGAGGGAGGAAGAGAGAGAAGGCAAGTGCGCTGCAGAACTCACAGCAGAGCAGTTTTAGGAAGTACGAAGAGAAAAACAAGGTTTCAACACACACATCAGACACTGCAAAAATACACCAATGATTACGTAAAGCCACACTGGGGATATAAGGGCGGCTAAGTCCAGCACAAGTAAGGCAGGTTTGTGTGTGTGTGTGTGTGTGTGTGTGTGGTGAGGGCTGATAATAAAATGTCTAAATATCAAAACTTCATAAGGAATGTTTGATGTAGACCACACACGCTTTCCACCAGCATAAAAATTGCAAAAGGACAGAAAGTAGCATAATGCACTATGGGAGGATTCATACTGGATGCCAAGTTACATTATGGATGTGCAATGATTCCATTAGAGGAAATTCTAAATGCTCTGCTCGAATGTTTATGAATGTGTAATCTCATTATGCTGTCAAACAATATTACAGTCAGTTCTGTGAACTAGCTCGCTGTTTTGAGTTAAAACATTAACATAAAGTGACACAGGAACATGTCTTGAGTCAGACGCACTAAACAGTCGGCGGTAAAGTCTCCTCAGTGACATGAAAGTGATTTGACTGTGCAAAATCTGACACTAAACAAACAACTGTGCTGTTAAGATTTGCAGGAAGTCAACCATAACTGCAATGAGTGGTATGCTGCATTTGTACAGCATGTCTAGATCATGCATAATATAACAAACCGTTTATTAGCATTAGCATTTATTAGCACTGATTGCTCAGGCAGCGTTAATTTCTGTCCACCACTTTGGTCCAGAATGTCTAAACAACTACTTTATTAACTGCCATGAAATTTGGCATAGCCGTTCATTGTCCCCAGAGGCTGAATCCTTCAGACATTGCTGATCCCCTGGCTTTTCATCTAGCACCACTGACAGGTTGACATTTTTTATTCAGAGTTTAATGTTGTGAAAGGTGCTAAATAGATTGCCTTGAGATCTGGAACAGCCATTCATCGTCCCCAGAGGATGAATCCTACTGAAATTGCTGATCCCCTGGCTTTTCATCCAGCACCACTGACAGGTTGACATTTTTTATTCAGAGTTTAATGTTGTGAAAGGTGCTAAATAGATTTCCTTGTGATTTGTAACAGCCATTCATCATCTCCTGAGGATGAATTGTAATAACTTTGGTGATCCCCTGACTTTTTATCTAGTGCCACCATCATGTCAGTTTTACTTTGTCAAACATTTAAGTTTATGATGAAATACCTGCAACACTAACATTCAAAACAGCATTCCCATCAACACTCAGTGGTACTTTGTTTAGCACTAATTAGCATATTTTAGCATGCTAACAAGCTAAATTAAGATGGTGAACATGGTAAACACCTGCTAAACATCAGTATGTGAGCCGTTAGCATGGCTATCGCTCTTGGACACTTGGCCTTGTATTCTAATTAAGTGATTACGTATGTTGGAAATATGTTTTATTTGGGGAAAAAAAGAAGAAAAAATCTCTAACTTTGAAAAATATTACAGCACCTTTAAAGTTCCCATGAAACTGCTAGCACAATGCTACTTGCTTAAGCATATTAACCCATTTTCTGTAAAAACAGGAAGCTAGAAAGGGACTTGTCGTGGATATTGACTAGCGTTACCAGGAGCCAATAGCACTGAATGTACATTACACCTACACCCTACCCACCACCAACCCTGTGGATTTTACAGACGAATCAGACAGGGAAGAAATAGAAGAAGAAGACGACCATGATGAAGTCATTTTTGGATCGAAGCCAAACATGTTCGAGTTGAGATTTGAAGCCAGCAGTGCTGCTGGTGAAAGAGAGATACAGGCTTATCCCCCTGCTAGTGCTGATGCATTCCAATGGTAGGTGTGTGTCTATATTATTATCTGTTCCATTGGACACAGAATTAGAATTGGCCCCCGTGTGCAGGATGAGTCATCAACATTTTTATTGTTTTTCAGGAAATGACAAACTTTAAAATACCATCAAAAGTCTACAAGACAATCCTTTTGTTATTGTTGGGCCAAATACTGGCGAATAGGTGACGACCAGCCCAACTGTTTTGATTTCATGGGTGCCCTTAAAGCCACATGTCAGAGACTGATGCACCTCTTCGATTGTCCCTCTGCACAACACTGGTGTGTATACAAGACTTTTGTTAACCACCATCAGATAACAAAAACCGCCAGGTTCAAATAGCTGACAGAAACCACCACAAGCGTCACAACATGCATGTTGTTGCATTTTTGTACACACACACACACACTGCCTTCTTGCAGCAGGAGTGTGCAGATGGCGGCTCATTACCAGCTGATTCGTCAGCCACATACAATACAGCAGCTCTGTGCAGCAGCCACACTTCCTGCTTTGACTTCAACACTGTCCTCATCCCTCTCACTTCTCTCTCACACATAAGCCATCCAATCACAGAGCCAATACAGAGAAAATAAGCTGGGCTAAAGGTTCGGTTTAGAGTGCTTATCCGCTGTACTCTTGGATCAGGATTTGATTCTTTTTTTTCTTTTTATTCCCACAAACGATTTTGTTTGTTTGCTTCCTTCATAAGTGTGGACCACATTCTGAATTGAAAATAACTACAAGCAACTGGCACAAAGAAAACCCAACGCTACAGCATGCATGAATATTTGGGTTTTGCATTAATACATGAAATAAAACTTCAAAGGAAAAATACGGTGAATTTGCAAAATCATCAGAAATCATCATAGCTGGCAATCGATTTCATCATTAATTTTGAAAAGGCTCTTGAGGAAAGTTTACAGAATAAATAAGACTTGAATTGCAGATTGTAGGGCAAAATGGCAGATTGCTGATGTCGATGATGTGCTAAAAATAAGTTTATTTATGAGCGATGATGCACTGAATGAAAAATTGGCTATTTCAGCCTGCACCATTTCATGGCTTAATTTGGCATATGGGTAAAGTCATGTATGCATAAACATTGTGGTCCTTTGGCAAAGAAGGCTTGTTTCCAATCAGCTCGTGTGATCCTGTCAAGGGCGCTGAGCGGGGAAGGTGACAAATTCCAATCAAGCAACTGCAACCTCCAATTTTGCAAATAACTGTACGCTTTGCAGTTCCATTAGATTCAAAACACAGAGAATTGTGTTCTCGGTGCCAAGAGCTGTACCCTGGGCACAGTTTCCACAAAAATAACCATGAATGTGAGTCTGTACATACATCAAAGGGAAGCAAAAGCTATTGAGCGTTCCCATGTATTGGCTTGTCAGTTTCTATTAACACTGCCAGAAACCAAAGAGGGAGAGCTGGATAAAAGAGGAGTGAGAGAAGGCGAGATAAGACAGTAATACCTGCTGTGATCTGTCTTTATGAAAGTCTCCAGTTCTCTGCAGACCAGTTCAGTGTGCCTTTTCCCGCCTCCAACATCTGACTCAAAGCTTGTCAAGTGCAAGCTTAAAACATACTGTACACACACATGCAGACGAACGTGCACCAGCACTCGCGCACACTTGACAAACTCAGCCACAACACACACATACTCAGCGTTCAAAGGGCAACAGCCTTTTAAACAATTCATTGCAAAAAGTCTTGTAGGTCTTCGTCATTCGCACATACACTCTCGCTCAGTTTGTCACCGACACACTCATGCATGCTCACAGCAGCAGCAGCGGCGGCAGCGAGTCACATGAATGACAGCATGAGCACACACAAAAGAGACAGAAGTAGAGATAGAGGAAGAGTGAGAGAAGTGGAGGGATACAGAGAATCTTCCCAAAATAATCCAACAATAATGAGGCACCATTTCATTAGCATATGAGCAGCCAGTAAAAAAAAAAATCTAATTTTTCAAAAGTGTGTTTACTGGAGTGGGAGGCGAAGGAGCTTTAAAAAGAGCAGAGAAGTGGAGGAGAACAGCGAAGAGGAAGAGATCAAGAGAAGAAAGGGAGGCTGCATAAAAACTGAGGCCAGACGTCACAAACAGGGCAGATAGGAAATGTGCAGCAACAGTAATGGTGTGAATGTTTGCTTGGGAAAGCAGGGAGAAATGACAGATAGACAGAGCAGACAGACAAATACAGCAGACTCTGTTCAGCACAACGGACAGCTCCTGCTCGCTCTGCTGACAGATACACTACGGCGAGAAGCTACAGTAGAAATCCTTCACTCGGCCTGCAAAATTCATTGACAAACAGCTGAAACTGCAACTGCGCTAATTGCTGTATTAATACCATCAATATTTTCAAGGGCTTAAAGTCTGTGACAGCAAAATATGGCTTTGACATGAAATCCAAAGCTGTGAGAACGGCGCCGTTTGTAGTCGCCGCAGCAAAACAGAGCCACACTGTTCATGGCTGATATTCTCAGGGGAAGAAAAAAAAAAAAATCCAGGTCAAAAACACACGCACGCACATACACACTACACGGACTGAGGATCGCAGCCAAGTGATCACAACTCTGACTTCATCCAACGGCAGTTTAAAATGTCTGCCACCTGATTGGCCAAAGAGGCTTAGTAACGGATCTAGCAATAAGCCTTGTCACATGCTATTGGGCAACAAACAAAAAGAAAAGCATTTTTCCTTTTTGTCTTGCAAAATACCACATGGGAAACTCTCTCTCTCTCTCTCTCTCACACACACACAAACACACACTTTATTATGCACACTGTTAGATATGGGTAGATACATTTATATAGCTGTCACAATCACCAAAGTAGATGATCACCAGCATTTGAACATCTGCATAATAACCCATATTTAACAGCGATGACAGCAGGGCTGATGTTGTTTTCACTGTGTGTGTGTGTGTGTGTGAGTGTGTGTGTGTGTGTGTGTGTGTGTGTGTGTGATCACGGCAATATGTGGTCCTGGAGACGCCTATTGCAGCGGGAGCTACCAGAAAGCAGTGCTGAGTACTTTGCCAGGTGTTTATACATCTACGGACAGATATTGTCGACACTATAGCATCACAACCATGCAGGATACAATCATGAAACGTTACAGGTGTGTAGTTGGGATCACAATGAAGGTCAAGTTTAAAGGTGGGTGTGGTGGGGCGTTGGTGGATTAGTGGATAGAGCAGGCGCCCCATGTACAAGGCTGTTGCCGCAGCAGCCCAGGTTCGACTCCAGCCTGTGGCCCTTTGCTGCATGTCACTCCCTCTCTCTCCCCCTTTCACACTTGGCTGTCCTATCGATTAAAGGCAAAATGCCCCAAAAAATATCTAAAAAAAAAAAAAAAAAAAAAAAAAAAAGGTGGGTGTGGTCTGAGCAAGGGCACCAGAGGCAGGGGAGTAGGAAGAAGGGAAGGGGCAATTTGCCCACCCCCATTCATTTTAAGTTGCGGATATGTGTTGCAGCTTCTGTGATCCCATCTCAAGATGCTCTCTAGTTTACGGTGATTTTAATAACCATCATATTGGACAGTTTGACAGAAAATATTGCAGTTTAGAGGGGTGAAGAGTAAATATATGAATACACTACAAATAAAAAATTATACACAAAAAATATGAATACTGTAGCTAGTTTATTCAACGTTTGGAATTATGCCTATAGAAAGTTATGGTTTTGCCTTGTACGTAGTCTGACTGCTTGTCGACATAATGTCTAAAACATTATCCTAACAGATTTTAAATTTGAAGGACAGACAGGCTGTGAGACAATAAACAATTGATTAGATTTTGCTGGTGATCTGGAATTGGAATTTCTGACATTAAAAGCCAGTTACTTCTATTGTTTTTTTTAGCCATAAAAGTGTTGGAGATTTGTTTTTAATACCATGTATATTCCATGCAAAAAAAAAAAAAGGTTTAGCATTTAAATTTAGTTACAGAAAGTATGTGTTTGAGACTACCAGTGTTTGAGAATTGCTTAGAATCATGCCTCCCAGCTAAAATAATAATCCACCGCACTTTCTCATGAATAAATTTACATCCTTTTTTAGACGACACAATACCAATTCAAGCTATAACCTTTTTAATTTAGTTTTTTTTTTTTTTTGCAGTTTATTCAGTGTCATCAAGAGTTAGTTGGTCTTTTCTAAGAAAAGAAGACAAAAGGACCAAATAGAATAAACATACAAAGCATGGTAGCCCCTATGGTTGATGAGATATCACTGGAAACACTAGAATCTGTAGAATGTCAAAATTTGTCTATGCAAATATTTTCACAGTTCTAACAATTTTATAAAAGAAAACACTCCAGAATCATCACTTGCTACATAGGATGTCAACAAAGAAAAAACCCAGCAGGTCACGACTGATGTGATCTTTGTTTATTCAACACTTGAAGCTGATAATTCAACCCAACAAATGTGCTGGAAATGCTTGGGCCTTAACAACCAGAAACTGTTAAGTATGTGTTAAGACCTCAAGACTTATGGTTTAATAGAAAAGGAGCAAAGGCAACTTCTCTCACCAGGAGACAAAGAGGTCTAGAGGAGAGGAGAGCATGAAAGAGAGAAAGAGAGACGTGTCAGGGCAGAGAAAGAGAAAAAGAAGAAAGAGCAAAGACAAAAACTGCGAGGCAGGGAGAAAATAGCATCAAGCAGAGATGGTGATTGAGAGGGCACCATTGAACGGACAACATGAAACAAATGAGACATGCTATTGAATTCTACCAGACACAGAGAGAGCAGAAAGGAGACATAAGATGTGGGAGGAGGTGCTAAGGTGTTGTCTTTTAGGTTTTTTTCCCCCCTCTTCTACTTGGGAAAAAAAGCACATTCTGTCGAGGACAAGAGGCAACTCAATTTTCTTCTCTTTTCATTTTTTCCTCAAGACAGGCAGTAACAAGGCATCCTTGTGTGTTATGTCACGGGAACTGAAGAAGGAAGGACTCAAGGCTGAGATTCGGTACTTTAACAAGGCCTTCGCGCCTTGTCTCCTGACTCAACTCAAATGTGCTCATTTCAAAGACGCTGACAGGAAGTGAAGTCCTGCAGGGCATCCTGCATGTTGCTTACACCTCACTGGGATTATCACAGATGAAAATAGAGACATGAGAGTGTAACTGAGAGTTACAAGTCACTATGAGCTCCTCATTCTCACTGTGCACCTACAAGGGATTAAATGTGTTTCAAGCGTGTGTTAAAATCCAAATTTGGTCTGCTGATTATTGAGACACAGGAGTTAGGAGTGTATTTGTATGAGTAGCCACAGAGGTACTTACAGTCATCTGTGGAAGATAGAAATTAGGGTTTTTAGGACTCCACTGATAGTTTCAAAGTTTTAAAAAGGTTCAGTATAAGCTGTATGCTGGAGGAAGTGTGGGCTGACTTGAAATCACTCCCATATCTTCTGGGATTGTCCGGTACTGCAGGGATTTTGGCAAGATATAAAAGAGGAGATTGCAAAAATAATGAAAATTGACGTCCCTTAAGATCCTGTGCTGTTTTTTACTTGGAGAACCACCTAAAAATGTTACGTGCAAAGTCAAAAGATACATACTACACAAACTCAATGGACACACAATGGAATATATGATAACAAAACTGTAAGTGAAGACGTTTTTCTACAAAGATGGACTCCAGTTACGTCTTACTTGACTGTCTAAATGCTAGGATGTGGAATTACTAGGGTAAGGTTCTGGACTCTTTACTTTTAAGGGTACTGACCAAATTATCTGTACTACCAAGTACCGATTTACATTTAATCAATCAGTGCTAAATTTCAGTACCTGAAAGTGCATTTGGATGAGAACGCTGGGTTTAGACAAAAGGCGGCAGTGCCAGGACGACCCTAAAGCCTGGAAGCCAGCCACAGATCTCCAAGGCCAGCAATCTGTAGAGCCACTGGGTTCAACTTCAGACAGGAAGTGGAAGTGCCCTGAAGCCAGGAAGCCGTCCACGGAGTCCCACAGCTGCTTTGTCAGCTTCCAAGCAAGCCAAAACTATCACGGCAGATCGGCACCGCAGTGATGGCATTTGGTTTATTTTATTTTATATATTATTTTAGTTATAGCCTAGTATCACTGCTAGACGAGCAGAACGCACACACACAAACACACACAAGCAGACAGAGACGGATGATTAGCTCTATGTGTGATTAGAAAAGAGAGCGGAGGAGCAGAATCCTTTTTTAGTCTACTTCATCACCCCTGCAGCTTGTTCAAACATTACATTTTTACTCTCACAGAGAAAGTAAAGTCCCAAAATTGGTTTCATTGGGTAGTGGTACCAAACCACCTGTACCGGTACCTGTACTAAAAAGACAGACAAGCCCTCTGTCAAGAACTGTTTAACTGTGTTTCATGTGACTGACACTCAAATTTAAATGAAGTTAAAAAATGTTTTGGTCTACTGAATGACAAAACAAATATGTTTCATGTTTGACAACAGTGTTTCATTAACCTTTCATGAATAAAAACTGCCATGTGTGCACGTGTTTGTGTGAGTGCGCGTCTGCCTGTGAGATGAGGCAGGTGTAGACTAGCTGATGCTAAGTTCAAAGGTCAGCAGATAAGCCCCGCAGACCCGACTCAGGCCAGGCTGGTGGCAATTCAGGATCACCAATCTGTTTGTTTGGTTTAGTTGAGTGTATGCGCCGCAGCAGATAGGATGTGAGCATGTGTGTGTGTGTAAGTACTCACACACACACGCTCACACAATTGTGCATGCGTGTTCACCATCCGCTGAAACAATGGAGAGTACTGTTCCACTGAGCCACAGCTGATGGAGGATAAGAGAGGCAGCAAGCAGCTCCAATGAGTCTCGGTAATCCATCATCATAAGACAGAGTAGGGAATGACACATGCACATGCACACACTTACAAAGTAGGGCTGGGGAGGTCAGTGGAGCATGATGTACTGTAAGTTATTGTGCAAAGAGACCACACACATACTGTACACACACGATAATCATGAGTCAAGTTAGACAACCCCACTCTGAGCAGAAGAAACACACAGAAACGAACTGTGAAGCAAAGCTTGTCTCTCCACATGTTATTATTTTAAACATTTAGATCAAAACTGTTTTTATTGGATAATGCGGTGCAAAGAATCAGCACCAACTTCTCTGTCGAGGTGTTTCTGTGCTACCGGCCTGTCAGTGCATCAGCTCTACTTCAGACTTGTCCTCCACAGTGGACAGTGGCGAAGACATGCTGTTTGAAGCCCGTGTTGTTTGAAGTACAGCAGACACAGCAGTAACAGCGTAGCACTTGTCAGAAGCTTGTGCTTTGGGAGTAAAAACCTTGAAAGGGAACCATTTGAAGTTTGCATTTGTGGTGATCAACTAAGATTCGGATCCGTTGCATATTTTGACCAATGCGAATTTTTTTTACATAAACCATATTTTTCACATCAGCTCCTTCTGTTTTTACATGGGGAAGTTTGCCTTATTTGCATGCCCTTGGGGGATCTAATGCATTAATACTTTATCTCGTGGCTTCCATTACGATGGAATAATTTACAAACAGTGCCATCATCCTGGAGGATATTTTCATGGATACTAATGGGTAACTAATAGATATGAGTAAGCTAAGAACAACTTAGCTGCAACTGGATGATGAGATTAAGTCAAGTTGGACATGCTTCACATCTGCAACAAATATCTATAATTCATAAGGTGGATGAGTGACTGAAATGTAGATTACTGATGTTTGATTTCCATTCCCTAACAGAACTAGTGAAGTCATCAAAGTTAAATGGTCCAATGCGGCTTCCTTTCGTTTGGGGCCAATAACATAAACCAACTCCAGCTCCAATCTATGCCATTTAAACACTATTACATTTCCAAATAAACAAATTATTACAATGGCCTTATATTCTGCAACAACAAGCACTTAACATACAAGCAGTAAGCGCAGAATGTTATCAACATACTTCCTTAAAAAGGCGATGTCAAATGTCAAATTCACTCACAAAAACAATTTCCTATCGAAAGGTCATATCAACACAAAATCCATTCTCAAATATCACAGTCCATCGCCGGCGTGCACTCTCAGCCTGGAGAGCTCACACTGTCGTCCTCGAGAAGGCCAAACAGAGAAAAGAAAATAAACATTTGATTTCAAAAGGATTGCAAGATTAAGATTTAAAAAAAAAGAGCTGTCAAGCACTATTGCAAAGTCTAAAATAATATCAGGAGGAGAAATAACCCCAGGGGTGGGGTGGGAGGAGGGAGTCAATTCTGAAAAACAAATACAGACAGATCATACATTATAAATATTAAATTTGGAGGCAAAAAAAAAATCCCTGTGCAAATCCAGTCCATCAGACAAGCAAAAAAAAAAAAAGCCATTGGTATAAAGTTAAAAAAAATACATAAATAATAAGTGTGCATGATCTATAACAGTGATGGCAAATTAGTCGCACTCATTCAGGTCATTGTTTAACTGAGGATGAACTAACATTTCCATACGTGACCCCTTTGGTAACATAACAAACACAGACTCTGAGCAAGACCCTTTCGGATCCATACATTAGCTTGATTATAAGAGTGCGCTTCTCTGCATTCGCATTCGGTATTCCAAGCTAATAGTTTTCCTGGAAGCAGAGGCTGAATGTAGCGAGAGCAAGGTGAGGGTCGAGGAAGGGAGGGGAGTGGTGTGGATGATGTGGTAGAGGAGGCGGGAGGGGTAATACAGTGAGTCACCACTGCCAGTCGTTGGCTGCAAACCCTCTTCCTCCACCTCCATCTACCAGCGTTTCGGAGTGTGAAAGTGCTGGCAGGAGAAGTGAGGCTGAACCTGGCATGGTGCTACGGGGCATCAATCCTGGTGTACAAGTACAGATAACTTCTAGGGACGAGTGAAATCAATGTATCACTTGATTATCTGCTTTGTGTCGCAGGACAAAAGTTCTATTTGTACAATACTACAATATAACTCAAATACCTGCAAACCCAGCTGTAGTTTGTGCTTGGTGCTAATTAGCAAATGTTAGCATGTTTACTGAGAGTTAGTACGCTAAACTGAGATGGTGAACGTGGTAAAGAATATACCTGATTAGCACTAGCATTGTGAGCATGCTGACATGCTGATGTTAGCTTTAGTTCAAAGCACCATTGTGCCTAAGCAGCCTCACAAAGCTACGAGCATGTAGACATGTTGATACTTGAACAGTGCAGCTTTCTTCCCGTGTATGATGCAGTTACATGCTTTACTGGATGCCACAGCACTGCATGCTCTCTAAGTTTAGGTGGATTTAGAGTTGTTCTCTAATATTTTTCCTACCTTATGACAGATAAATGGGTAGCGACTTGCAAACTTGTTTTCATGTCTCTAGTAAGGTCTCTCCCATCAGTAGGGTTGGGTATCAAATTCTGTAGTTTTCACTGTACCGCATGGATTACGTCAATACTACCATGTAACGATTTATGAAACCAATCGGTGCCAAATTGCCGTACCTGAAAGCGCATCGGAGAGAGTAAATCAGAGTATAGAGAGAAAGAAAGCAAGCGATACAACACTCCTGCAACTTGTTCAAGTCACAGTGAGTAAGGGCAATAGCGATGGTTACAGTTTTCAAAACCTGACGCTTGCTGCAGTATTTGTAACGCAGACTGTGACAGCCTTGACGTTGTAGGGACGGGTCTAGGAGGGGACAGGGAGGACAAGAGGGGTTTTGTTTTGTGTGGTGTCTAGATAAATATCAAAATGTTCTAAATAAATAATGTTAAACTTGCAGAGTTCATAGAAAAAACTGACTAACTTGCAAAAATAATGACTTTAATGCTGTAAAGTTTTAGTGACCTGACATTTGCCTGATGACGGTCTAGTCACCGAAACATCTCAGCATTAAAATAATTATTTTTGCAGCTTAGACAGCGTGCAGGACTTGCATTCTACTTGACCCTCTCCAACGCACCTGTTTGGAAACAGATGTGCGAGGTATTCCTTTGTTCAGAACTTGAGAGTTGAACTTACATTTTTGTTATTACAGAGGAAGTAAAGTACTAAAAAAAGATACCGTTAGGTAGGGTTGCACAATATAGTTGAAGGAGAGTATCAGCAGAAATTGACACTTTATTTTCTTTAATGCTTGTCTTTTGTGTTCAGGTCAGTGTTTGATTAGGTCAGTAAAAGAAAGTTGGCAATAATTACCTTTCATTTTCTAAATTCAACAAGCAATTTGTTGTATTTTAGCAGTATACTGCAGCAGAAAGGCAGAACTGAATACAATCTAATATCTATTAATTTATTCACAATATTCAACAATGTTATTACATATTGCATATCACATACTTTCCTCATACTGTGAAGCCCTACTGTTGTTTACCGGTACCGAATTCCAGGTACTGGTAATGGTTCACATGTGAATTGTTCCCAGCCCTACATGTCAGTCACTTTGGATTACCAGATGTACAAATGTGGCACAAGGTGCTTTAATTTTAGTGGTCGACACTACTGAATGACAGTCAGAGGTCTTACAGAGTGTTATTGTTGAATAAAGTCTCAGTACCCCACAGTAGATTAGGATACTGTTCTTATTTCCCTTGCTGACATGGACCAGAGCACACAGACCTAACTTTATTATGTGTGCTAACACCGATGCCGCTGCAGTGCTAGCCAGGCAGTATCACATCCACAAAAAACAGGGACACAATAAAGCAGAATATTGTGCCACTGTCTGGTCTATTTAACTAGTTTTCTTTGGAGTGTTCGAGACATTACAGAGGCCCGTCTCTTATCAAGCTGTGCTGTCTTATGAAAAATCCCCATCTGAAAGCTTAAAAATCCTTGTTTAACCCTCCCCTTCATCTACAGCTCTCTGTCATTACTGAAGTGGGTTTATTAGATGAATTCCTTTAGGGATCGTAGCTCTCATCTGCATTCACTAGTTCAAGTCTATTTCATGGAGGGAACATGCAGTCCTGATACATTGTTCACTCGGCGAAGAATACAGATGGAAGCAATAAGAAAGTAAAGTAGAAAATGTTTCGGTTTGATGGGGAGTGCAGATCTGCTAACCAGCGTAATGTGATGCTAAATGACTTGTTACAACTGATGCTGCTTTTCATGCTGCAGGGGATGTATAAACATGGCAGGAGGATGCTAAATGTCTAAGGTATAAAATAACATTTGGAGTAGTTCTGGAATACCAAAGTTACACACACACACACACACACACAAACACACACACACACAAAGTTTGCTATAATCAACCTTCGGCCACTGCAGTATGCAGCATGATGAATAGCTACACAGTTAGCTATACTTCACAGTAAAGCAGATGTGTGTGTGCGTGTGCGTGTGTGTGTGTGTGTGTGTGTGTGTGTGTGTGTGTGAGGAGCCAAGGGAGAAAGGCGAAGTAGGCCAGCATGAATATAAAATCACCCCTGCCAGGCAATGATGTGGGCTACAAGAAGGAAGGGAGCAGTGTGTGTGTGTGTGTATTTTCCTTTGTGTGTGTGTTGGTGTGTGTGTTGGTGTGTATGCGCATGCTGCCAGAGAAAATGTGCAGATAAAGGTGTAGGAGACTAAAGCAAGCAAGGGTTTGTGGGAGCACTCATTTATCAACTCTCTGGGATGTTGGGGGCACACACACTCCCCAGCGCACAAACACCAGGTAATTCAAACAAAGCATCTTGTTATAATGTGAAGATTAGTGTATTGTAGGAGCGCCAGACTGACACACACACACACACACACACACACACACACACACATACAGTGTACACAAATGCAAATGCACACATGGCAACGAAGCCATGTCTCAACAGCGTGTTTGATCCAAATGTGCTGTATGAAGATTCGATAGAAATGACACCCAAAACCCCCTCCCGACAATCTCACTCACACACACACACACACACACACACACTCATTTTAGGGAAAAAAAAACACAAAGAGCTAGACACAATAGCATAAACCAGCCAGACACAATGGCGACGAAATGAGGTGCATAGAGGAAGACAACAAACATAAATAAAACCACTAGCTTTCTATAGCTTTCATATGGATATTAGTGCAGATATGAATCATTTATTAGGCCTGTATCAAAAATACTTCAATAACCAATTTCAGTTTTAGTCATTTATTGAGTAAAAATGGCAATAACCAGCCGGTTACAGTTTCACAAATGCAAAGAGAGGCTTGTTTGTCTTTGGTCCATATTCATTATATAACGGGTACTTTGAGTGTTCACTGTTTAACAAAGTAAACACTTCCCACACAGACATCACTTTGGGCTCCAGTCACGTTCTCATTTTGGTTGGTAATACATCCTAGTGGGTTAATTATTAACAAGTCCCAATATGTTATTTCAAAGAACAATCTATTTATCCTCATTCACTTCAGATATATAAACCCAAGGGAAAACATTAGTATTACTAAGGTTCAGGTGAAAATGATCACTTGAAATATCCTTTTCCACCATTCATAGTTTCTTTAATCTACATTATTTATATATAATCTAATCAGTCCTCACCACCAAAAGTGTCATCTATCTATCTAGACTTCTCCTATTAAAAAATCAAAGTATTTATTGTGTAATTTCATGAAACAAAAAACAATGAGTATAATTATTACAATTTTAATGAAAAAAATAGCTAAGATTGATAAAAATAAAAATCCCTGCGACTGAAAATGAAAGCCATAAAGGGTGTGAACGTTTGAACAAAAGTGATTTAAATGTATAGCTATGCAGCTGCCGATGACCACACATTTTTCATGTGAAATCCATGTTTAATTCATAATATCCACTCTTGCAGCAGACCACTGCAATTTATTTACAACAGATTTCTGACGTCTGATGGAGGTTTCTGCGTCAGTGCAAACCGAATTGTAACAGCACTCGTGGAAAAGACCGTGTAACACTCCTTGCATGTCAAAGAGGTTAAAAAAATACAATGCAGTATATTTATATGACAAGTAAGAGCTTCAAAAAGCCATCGCAGCCACTGCGCTACTCAGCTCTATGATTCATTTCTGTCACCGTCCTCAGGAATGATAAATAAGGAAGAAACTTGAAAAATAAAAATAGTAAAAGAGTTTCTCTTGTCAGCTCTGCTGGTCTTACTCCTCGACTCCACACTTACAAAAGCATGGCTACAGTATGGCAGACATAACAGCAAATAGTCTCTCTCCAGGCTCTCTTAGCTTGGAATGTGTTAAAGACGAGTGGAAGGAGAAAGTGAGTGGAGAAAGGGAAGCAGAGAAGAATGGCACTGCAGACAGCTCCATTACCTCCTCACAATAGGGATCATCCACATTCATCCACCAGCCGCTTCACCCAACCAGGGATTCGGGGAGCAAGGGACAAGATTACACCGAGGGGTTACGGAGATGGATGTGCTTAGAGGAGATAAAGAATGGAGAGACAAAGGAAGCGACAGCGAAGTAACAAAAGGTGTCGTTAAGCAAGCATGGGACATTTTTTTCTGTGTTCCCCCCAATTCCCAGACGGCGCCCGTGCCACGGTGTCGTGGCTTATCCTCAGGAAAGAAAAAAAAATCCCAGCATCTGGAAATAGCAGCTAACTAAGGATGAGGATGAATTTAGAGAAGTGGAGTCGAATTGGAGTGCTGTAAGACGTGGATAGGTCTAACGGTTTAGCCTGGGTGCTTAACACCTCGTACTTTCACACACAAATCAGACTTATACACAAATGGTGTTGTGATTTAAGCCCAAAAAATTGTAATGAAACCAGGAAGAATCAGCATTACACCTTAAAAAGAGTCATCTGGCTCCGCAGCAGATCATTACAGAGAGCCTTGCTGGTAAGAGGATTTTGGAGCGACAGGGTTTAAGGGACATTTAAGGGACAACTTAACATTTAGATTTTTTTAATTGGTTATTTTTCATCCCTCAGATGTTTGTCACAGAGTGGGACTGCTTTCTAGATCCGTCCAGCATGCCTCAGAGCGTGGACGCTATAACTGCAGCCCTCGCTTTCACAGAGGGACGCTAACCATGCTAACAAGCCAGTCGAGGCTAATCCCACAGTGCGACAAGTGACTGATGGTGAAAAATGGCCAATTAAGACTCAAAATGCCAAGGTATCTCTAACAGGCTTTGTGCTTTGTGTAAAAAAGTGTGCGAGCACTCCCGTTTACTCGGGTCCACTGGGACTCCTACTGTATTTCACTCCTCTATCATGAGGAGCAAAGGAGAGGGGAGAGCAGTGATACACATAGCGTGATGAGGCTCCACAGGGGGGCCGGAACTCATCAGACCCCCACAGAACGCCATACAGCCGGACCTATGGTATATTCAAGAAGAGAAGAGCACCTGAAGGACAATCACAGGCTTTCCAATTTTCCCCTGTGAAACTTTCTGAATCCTTCTCATCATTTCTCTCCCTTTAGTTTACCATCTTTCTCCCTCTATCACGCTTTCCACAGTAAAGATGAGCATCCTTCCTTTGCAGGAGTCAGGACAACCCAGCTGTGTGATAGATACCAAAGTCATTCATGACCTTGCAGAGGAAGCCACACCCTCAGTCCTCCACCTCTTCGACAGCACCTATGTATGTATAAGTGTGTGTGTGTGTGTGTGTGTGTGTGTGAGAGGGAGGGAGAAACAGGTATGGAGTGTTTGTATTCATGCATTTAAAGAGGCAGCTCATACACAAAACCTTTCCACTTGTTATTTTATTCCTTGGGTCAGCACCAACACAGCTGTTACCGTTAGCTAACGCTGCTCACTGGCTGTAGCCCCCAGGCACAAACTGACTAAGCTTCCCGGCAGCATTACGGCAGCTAATCTTCCCCAAAAATAACCCCCAACAGCATCTCACAGGAGCCTGCTAAACACTTTGTGAAGACTACCAAAATGTGCATCCTCTTTTTTGAGATATTTTTTGTCTTGAAATTTCAGGGTTTCTCCAAACACTTCTCTTTGCTGCAGCGTTGGCCTGAGGCTACGGTTCCTTTCCCTTCATGAAGACAGGATACAACAGCACTGCTGCTGCACGGAAACTAAATCAGAATTCATTTAAAATATAACTACAGCGTATCACATTTATAGCAGAAACTATAAGTGGATTCATTGACTGACAAAAGAAAAAAGACAAAGAAAAGTCTTGAAAATCGGTTTATTGTTTCAATAGTTTTTCAAATGAAGATGCCAAGAAAATATCCATAGCTCCAGCTATTCACAAGCTTTTCTTTCTCTTATGTGACAGTGAATACCTTTGCGTTTTGGCATGTTGCTTGGATATTTGAAGCTGTCACATTAGGTTTTAGGAAACTGTGATGGACACTTGATTATTACAATTTTCTGCCACTTTTTAAACGATGAATCCAGACTATAGTTGGCAGCTTTATCAATAATGAAAGCAGCAGGTAGTTGCAGCCTAATAACAAAGTTTTCTGACTTTGTTTCGGCTTTTATGTGTTGTTTTCCACTTTAATGAAGATTACATAAAGAACTGTTAAAAGACAAAAATGAAATATTACTACAATAACACTAGTATGGTCAAATGAGACCACAGCTAAGCTCATTGGCAATCTAAACTGGCCTCTGCACTATTTTACGCTGTCTGCTACTGAATCAGAGCTCTGTGAAAATCAGTTGAGTCACTTTACAGCAGACGGCAACACTGCCTGGGACAAAAACCAGGAAGGAGGGCCCTGCAGCTCCAACACAGAGAGAACAAAGGCAAAAGGTCATAGAAGCACAAAACCCACTTAAATTGTGTTCATCAAATGCACAAAAAACAAATTATGATGACACAAGCAACGTCCTTTTACATAATGGCAGTTAGTTTGATAAACACTGCCGAGCTAGTGTGACATAGAGCCTGTCATCTTGACCATGGTCTCATTAATTGATGGCAACAAGACCAAATCATCTCATCTGACAATAACAGTGATGCTGTATAGCACATTTAATGATGTGCTAAAGAGTGCGACGATAATTGTCCCATAGCTGAAAACGCTTTGAAAGAACTTTATAAAACTGCTAATTTCAAGTAAACGTCTTTTGTATTCATGTAAAGGTCCATCAAAATTAATTTTCCACGCACGCTGGCAAGGCCACGCTTTATTTATTGCACTATTCAAGTCTATTAGTGGGATTTTTGTTATGAGAGTCACCTGCCATGGCTGTGCGAGCACACGGTGACGCATTGTTACTCCTCTGCATGGCCATGCAAGCAGATTACAGTGCTGCAGGGAAATAGTTAGCCTCTGCCCTGAGTGTGCAGCCACAGGGCAAACTCTGGAAAACAGTTCAACTGAGTTTTGCACTGGCGGTTCACGGCGCCTCGGGGCAAAATAACATGCCACATAATAAGGTTTGAAATTGGGTGACCTATTCCTTTAGAGATCTATGTGGTATAAATCAGCATGCCAGTGTCACTGCACTCCAGACAGAGAGTCAAGCAGTGTTTAACACGTTACAAAACACATACTGACCTCCTTTTTCCTTCTTTACTTCTCCTCATCCTCATTTTACTTTTTTGGTTTGGTTTTATATCCTTTAGAAAAGAGAATCATCAATGGGTTGCGACTGCATGTGTGCAAATGGTCGTGCCGCTGTGTGTCTGTGTTTGTCTGCATTTGTGTCTGAATGTCAACATAAGAACATCTGAGTGAGTGAATGTGTATTTTTTGGGTCTATGTGTGTGTGTGTGTGTATGTGTGTGTGTGTGTGTGTGTGTGTGTGTGTGTGTCAGACTCTGCGCGTTGTGCTGACTCTGACTCTGCTGGCTGTGGACTCGCGATCAGGTGACCTTGGTGATTGTGGAGTATGTGGACAAGAATAATGAGACGTTTGCTAACAGAGACTCAGTGGGACCCCTAAAGGGGCTCAGATGGGGATTGACACTGCCAGAAGTTATTGCATCCGAGCAGAAAGGAAGGTGAAAGAGAGAAAGAAAAGCCAAGAAACGGGCATGGAGATCAAGAGTGAGCCAGAGTGTGTCACCAATCTTTTTCCACGCCAGACAAACACTCCATTTTGATCCCAAAAAAAGCATTACAACGAGATAAAGCTGTCTATAAATAAGCACAGCTGGTGCCATACTTAGGCAAGACTGACAGTGCCGCCTGAAGATGCATTTGAAATATACCTCTGAATTCCTCAAATAAATATATGACGGTACAGTTCAGATGGATCACATGTCAACCCCTCTACCTTCTGTCAACAAACATTCCTCCTCACCTGACCTCCTCCTACAACCAGCATCACAACATGTCAGCGCAAATAACCACAGCCTGGGGTAGAAGTGGCTGACCATTAACTCCAAATATGAGGGTTCACTCCACAGAACTACCAGTGTAGGGAGCCAAAAAGAAAGGGCTGACCTCTAAAGGGATGACACAACCAGTAAAAGGGTCCATCACTAAAGTATCCTGTCTTGTAGAGTGCCATGTGTTAGAGTAGTCCCCAACCGTCTACGCCGATGACCCCAAACTCTCACACAATTTAGACAGTATAGTCCAAGTTTCATTTATCCAGTCATGTGCCCAGTACTTCCAAACATGCATCTTCTCTTAAACAGTAATATTTACAACACTTTGGCATAAATCTAAGATATCTAGACATATCGGGACAATATATTGCCCAATCCCATGTGTGCTAGAGCTGCAATGATTAGTCGACACATCAGTCAGTCGATCCACTGAAAAATAATCGCCAACTTTTTTGAAAATCGATTAATTGCTAAAAAAAATCTTTCCTGCAAAAAGTGGCCTCTCAAATATGGAGATTTCCGTCTTTTCACATTTTCACATCATATTAAACTGAATATTTTGGGGTTTTGGCCTAAAAAACAAGATTTGAAGGCATCACCTTGGACTTTAGGAAACTGGGATGACATTTTTAGACCGAACAACTAATCGATGAATCACGGAAATAATCGGCAGATTAATCAATAATGAAACTTAGCATTAGTTGCAGCCCTGCTTGTGACCCATCATCACCAGTCGAATATGGGTTATGACAAGGGTTGCAAAGGTAACAGGATGTTCAAGACACGATAACCTTCTTCTTTTTTTTTTTTTTTAGATATTTTTTGGGGCATTTTTAGCCTTTAATGGATAGGACAGACAAGTGTGAAAGGGGTAGAGAGAGAGGGAGTGACATGCAGCAAAGGGCCACTGGACTCGAACCCGGGCCGCTGCGGCAACAGCCTTGTACATGCGGCGCCTGCTCTACCACTAAGCCACCAATGCCCCAAGACACGATAACCTTCTAAGAAAAGATCACAGTTTCACAGCATCATGATATATAGGTACATTATTATCATTATTATTGTGAGATTTTCCATCCAGTTGCATTTTTTTCAATACCCTAAATAAGCAAATTTACACAGTTGTGATAATCGTCAACGCTCATATCCCGGTATACAGCTACAACCCTTGTTATGACCAACTTGACCAAGAGGAGGTTTCATTGCCCTGTTTCATCTGGCTAATTTCAAGGGGCCTAAAAACATCAAAATATTCAGCAATTTTCAAGTCAAAAAGCAAAAATTTGAGAGACATCTGAAGAAACATGTGTTCATCAGCTCCCCTGTCTCGTTGATCATCTTCTGACCCCACAGATTTATCACCTACTGTGCCCAAAAGGCCTCACATACACACTTCAATGTACAGACAGGTGACAAATTACAGGAAAAACCGACGAAATTAAAAGGGGAACATAACAAATGCAAAAGCTTCCATTGTGGACTTCCTGAATGATTTGATGAGTATGAAAATGGTGTGAATCATATGCTACAGTCGTCATAGCCACCAGAGCTCAACTGCACAGCTGAATACTCACGGGAGATTTTAGAGTGACACGTACAACATGCTTTCCACACAAAATCTGGGCATATTTTTGGAAACTTGGTGAGAAAATGGTGTCTATTCCTCTGGTAGAGATCTACTGACTTGGAGGTGTTATGGCTCATGGTGGTCCGTCACTTTAAACCACCAATCGTACATAAACCAAACTCATTCACTGATGATCCCACACTAATTCAGCTAAACTAGTGTGCACCCTTTTCAGATATTCAGTGCTGTTTGGTTTGTTGCTCCCGTTTAGTAGTAAGTCATGATAATATTCACTCATAATAGAAGATGGTGAGACAAACAGACAAAGAGAGAACGTGAGAGATAGAAACGCTGTGGCAGAGTACTGCGAGTCCGGAAGTGGAAAGCATCACCAGGTGGTCGAGCGTCTGGAGGCAGGCAGTCAAAGAGCAGTGTTGCCTTGACAACTGTGATGCCTTGATGATAATAGCTAAGCACCTCGCCACCAGCAGCCCACACACATAATGTAAGTGTTTCTATATGTGTGCGCTGCATGTACTGTATCTGCACATTTGCTTTATTCAAAAACACCATTATTACGCTGTTTGAAGCCACAGCGTGCCCTATGATACTGGCTGCATGTGCAGTACTGCTCTGTGCTTTGCCTCTGTATCAGCAGCAGTGCAGCCAGCATTCTGGTCCGAGTTGATTATTATTGTCTTCTCGCTCCTTTTCTTCGCTCTCTTTCCAGAGACAGTACAGTTCATCACTCGCCGAAAGGCCAGCACCACGCCGCACAGAAGAGGGAGCATATCTGATCCAGCCGACAAGCCATCTGTTCACCCAAGCCGCAGTGGGATCTGATCAATACAGCCACGGTGGACGGTGAATGTGGCTGCTGTGGTCTCCCACATTGACTGGAATAATGGATCAGCTTTTGGGTCACAGTGGACTCATTGTACCAGCAGCATGACCACTGAGGTTCCTGCCTACACACCTCTTTGTTTCAACTCTTTTAATTAAGGAGCTGGGCAACAGAATTCCCTAACAGGCTTAGCTATTGGCAGCCTCGCAACCACAACTGATTGTTCAATTCAGGATTTAGCAAGTAAAGCTCTGTATGGATAACACATAGTGCTTGAATTTGTCAGGGTGTTGGGCCTTTGTGTGTTAATGCATCGGACCAACATCCACAAAATAAAGTGTGTGCCTAAATGCAGGTATTTATGCAAAACGGGGTACATTTCAGCTGAACGCTCTGATGAGCTTTCACTGATCTGATGTGGACCAATCCAGAGTCCTTTCCTCTTCCGCTGCATCAGCTGGTGATTTCTGAGCACATAGCCACTGCAGCATCCTACCACCTCATCCTCCTCCACTCTCTCTCTTCTCCTCCCCCACCCTCCCTCAACCCCCTCTCCTCCTCCTCCTCCTCCTCTCCACCTGCTTTTAAATGCATGGCGCTGCCCTGCCAGGCCAGTCTATGCAGGCAGCATCTCTCCTCTCAGCCCCTCCAGAGTGAAGGAGGAGGCCGTGGAACAGGATGGATGGTTATCAGCCTGTGCAGCCAGGGGGGGGTTGTATGGGAAGGAGACAAGGTCGGAGTGAGCCAGCAAAGCCCCCCTGCTCCTCCGTGTAGTACCAATAATCGATTGGGAGATGAGAGGCGACCTGAATCCGGACGGCTCACCAGTCTGACTGAGAGAAAAATGGTTTAGCCCAGCTGTAGGCTGTCCTGCTCCAAGCATCCACAGAGTAAATAGGCCACTGGCTACATGAAAACCCCTGAAATAGTCAACCAGCAGAAAACACTGCACTGGAATCAGGTTATAAATTATGTCTACATTATTCTACTTCTTCCTCAAAAGAGAATGAATAATGATCAGAGCCCCCCTCTTCATGGCAGATATGTAATATCATGCAGTACACGCCATCGCCTGATGCATGGAGGAGGGAAAACAGCCTGGCAGCATCCAACACACACACGTCCTATATCCTCCTAACGCATTAGTCTCCCAGACCAACGTCTGCTGTACATTTTGCTCATCTGTTTCGTAACGGGAAACACCAGTCATGTCAAAAGCCCCAGCTGGATTAAATCCTCTCATGTGTGGGGTAGGCCCAGCATCGCTGATACAACCTCCGATGGAGGGGTAAAGATGGGAAAGGGGGGGTGGCAACGTATATCTGATCCATAAATAAAATGATCGCAGTTGGAAGCACAGCAATATAAAGCACTGACCGTTCCACAGCTACCTATACATCACTCCTTTGCGCACAGGATGCAGGGCCCTGCCTCCAACAATAGGCCTATGCATAATTTTGAGCCATTCTCATACACACACATATGTCGATGGATAGCATAATGCTAGTCGGCCTTTGTCCGTGCTGGATTGATTTGGGTTCAGTGCTCGACAGACGTGCATTCCTGCAGGATTTCGCTCTTTAGGAAAACCAAATAATTCCGTTTGGGTTTCGGTGTTGTGCGCAACATTGTCACCAGTCGCCGTTTGCTACAAGCTGCCTATGCATCACTTCAGGGTACATATCGGGGTCAGGAGAATAGCCTGCATACACTCACCCTCTCCACTACAGTTTGACTGCAAATGTGTTTGCCTCGGTGCACCGCAAACGGGTCATTTAGTCAACAATGGCTGGTGATTTGACTACCCTCCATGCCTTGGTGGGGTCACATGCTTCATTCAGCTCCTCTAGGCTTTACAATAATACAGCCTCAGCCTATTTATCCCTGCAACACAACAGCCCCATGTAGGCTCTGCTCCTTGTTATCTGCAGAAAAGCAAAACCCCACATCCATCCTCCGAGCAAACAAATGACATCATCCCCCGAAAGCCACACAACCATGGGAGTGAGGCATCGTAAATAAAACATAGCGGGCTAGGACACAGTGATTGTGCTGTGCTCTATGGCTGCCTTTCTGTGTTTTCTAACAGTTTGATGCTGTTTCCACTCACCAGGTTCAGCACCGTCTCCACGATGTCCCTGTTGCTAACCTCCCCGACCTGGATCAGGCCCACCAGCACGGCGAATTTCATCTGGATATTCCTGATCGGGACAGCGGGGTTGATCACCCCGGCCGGGAGGACCATAGAGCCGGCTGAAGACACCATCCTTTCCCCGGTGGCGCCGGAGCCAGCGCCCGCGGCGACCTGCTGCTGCTGCTGCGGCGGCGGCGGCGGCTGCTGCTGCACGGAGGAGCCCGGCGGAGGATGGGAGTCTCGGTCTGTGTCCGTGAGCGAAGAAGCAGAGCCCGGTGGTGCTGAAACCGGCTTCTCGCTCGACATTTCCCCTTGGAAACAGGGAGGAGAGGAGCGGTCGCCGCTGTCTCTCACACCTGCTCTACAAGCTCGAGCGTCTGCTGCTGCACAAAAACCATCCACTGCGCAGGAAAAACAAGGGAGAGCGGCGTTTGGGAAACCCTCTGAATTCACCCTATCCTCCTGAAAATGTGTAGGGATTCATAGGGCTGGGAAAAAAAGGGATGGAGGTTTGACAGAATGGTAGCCTACGCTTCTTTCTCTCCCCTCTCTCTGTCTCTCTCTCATTGGCAGGTTGCAGTCAGTGCGGTCGTCGAGGAGAGAACGCCATGTTGACGCCCCCTGTCTGCGGCAGCGCGCTCTAGCCACGCATGCGCACTCGGGAACTTTCTGGTAGGCTGCTGAAGCAGAATAACATGGAGCCATCCATGCATGGTTCATAGACTGTGTACAATCTATGGTTCATGCAGAGCACAGCACCACCTAAACAACTGTTTTTTGTTTTCTTTTTTTTTTTTATTGTTTTTATTAAGTGTGTTTTTAATATTTAATGTCTCTGGGAGGAGAGGAGCTAAATATAGAGGCTGCAAAAAGAGAGAGCAGCAACTAATACTGGTGGGCATATTGTGGGTGCAGTTCAGGGGCAATTCAGATTGAGTTCAAGCAGTTTAGGGAGTCTGGCTTCCAGACGGAGGCTGTTTATATATTCAGAAGCCATCCATCTGTCCCACTTATTGCTGTCCCTGGTTTAACTCTGGTACCTTTGTTTCCTCATTAAGCATCACAGCATTGCTCTCCTGACACTCATCTTGTCTTGTATCGCTTTCTCACCTCTCCTCCTCTTTTTCCAATGTCCTCACCTCTCTTCTCCTTTCCTGCAATTATTTGCACTTTTCGCACACACCTTCTTACCTCGCCACTTCTCCTCTTCTTCCTCCTCATCGTGCCCTCTGTTTTGCAAAGCATTATTTCAATTTCTTACGGGCCCTAATGCGGAATATATTACCATAAAACTGTGCTGTATGTCTTTTAATGGCATGGAAAAGGAGTTGCAGTCTTATTGCTTCTGTTTGCACAATTTGATTTGTTTCCTTCAGGCTGAAAACCAGCGGCACACATGCACATACAGTACATTGAAATATCTATGATTGCAATTAGCTTCAGTCCTGCATGCTCAACTGTGTCTGGATGGTTTCCTTTAAATCATTTTAATGTTCTCATCTGAGACTCTTTGACTCACAGGTCCACCCAGTCTTTCACATACACACATACTCACTCTCACACCCACAGTATCCCCTGGTGGTTGCATAGACCATGGCTACCGGTTCACTACCTGTATGTGTACATAAGCTTGTTTCACACTCCAGTGTGTTCCTCCAACAGGACACATCTGCTGGGTAGGATTCCCATTAGCAAAGCGACTATATCAGCGAGGCTGATTCCTCTGTCTGAGTGTGTCTTCATATAGGCAGTGACGCCAGTCTCTTTGATGTCTCGCTCCCTGTTTTTCTTGAGATGCTGACCGTTGACAGGGGCGACAAGGTGGGGGTAATGTCAGAGTGACATATTCTGGCTATGTGCGTGTGTTTCACATTTGGCACACGTGAACGTCCACACGTGAGATCATTCGAGGATCTTACAGATGAGCAGAGGCCATCTCTCATTGCGGGCAGGCAGTCATTTTCCTCTCTGTTCTGTTGTACCTTTGTAGAGATGTGTGGAGGTAGTGCCAGTGTCTTGTGTGGGCTGATGATCAGAGTGCTGGAGCTTCAGAGGGGACTGGGACTCAGTAAGGATCAGGCAGAGAGAGAGCAGCGGAGGTGACATTTGTCAGAGAGGGTTTGATCAGTGCCTACTGGAGAAAATGCAGTTTGTTTCTCTGCAATTTTTCTTCCGCATAATGGTTGCGGTTAGATTTGGTTTGACAAGTGCCTACCATCAGCTGTTATCGTTTAAATGACTGATAATTCAGCCAAGGCCTGGATGAAAATGACATCACAGTTGTTAGGAGTTAAAAATAAAAGTATAAAAGTCCAAAGGTTTGAATTTAAGATGGTATGACTCCGCTTCAAAATCTCTGGCTCTGCTATTAGGAACAATAGGAAAGCAGAGTTGTTGATGACCTCAGACAGTGATAGGAACACAGGTAATAACTTCCTGTTTTCACAGACGGATGTGAGTCATCATTAAGACGGCTGTGTGTGGGTGTGCGTCCACATGCGCTCCTGCGTGTCTGTCCGTATTTGTGTGTGTGTGTGTGAGAGAGAGCGTGATAGAGATGAGAGACGGAAAGAAAATGATTACAGAGCTGGCACAGCACAGCAACTTGCTGTCTCTTTACATGCAATACGTCAATTAAGCAATTTCATATTATTTCAGTGCACAGATCAAATTTTACAGAGAAGAAACATTTGATTAAGACACTAATGAGCTGACTTAGATTGAATAAAAGTCTCTTCTGTCATTAACTGTCAGTTTCTGAGTGATTTTGCTGTTTATCATTGTTTTTCAAACAAGGACAGCAGTGCAGACACAACAGCCCCGTGGCTGCCATATTATTATGATGATCCTAAACAAAATTATAATTTATATATCACTTCTTTTAGGGCTTATATTCAGTCCTCAAAAAAAAAAAAAAATCTCCCATTGAAAATTTTCTTGACATTACTTAAAGGTCCAGTGTTTAGGATTTAGGGGGATATATTGGTAGAATATAATATAATAAGTATATTTTCTTAGTGTATAAATACCTAAAGATAAAAATCTATGTGTTTTAGTGACCTTAGAATGAGCTGTTTATATCTACATAGGTAGCGGGTCCTGGTCCACGGAGATCACCATGTTGCACTGCCATGTTTCTACATCAGCCCACAACGGACAAACTATTCACTGGCTCTAGTTAGGGCTATTCACACTTTCACGTCGACCACCATAGTTGGCAGCCCCTCCACAATGAGAGTGTCAGAAAAAAGCACTGATTTGTAACGTGAAACTGTTTTAATCTGTGGTTTTGTGGTGACAGACTCATTCCCCCAAGATGCACCACAGAGCGCCACAGGAAGCAATTTCTGCCTGTGGCCATACACCTGTACAACTCCACACTCAAAAGTGTCAGCCGCTCTGACTCAACAGACTGGCATCTGGACTGTTTTCACCTTCTGAATTTATAATTCATAATTATCTATTGGGTGAATATTCAACTGTGCAATATTTTTCAATATATGACTTTATCATGCACATAACTGTACATATTTCTTATGTTTACTTATTCTATTCTTGTTTATTCTATTGATGCATATATTGTAGTTAAATTAAACAATATATATTATTTTTTTTAAATATTTTTATATCTTAAATAATAGTGTTAAAAACTATAGTATAATGCACATTCTGTTTTTTTAATGTACTTTTTCATTTCTATCTCTATTTTTATTTTATTGCTTTATATTTACATACTTCTATTTCACACTCTTATTCTTACTTCATATATTAATCTCTATTCCTTACATCGAAGCTACTGTAACCAATCACAATTTCCCCTCGGGGATCAATAAAGTATTTTGGATTCTGATTCTAATTTTAACGGTTTAAATCACCAGATTTGTTTATTGTGGTAGAAACCTTATGAACATCTTAGCTACCTGAGCAAGCAGCCCAAATGCGACGAGCCAAATGGTATCGGAAAGAATACTTATTTGTAACATGAAACTGCTTTATTCTGTGTTTTTACTGGTTTTAATCACCTGGTACGCTGGTTTTTCTGAGAGGAAGAGACCTCTGTGGATAATCCAGCTCCTGGTAAAAACCTCCTGAACAATGAACACAGAAGGAATTCGAACTGGGGGACGTTTCATCTTATTGCAATCTGCAGTCCTCACCACTAGATGCCACTAAATCTTACACACTGGACCTTCAAAGCAAAGCAGAATAAACCAGTTTACTGTGAGGAAATCAAGAAAACTACTTTTTCGAAGCATTATTTGCATTTAACACAGGTGTAAAAATCTCTCCCCACTCACTTATTTGCTTAAAATGAGACTCGGTAATAGACTAAAAGACTTTAAGTCCACACTCTGAGGGCATTAGACACAATTTTCTGATTGGCTCCTTTACTTAGATCCTCTGCAATCTTGGGACTAAATACTTTCAACAAGCAGGTCATATTCCCTCTCGCCTTCACTCTGTTACTCTAACACTGGTGGAATTGCACAGGACAATCCTCAAAGTACCCCACAAAGTAGCTTATTAATGTTTTAAAGATTAAAAAGGAGTGCCTATGTATCATTCTGAAAGAAAGAGCACATGCGGAAAAAAAATGTTATCCTGATAAAATCTCATAACCTCAATATTGGTCATTGTCATGTTTTAAGGATTACACACTCCTTATGGGCTAAGAAGATTAGACCATCTTTGCTCTTATGAATCCCTTTCAAAACCCCCTCTGGATGAACCCAGACGTGTGCAGTGATGAAGGTTTAAACAAGCCTCTTTTGTCTTAGTCACAGGAAAATTGCCATTTTGGAGATAAAGGATGGACAGGAACAAAATGTTCCAATAGAAAATGTATTTGAAACATACTCTGATGTGTCACAGTTCTTTATTTTCATTATCCAAATGGCGAGAGACATCGGTTTGTAGTAACACTCCCTTTGGTCTGGCAGGCTGTCACCAGGGATGAAGGAGGCGGTTCTTTGACAGGGGTCATGATCTGGGATCAAGGACTCTGCTCTTTGACTGTGCTGGAACACAGCGCTCCTGAACTGTGGTAGCGGCCATGAATAACCCAGCTGAGATGAAACAGGGTATTCAGTTTGATGGAAAAGCTTACGTACAGTATGTGGCCCTGATGGCTATCGGGTTTGCAAGGCCATCTCGGAAAATGTGTACACCAGAGAGAACAGTGAGCAGTGTACAAACACATCTGCTTGTTAGCAGCATCTGAAATTTTGTTGTCAGTATACGTGACAATGATCGAGTATGGCTCAATCTCTCCAGCCCCATGGACCCTCAACCCCCTGGTGAGTCAATTATTATGAAGCCAAGCATTGTTTAAACCCTCAGAACTTTATTAAAAATTCTCCTCCAGATCTCAAGATTTCCAAAGATATCAAATCTGTCAAGTTGCATTACTGCATAACCAGATGCACAACACAACCAGAATTTACTATGTGATGGTCTTAAAATCAAAGCGTAGTACGTTTAGACGTTTCACTCAGCGCATAAGCGATACAGCCTCAGAAGCTGTGAGATAAGAATGTGCTCTATGTTTGAAGCTATGTATAAGAGAAATTATTGAATGAGCTCACATCCAATTAGGAACCTGCAGACAGACACAGTTAGCAGCTAGCTGGTGAACATAGCGGAGCATTTAACGGCTAAAGAGCCAGATTTTTCCCTCAGGAGTCAGTAGAGACGGAGCTAAAAGACAGTCAATATTGGGCTTTATTTATCAGGTGTCTAGAGACGCAACTCCAAATAAATGATCCTGCTGTTCTGTAACTTCTAAATGTGTATATAAGGAACTGTTTTTTGACGGGTTTGTCTTGTGAATTTAAAAGGTGGTAATATGTCAGTGTGTTCACAGCTTGTTTCCACTGCCCTAAAACTGCTAAAAACAATCAGCTATTACAGGTTTAAATTTAACATAAAAGTGTAAAGCTGAGGCAGTCTTAAAATGGCATGAACAGAATTAAAGGCCACTTTACAATAAACAGGAGTAACACTAAATGTTTTGTCAGTGCAGTATCACCAGCTGTACATGTCGGGCTGGCTCCATCTGTCTCACATATCAAAATAGTATTGGTTTGGTAAAACATTTAAGATATGTAGCACATTGTGTGTTTTGTTTACATGATGTTTTAATTATGTGTACAAAATAAAATCATGCTAATTTTAATAACATACCAAAATTTCACTAAATCATCCTTAAAAACCTTCATCTTAAAATACCCCCGAGTTGCCACTGCCAGCCTACAAGCGATCACTAACTGGAAACATGACACATTCTACACTAGCCCCAGTTTGTGCCCCTCATATATTACCACTACGGTACATGTGAGTCAAAGCAACCCATCCGCCAGACCAGGGGTTGGCAACCTTTACAATCAAAAGAGCCATTTTTGGCCTAAATAAATAAATAAATCTGTGTGGAGCCACAAAACATATTTGAGCCTTATAATGTAAGTAACACAGCCTAGTAAATCTTAATTCGCCCATCAACGAAATTTATGGGAAAAGGTGCCAGGCAATACAATAGGAAAATTAAAATGTAAAGAAAGAAACAAACAAACATTTTCCATATTATCTTTTGTCAAAGCCACAGGGTTGTCATGGCGGCGCACACAGTCGCAGCAGCCCGTGAGGGAGTCAAAGCGAAAGACTTTTCTGTGAGTGTTGACCATCCCAGAATATGCCAATTGTCATTTTTTCTGAAAATGGTCACTGCTGATGTGTGATGTGTGAGCATCATACTGGACTTTTAGTTTGTGATTTATTGTATAGTTACGGTTTTGTTGTATTTTATTGATGTCTATTCTAGGGTATTAGTATTTATTAATTTAGTGTTGGAACGACCCCCTGCAAACACTATTTCGTTTTACCTGTATGACTGTTGTATGGTTGGTGAGATGATTTGATTTGATTTGATTTGATTTGACCTGACTTGACTTGACTTGACTTGATTTGACTTGACTTGACTTGAAAGGGAGCCACTACCTGAAAGCCAAATGCAGCTCTAGAGCCTAGTTGCCTATCCCTGCACCAGACTAAGGGGGTGATAATATATGAAAATATTTTAACTTTTCAGCGTCTACACGCGTCTAAAAAGAAGCGTCTACAAAAACGTGTGTCTTAAAAGACGCCGGAAAAACGCCTGTCTAAAAATACGCTTGAACGCCGGTCAGACACGCTGTATCATAGGAAAACAATGCTTTTACTGGCGTTGCGTTTCTAGTGTTTCATCTTGGTGTGATCGCTCCCTAAATGTTGTCATTGTACATTTCTGCAAACCACGAATATGTTAAAAAATGAAAAAATTTTAAGATATTTTTTAGGGCATTTTGCCTTTAATGGACAGGACAGGTAAGTGTGAGGGGGAGAGAGAGAGAGGGGGGGTGACATGCAGCAAAGGGCCACAGGCTGGATTCGAGCCCGGGCCGCTGCGGCAACAGCCTTGTACATGGGGCGCCTGCTCTACCACTAAGCCACCGACGCCCCCGAATATGTTAAATTTGTATGTTTCATAAGTACGGGATATGTTGAAACTTTACATTTCTTTGCATTTCAGTTTTCATGGTTAGGTCAGACACAAAAATGTTTAATGAATGTTAGGAAAACATCATGTTTTGGTTTAAAATACCATCAAACTTCAATTAACAGCCCATTCACTTTTACTAGCCCAGTGTGGCTACACATTTTGACAAATAAACGCCTGTCTCAATTAGACGCCTGGTCTGGTTTATTCTTCAGATGTATAAAAAGCGGGGTGCTGGCTACCTCAAATTATGTGCCCTTTCCTCGATTACCCTATGAGTTACTCATATTCCTTCAGTCCATGAGGATCCTCAGATCAAATGAATCAAAGGGTTTTTTCATAAATCCAAGTTGTGAGTATTGTTTTAACAGGATGAAGTTGTGTTGTGTCAGTATGCCAGGTGCCAAAATCCTCAAGTACCATGGCTTACTCTCTCTAGCTAGATCAAATGAATGATTCATAACTGATATATTATCTTAAGTCTAATTTTAAAACAAATAATATTCATACTGGTTTACATAAACAATTTGACTGTATTTCCTGATCTTTGCTGAACAGTTTTGTGTGAAAGGAATTAAAGGCCTGTCATTTAGACACCTGTCCAAAATATAGGCCCGTTGATTTCAGTGATATAAGCAAATAATAGCAGGGGCTACTAATTGAAGTTTTACTGTACCCAGTTTTGTCGCCACAAACATGGCTGAAAATGTCCCGACCTGTTCCTGTAAAATTAAATACTGCTCCTGTTGCTTGTTTGTCTCAAACCGCAGTCTCCAGCTGTCTTGGCAGACGTCTTATAAGTCTCACATCATCCACTCCTGATGAGAACCTCAGCTCATATACATGTAGTCAGAGCTATGCCACTTACAAAATGTTGGTATGAAACATAGAAATGTAACATATCTGTGGTTGGCAGAAAGCTACAATGCCAACGTTTTATATTGGCGACTGGGCTGCTCACAGCGCTAAGCATCCAATTTTCTCAAAAATAATTACCTGGCAATCTCTGAAAAACACTGAAGGTCATTTAACATGACTTAACGATGTTTTGAAGATATTTTTAGGATCCTTAAACACTCTTGTTAACATCTGAATGAAAACATAATCGGCTCGCTGGATGATAAGAAAAATTTCAAACCTGTGTCTTTAATTGCACCTCTCTTTTTAAATGTGAACAAAGATGGTAGTTAGGAATGACATATATGCGTGGTCAATTTGTACAGCTTGAACCAAAATTAAACCTTTTTTGGGAAACGAGAAAGGAATTATGTCTTTCCTGGCTATGTGAATCCAATTTATTTTTTTCGTGCGAGAGACTGAATAGTTTTTCATCCAGGGGTTACAGGAGTCTGAGGATTCTTAAAATACCTTCAGAAAAGCAGTAAGTGTTAAAAAACGACCTTCTGGGTTTTGCAAAGAAAGCTGGGTATTATTTTTTTTGAAAATCGGTTGCTTAGCTCTGTGACTCAAATAATAGTGATACATGAGAGGGACAAACTTAATGAGCTAAAGTGTTTTCAGGTGAGGCACGGGGGCCAACGAGCCTGAGAGAGGGTTCCAGTTTTGTTACAATGTGCGATAGACCTTTCTTGTGGCATATTGACTTGTCAAAAAAAAAGATGTAACACGAGCCATGGCTGAATTTCTATTAGCTATTCTTGTTCCAGGGTCCTCGTATTGTGCTCGCTGGATTACTGATGTGGTTCACCTAAAAGGAGTGGAGCCATCACTGATGTTATTAGTTGCACTTGTGCTTTTAGTGCCACAAATCTGCCCTTTCTGCTGTGAGAAAGGGCTCCATCAAGTGCTGGAACGAATCAGTTATGTTACGCACTGCAGCAAAGCAATTACTTATGCAGTACAGTACATGCTCACCTGTTCAGTGGCTTTTTCGTCCTTGTGTTTTCAGTAGATCTCCAACCAAAACATTATGCCCTTGTCCACATTGCATTACGCTAACCCTGAATCTTGATTCAAATGTCCAGCTGTTTTGGCTCAGAAGATTTCCATACTGGTGTATATAAAAAGTGGCAATGCTTCCAAACCTATAGGGCTTGAAATGACCTCACAGGGTTGCACTATACTTCTCATTTACACCACCAAGAACACTGAACTCCACGACTTGACACATCTATAATGCATTCCTCATGGTCATGCTCAACCTGTTTGCCATGAAAGTAACAAAGAAAGTAACAAAGGTGATCAGGGACCTTGGGAAGTTAATATACATATGAAATATACTGCAGATATAGTGTCATCATCACGTCTACCACGTCTGTAGGGATATTTGTGCCCATTATGGCACAGATTTCAGTCTGGGTTTATTATCCAATGCAGTCTGCAGCAACATTTTACTCAAAGACAGACTTTACATCTAACGAGCTCCAGCTGTCGACCCCATGTACTGAAAAGAAGCGACAGATTTTTGTTTCCCGTATTGCTTCTTTTGAGATGTTCAGCACATGCTTCACTAATTTTGTGTCATTAATTGTGCAAACTTTTGGTTATAGTATGCCAAATACCAGAGCATACACTCAAGGATACACAACAGCCAACATGGTCTCATCAATAATTCATTCATTGGATAATTTATTCATTAATGACCTTATCATGGTTGTCTGGAAGAAGACAGTGGATTAGCCAGTCTCAGAGGAGATACATCTGTTTCCCCCGTCTCTCTCCCTCTCTCCCTGCTCGCCTTTATAATGCGAATGTGGTGCAGATAAAGAGCAACAACATTAAACAACATCCAAAGTTCATCGCTACAAAATCCAACTGGATTCTTCAGAAAGTGTGAATCATGTTGCTCTCTTTAATGATTGGAGATAAGGGGTTGTTTTTTTTTCATATCCTGCTATTTTGGTCTCTTAATTAGAGAGTTACATAAGCGAGGCCGGGTTAAGATTAGCCATCACTCCTACAACAATTTTTCTGTGATGGAGGAGAGAACATAAGAAAAATGAAAGGACAGCAAGACAAAACTGATTAGTGTTGTGACAACTTAAGCATACAAAGTATACTCAAGTATATTTTCTCAAAGAATGCTATAATGCACAGGCTATAGGCATTTTCTGCATTCAGAAATCATATACTAATGTACTATTTAAGGTTTAGTGTGTAGGATTTAGTGGCATTTAGCCAGTGGCGTAAGGTAGTTCCAACGGGCCCCAGTGCACGCCATTATGACGGGTCCAAGTGCATGCTAGCTGCTATTTATGCGCCTGAACTAGTTTCCATATAATCTTATCGTCACATGATCAGAGGGAGACTTGACATTGGATAACACTAACATATACAGTACATCACCCAGAAATGATCATCGCATATATGTATATGACAATAAGAAGAAAATAAGGAATTATTCATTTAATTTATAGTTTTTGTAATGACCCATTAATAGTTTGTATTGAATAAGAATATTTTTATGACAAATTTTGTTATAGGTTGCTACTATTTTACAAAAAAAAGAAGAAAGAAAATAAAACCATGATGGGGATGGATTTGTCTGTTTTTTTAGCCTATAGCAAATTGCACTATTCTTTATTTAATGAGAGTTCTTGGCAATCTGAATTACTCACGAGGTCCCAATTTCTGCCCTACATATTGTTGGAGGGTCCGCTCTCTCTATGGGCCCCTCATCTCATGGGCCCCAGTGCAACCGCCCGACTGCACTGTCTATATTTACGCCCCTGCATCTCGCAGTGATATTGCAGACAGCAACCAACTGAAACTTCTCCCGTGTAGGAGAATGACAGAAAAAATGCGAAAGGCCCTGTTTGGTTTGTCCTTCTGGGCTACTGTAGAAACAACATGGTGGACTTCTTGGAAGAGGACCCGCTCTGTATGTAGATATAAACAGCTCCATCTAAGGTTAACACCAAAAACATGATTCCTGGGGCCTGTTGTTCGAAAGTAGAATTAAACAATCCAGGATAAGTGGAAAAGCGAGGCTGGACAAATTCCCCTAAGTCCATCCTGGTGCCTTCTTCATACAAGGTACATTATTCCAGTATACTGTACATGGAATCAATCATTTTATTCATTCATTAATCAACCATTGGTGTTATGTGGACTGTCTGACTTTGGATTGTCTTGCAGTGTAAGACAAATTGACAAATTAAAAGAAAAACCTAAAGGAAATTGGACTTAGAAATTAAGAAACTAGAGAAAGAAGCAAGTGATTCTAATGCACATTGTAAGCATGACGCAATGTATTAATCAATGTTTTTTCTCTCTTTCTCTCCCCAGCTCCAATCAGACAGTGACTGATCACATTATTTGTCATACTTTTTTTTAGCACGTTTTTAGTTAAAATAGTTGCCTTAATAAGGTTTTTTTTGTTAAAATAGTTGCCTTTTTTGCCTTTCATGGAGAGGCCAGGTAAGCATGAGGGGGAGATGACATGAGGCAAAGGGCCACTGGCAGGATTCAAACCCAGGCCACTGCGGCAATAGCCTTATACATGGGGCGCCTGCTCTGCCACTAAGCCACCGATGCCCCCAAAACAGCTGCCTTTTAATGAGTTTTTTTTGTTGTTGTTGTTAAAATAGCTGCCTTTATAAGGTGTTTTGTTAAAATAGCGGCTTTTTGCAGTTTCATTAAATAGCTGCTTATATCAGGATTGTATTCATGTTTTGTTTTTATAAAAAGTATAAATTGCTTAAGATAAAAGCAAGTCATCTGAGGGAGCAGAGAGCACTGGCACATGTCAAGCTCCAGTGTGAAAAGAGAAAGCTGCAGGACATGGAGCTTGACAGACAAAAGAAAGACCTTACGGAAACTGGACTTGGAAATTAAGAAACTACAGAAAGAAGTAAGTAATTTTAATGCACATTGTAAGCATGACTGTGATGCAATGTATTAATCAATATTATTTCTCTCTCTCTCCACAGCTCAAAGCAGACAGTGACTGATTACAGTATTTTTCATTTAAATAAAATGAGGTCAAAGAATATTGTGGTATCATCTTCATGTTTTCATTCATTGATGTAAAGTACACTGGAGTTATTGGTCCAGTTAACTGGGAATATAATTTGGGAAGGTCATACAGTTATGATACCTAACCACTAATTGTGTTAATGCCAAATACACCTACTTGTATGTTTATTCCAACAATTAATCCTTTTTATTGGTAAAGATATGTGCAGGTCAAAGTATGTTTGGGCTATGACAAAAATAATGTTTTAAATGTTAAATGTTTTTTTTTATTATTGTAGGCTTAATGTATTTTGTTCAAAAATGAGGCAAATACGTACATAAGAACATGAAATGACGGTAAAACACATTGATTTCCAATCGCAGTGAAAGCTGACTGGACAGATAAGGCACCAGGCTAAACAAAGCCTGGTTGTTAGCCTGGTCGGGACCAGGCTAAGTGCACAGAATAAATATCCATGGCAACATATGTGCCTCTGCTTTCGAACAACTGAATCAATGCTAAATTAAGCCAGGATAACCAACATATCCCGGCTTAATCCCTTATCTAGGTTTCGAACAACAGGCCCCTGGTTTCAGGTGATTACACACTAAAGAAAACATACTTATTATATCATATTTTATTTGTGCCAATATTTCCCCCTAAATCCTGCACACTGGACCTTTAGATTAAAACCAGTTATGGCATGTGTATTGGTTTTGATAACCAAAGTATTTACTATCCAAGAATTATTTACTAAAAAAAATCTAAAACTTTTTAAACCGATGTAATATCCCAGTTAGACCTTTGAATGAATAACTGAAAAACTTTTTTGACACACAACTTGCTTTATATTTTTAACCAGTGTTTTCTTTGGTGTTCCTCAAAGGGCACTACACAAAGTGTGTGCGATGATCTACCACAATCTTTGAAAATGGCATGTTAAGCAATGGTTATGTGGCCTTCGGTATAGCCTACTCCAGTGGTTCCTAACTGGTAGGTTATGGTCCAAAATTGGGTCATAGGTCGACCATGAATGGACCGCAAGTGACTCACGAACATGTCAGGTTTGTAAAAAAACACTTTATTTTGAAGTACAGTGAAATTCTAGCACAGAACTTTTATTTTTAAGTGCCTTTTCCTGCTGTAGGGTGAGTGACTAATGGACAGCTACCTGACAGAGACAGCAAACTAACTGGATGACATGGACAAACCTTGAACCAATGACTAAGGAGAAATCGGGGCCCAGTGGCTGAACCAGTTGGGAACCACTGGCCTACTTCCATTATAAAGGGGTAACCTCTCGTTGGTGTCAACATAAATTTAATCTTTAAACACTTATCTTTCTATCTGCCTTGATTGTGTCATCACCAATATCATGCCAAAAAATTAAATTTAAAGTCTTTAATTTGTTTAGGCCAATGTCATTTTCCATGATTTACCTAAAACTCCTGACTTGGCTGCCATGTTTACCTCTGAGTTTGTGAGCAGCAATCCTTCTCTGAGTCCTAAATCAGTCATATTATACATAATAGGCTGCACATATTTTTTTGGATTCAGTGGTACTTACACTTTGCGATTAAGAGTCCATAAATCCGCTTAGAAATAAGAAAAAAGAGCTCCTTGTTACTCCAGAACTCACCAGAGAATCATCACATTTTAAGTATTCTTCAGTATCAGAGCACTCCAGTGATAGTTTCCCGTACATACATGGGTGCATCCCAAACAGAAACTGCCAATACTTAATTCGGCATGCTTTTAATGGTGCCAATTTGGCAAAAATGTGCACAAACACAGGCTAAAAATAGAGCTCAACTTGTAGCGCACAGCTAATTCCATGGCAACTCTGGGCTTTTACTTTGTGTTTACTGTAGTCAAAGCCCTGCAAGTTATGGAAATTGAAGTTTAAATGTTACAGCATGATTATCCTCTAAATCAAAGCGTGATAAACGTCACAAAATCCATGGATACTCACTTTTGTTTCCCCTCATGTTGCACCATTTTAGTGACAGTATATCTCATCGCCATAGCATTATATTCCTGGAGCACTGACACTCTTCTCTATCCATTAATATAAGATTAATTCCCTGTGTTTAAACATGTGGACAATTTCAAATTGCACCGGGTATATGAAGACTTTTTGGGCAGTAGCTGCCGGACATGCACTTCCTCTTTTCTCCAGAGGAGGTCACCCTTAAAACCTCTTCCAAGGGTCACCCTGTGTGGAGAAAAACAATGCTGGTGATATAAATCTCCTCTGCAACTTATCTGAGCCAGCCCTGTCATATCATTGTTCTTTTTACGCACAGTCCATGTCTTCATAATGTCAACATCTGCTTCGAAAGTCTACCCATCTTCATAAGGAGTATGTAGATAAAATCAATGCTTGATTCACCTCATGGTGTAATGTGCAACATGATGTCCCTCATTTGTCAGACTCCATGGAGTAGTGGTGCATCCACAGTGAGAGGATCATTGATATTCAGGGGCTGTGACAGTGTGCCCTACTTTCTAGATAAAATCACTGACATGTTAAATGAGGTAGAAGTTAAAGCAGTGTTTCACTCATTTCTGCGTCGTTACTAAAACTAGCAGAGATCCAAGCTTACAGGGATTGCTGTGTTTGTATTACAACAACTTCATCGCCCTCTGCCAGTCCCCAATAACACGGCTAAGTAGGTAAATGTGATTGAGTATTGATTCGAGCTGTGGAGGTTCAGTTTCCTGCATACAGTCATTGAAAGGACACAGAGGGGGGGAACAGTGGAAACCTCCAAAGAGAAACCCCCTTGATGAATCCTCATACACTCACATTAACATTTTTCATGGCATACTTGGCAGATTCATTCATGACCTTCAGATTACAGCAGGGCAACAGCACCACTCAATGGACATAAGAGAACATGACAAGGAGAACGTCACGTGTGATGTAGGCTGAAGAACATTTCCACACAGGACAATGTGTTTGTTTGAATTCTTAGATTTTTTATTTTCTTGTTTAGAAACAATTGTTCTGTTTTCTGTCACTTTGTCAGAAATAACCAAGCGTAAATCTTCCTGGTCTCAGCTACGCAGCTAGGTTTGGAGCCTCTCCCCACACAGCCGAGGGCTCACGTCAAAGTCACTCACTCTTTGTTTTCTCTCTCATACACACATATTTACACAAACACACACACACATGCACCCTCACTCACCAGCGAACAGCATCCACGCAGGATTTTGGGTGGCACTGTAGAGATATTGTATCATAGCAACACCATAGCAACGCCTACAGCCGAAACACAAAAAAAAGAGCCAAGGCAGTGCCATGGCAGAGCAAGCTCTAGTCTGCTATTGCTTTAGTAGGATGGTGTGTGTCGGAGTTCACATTTCAGCATATCAATATGATAGGAAGACCCTGAAAAGCTATGATGTTCTATCTGCTGGCACAGAAAGCGTCATTTATAATTACAATACAGGCTGTATCTAAAATGCAGATACACGGGCACACACACATACACGCACACAGTTTCAAACATGCTTCCCAGAAGCAGTGAAATGGTCACATGTCTTAGACATTGTATAACATGACAGCAAAAAAAGGTGATACAACATACATCGATATAATGACAATAATAACTTTAAAATAACATTTAGGTAAGATGAACACTGAAAATAGTGACAGAGCTAAATCAACAGTGATATCCAACACGATGTATAAAGCACATTTATGGACCCGATGAGTGTTTCCTGTTTCCTTCGTGTGCTTATGTTTTCCTGAACTAGTGCACTTTTCACACCTGACATGCAGCCATATGGTACTGACCCTATCATTCATATTGGTGGGAATATTTCTATAGAGCACCTGGATTTATGGGTCTTTATGTGGAGGAGACTTGATCGCAATTAAGTGCGTTTTACAAATGTGCATATATAAGAATATATGTTCAAATCTTTGTAGGAGCATTAGTTTACAGACGGGCAAATTAATTTAAAAAAATGTGGCTTTTACAGGCATACAATGGCAATATCTGATTTTCTTAGTGTATTTTATTTAATAGATTTTGATTGACTGTGGCAAAAGCAGATCAGGGGTTAATGTGTCCCGCTTTCTCAGGTCTGCTCAATAATACGTCTGAGAGGAAAAAATTGACTGATTGAATTCACTGCCAGGCCATGTGACATTTTAAAAAGATGATAGATTTCTCAAAGTAATCAATACAAATATGGGTTTTCTCCTTTAAGTGTGAGTAACCTTTGTGCCATTTCTACACACTATAAAATCAGTTTCAGTAATATCAGATTAACGTGATAGAGACTGCAACCATCTCATGATCACGCCTTCTGGTGCTGGCTGCTTTATTAGGTCATTATGTTTTTTTTTGCAAGATATTGGATTGGTAGATGAGGATTTGGAAGAATGACCCAGAGCAATCAACCTCATTCTTTCGATAACGCGAATGGTTATGAGCCAATTATATGAAACATCAAAGGCCATTCAAAGAAAATCAAATTAGCTGTTTCATATTTGGAATTGGGAAACTGACGTTTGTTCCGTGGGGCAAAAAATGGCACAGAAAATCATAATTTATGAGATAAATAAGTAGTGATATGGTGTTCTGTGGAATTACTGAGATACATGACTATAGATACTCCCCTCTCTGTGTGTGAATGACTGTAACTCAGTACAGTGAAGCTCAGCGTGGTGCAGCAGAGTGAAAAGACACTAAAGTCCACCGCCTGGATGATTCCCCTCCTGGATCACTGGGTCTCAGGCCCAGCTGCTCGGACAGTGTGACCCGAGATGAAGCATGATTTCTGGGGTTCAGATCTTGGCCTCGGTGCTCGTCTGATCTGGTGGGTGAAACGAGGAGCGGATCCTCTGGGCCTCATTGATGCAAAGGTGACCAAATGCTTTGTTGTACCATTCTGGAGATCTTCCCCTGTGACAAGAGTAGCAAATAACGCACGTTAATGACTGCAGTGTTTATTAAACAATTTACTCTGAGAGCGCTTGAAGTCCGCCCACACCTGAGGTCCACTCTGGAGATGTGTGTGAGCCTGGTCCTCCCAGTCCCATAGGGCTCGAGGAGGTACTGTGACTCCAGCACAACGGCCCTCACTGCTCCCATACGTGGGCTGTCATCATGCTCGACGGACACACACACCAGCGCACAGGAGCCTTTACTCAGGTCTGTACGCCATGATCTGAGGGGGCGGAGTGTCAAAAAAAGAGAAAAGCGGTGAGTTTAGTTACACATTCAATGTTGGAATCTGAGATATTGTTTAGTAACTCTTATTTATCTAGATTTCAAGTAGTACACCATCGACTAATCTGCCCTACAAAGGCTAACCACGGAAACTACGTTAAGATTGAACCTGAGGAAAATGGCAATGATTGGCAATGTTTTGGTAGAAAAGTGGTAGTGAAGTTATTGAATAGATAAAACAATTCATAAAATAATTTTTATGCCTAAAAATCATGACCAATGATTTCACCTCTAACCCCCAAACTAAACTAAAATTATAGTTACTGCATTCTGACTTTGTATTACTTTAAATGGCAAAAAAGTGCAGTAACTACAGTTTTGGTGTTTCATCTTTTTTATTCACTCATTCATTCATTTTCATCTGCATATCCAGGGTCGGGTCACGGAGGCAGCAGGCCAAGCAAAGCACCCTCTCCCCAGCAATGCTTTCCAGTTCCTCCTGGGGGACCCCAAGGTGTTCCCAGGCCAGATGAGATATGTAATCCTTTCAGCGTGTTCTGGGTCTACCCCTGGGCCTCCTACCAGTGGCACATGCCCTCTAATGTCAGATGCCCGAACCACCTCAACTGACTCCTTTCAATACGACGGAGCAGCGGCTCTACTCCGAGCTCCCTCTGGATGTCCGAGCCCCTTACCCTATCTCTAAGGCTGAGCCCAGCCACCCCATGGAGGAAACTCATTTCAGCCGCTTGTATCCACTATCTCATTCTTTCGGTCACTACCCAGAGCTCATGACCAGAGGCGAGGGTTGGGACATAGATGAAACAGTAAATCAAAAGCTTTGCTTCATATTTTTCAATAACGCAACAAACTGTTTCCATTTATTACTGGATTGAATTTGTATTTGTTTCATTCATAGATGTCTGTTTTAAGTAGTGACAGAGCCAATTTTAAGCAACCCGCAAGAATTATTTGTTGTAATACTCACCTCATCAGGTTTGACCAAAATTAAGATCACTTGACATCATCATCTTCATCCCTAATCTTGCTATGGTCATTCTCATGCTATTAATTATTTTGTCCATCATCCACATTCTCATTATTCTCATGTTCACCATTTGTCATAATACACTAACTGTGATTTTCCTAGCTCAAGTGGAATCCCCAATCTCCAAGAACCCAAGACAGATTGCAATGACTCTTCTTCCTGCAGTTTGTCTTGGATTTTTGGTTGGATTTTGTAGTTTTTACACCCTAGTTTCTCTTGAATAGAACAAGATTGAACCAGAAAATATTGTCACAAGATAGAACAGATATCCAAAGCTTTAATTTCAGTCATAACTCAATTGTAGGTACTGCAGTTAGACTCTGTAGATATTTAAATATTCAAAATGTTGGTCTCGAAAACATGAGGAAACCATTAAAAATAACCATCATTAACTTATTCTAGGGAATGTTTGAGCAGAATATTTTGAATAATAATAGTCTTAAAATACCTGTTGTTAAGTGTGCATACTTCTTATATGCATTGATAACAAACTCCAAATCACAAAAAACATGCAGATATTTAAACTCATAAATCCTGACCTTAGTACCACAAAGTCACAGTTGGGTTGAGGCGCCATGTTGCAGCAGGAGTACTGGTACACGTCCGTCTGTTTATCCAGCGTCTCCAGAACCTTCTCCTGATGTAGTTCAGTCTGCCATAGAGGGCGCTCTCTCAGCAGTCGCTGCAGCACCTCAGTGGGAGTTGCAGGCACCTCAACACACGCTCGCCATCGCCTCAAAGGGTTGCCATCTCCCACCTTGCACACAAACAGATAATGAGTGTTACTGTAACAGTGTACAAAGGAGATTCATACATTATCTGATCATGCATAATCTGAACATCCTTTAATTGCCCTTTTTTCAGCTCACTAAACCTCTGGAGTTTACGATCAGGTTTCCACTTGAGTCGTTAACTCCCAGTATTCTCTTCTCTCTTTCCTTCTCTGCTGCCCCCTCTCAAAATACCACCATATTCCAGAACATCAACGGCCACATACCTTTTTAAATGCCAGGTCTGTGTGGTCAGTAGTTGAGCGAGACACCCAGCCTTTGCTCTTATCTCTGGCCTCTTCCAGCAGGTTCTGGACCAGCCTCTCTATGTGCGCGTGATAAGACCCCTCCTCATCCTCCTCCACCTCGTCGTCATCCACCTCCTCCTCGTGAGCCTTGCACAGCTCGTCCAGCGGGGGCACCATCAGCTCAGCCTCCATGTAGGAGTTGCGAGACTGGGTCACCATCTCCTCTGGGATCTGGGGAAAAGCCAAAGGACGTGAGTCACATCACATCGTGCCTCAACAGCTCAGGTCTAAGTGCTACCGTCTCTAAAGCAGAAAATAGACATTGATAATTAAATTAAAAGGAAGTGCAATATGACTGGGTGTCCCCTTGCCATTTGAGCAACAGCACATACACTGACATCATTTAAAAAACAAGCCAGAGCAGCTACAGTCAAGTGTAAACCCTAGCCATGGTCACCTTTATGTTTTGGAATAATGATCCTTTCCTCTGAAGGTTAAGAAGATTCTATCGTTCTTGCTCTTATAAAAACCAGATTCAACTCAAAACTGCATGGTGATCAAGTCTGTTTTTCTTTGTCCCTGAAAGCTTTTCACTGACAGCGGCGGTGTACTGTACGCACTGACAGGCTCAAGGTAATGATGATACACAGCTTTAGAAATAAGCTCATTAAACACAATTATACCGAGGCCTTGGATAATAACAACTCAGCAGGGGAAACATAACTCCACTTCAGGTAGTTATTTTTGTCTGTTAATGTCACATACTGAGACGTAGTCATACATTATTTCTTTGTCAACAAAATGAATTGTACAGCTTCTGTCAGTCATTTATCAGTTTTCGCTCGTATGAAAACAATCATAAAAGTAGCAGTTAAGCCATCCTGTATGGACGATATACACGCAATCAAATCAATCTGTAAATCGTAAATCCTGACCTGAAAGAGACGCTGACACTCGGTGATCATGTGCGCCAGGCCCTGGGTGGCTGCCAGGTTCTCATTCAGGTCTTTCTGATCGGGGCGGCCTGTGGTGTACTTCCTCTGGATTGACCTTGAGGAGGATAAATCATACAGAATATGCAGAAAATAAATCATGTTAGCATTTACACTGAAGGGCAAAGGAATGCACTTGTTGAGGTATAAGGAGGTTTATACATATATAAAGCCTTGATGCAAGCTGCAGGATGAACAGCAACTAACAGTACATAAAATAACATGGGAGAAGTTTGATTTTGTCATGTTGGCAAATTACGCAGAGGCAAATGAGACACCATGATAGTAATGACAGTGGTAGAGAGAGCTGGTTTTATTTTAGCTTAAGGGGTCAGTTCACCCCAAAAACTAAACATACATATTTTATGAACCTGATGAATGAAATTTGATATGGAACCATATAAGAAATCTCTCCCAGTAAAAGACATAAAATGAACCCCAAAGTTTCACCTCTGTCTAAAATGTAAAATCTCAGTAGGACTTATACACATTGTGTCTGGCTCTGTCCTAAAATACAAGCACACTGGGTAGATATCCTACAGGATATGGGGAAAATTCTTGGTGTTGCCTAATGTATGAATCCTGTCTCTTTACCCCTGGGTCGCCCATGTCAAGATGCTGCTGTTGGGTGTTCTAACAGATTGTGCGATATTCTTGCACATGCTGCGAGGAAGAATATCTTTCTGTCAAGGATACGTGACAAACGGACTTCTAAGGCAAACTGGCACAAGATAATCATGGAGTGTTTACCTCTTGAATACATAAGCGGTTTGCTTCGCTCCACAAAGGGACGATTCATGAAAATACTGACTCCATACCTCTGTTTCTCAAACTATACTGTGGCTTCAACACTTGCTATTGAGTGCTATTTATGAATCTAGATTTTTTTCGTGTGAGTTGCAGAGTGTCGGAGATATCAACTGTAGAGACGTCTGCCTTCGCTCAAATGCCATTTAGTTCCATTATATTGTAGAGAAGGCAGACAACTCTNAGACCAATGTTGTGTTAAGCTGTTCGATGTTGTTTGTAGAAAGAAGAAATGTCAATAAATATACTTGAAAAAACAAACATATTTTTCCTCTCAGCTGGAGTGCTATTTATGAATCTAGATTTTTTTCGTGTGAGTTGCAGAGTGTCGGAGATATCAACTGTAGAGACGTCTGCCTTCGCTCAAATGCCATTTAGTTCCATTATATTGTAGAGAAGGCAGACAACTCTATGGCTGATGTCTCCAACACTCAGCAGCTCACACCAAAGCAATCTAGACTGCACTGGCTGCCAATCAGGGCTTTTGATGTGTCACACTCTTGTAATACCCACACGTGAATAGCGACACTAGGTTCCCACGTGAATGTTTTTTTAAAAAATTGAATTAAATTAAATTATATTTTTAATTTCTTTGCCTTTTTATTAGGAAATCGGTGCATTTTACATACTGATACAGTCAATAAAAAATACATTGATAACCCTTTTGTATAGGCCCAGCTGAATATTGCCATAATAATGTGAGGTTATCACAAAATTCCACAGCACACCTGGACTGATAAACAGCACTACAGGGAAGAGGAAAAATATGTATTTTTGAATTTGGGGTGAACTCTTCCTCTAATGACAATTTGCCTCTATTTATAAAAAAATGTTTAAAAAGGAAGAAGAAGAGGAGTAACGTAAATAATGTGGCGTCAAATTGTATCTTAAATTATATACTCAGGATATAATCTTCTTTTAGACCCCACTTTGTAATTTATTTTGCACTGCCAAGGCTATTTTCCCTAAATTAATGACATGCAAAATTTCATTAATCAAGTCTTTGCAGGCCGGTGTAGCTGGGTCAAGGGTGCTTTTCTCTGTTAGCATCAGTGTGTTTATCTATTCGTGAACGCACCTTGGTGACAGTGTCTCGTTTTTCAGTATGCTGAGGTGGAAGAGCGAAGGTCCCAGACAAACAGCCAGGTTCATCGGCGTCATCTGGTTCTCCTCCACCAGGGAAGTGACGTCACGCAGGAAGCAGAGCAACGTCTGCAGAACCTCCCTGTTTTCATCTGGCATCAGCAAAATGGCCGCTCTGATGGCCTGTAATCTCTGCTCCTTTGGGACATCTGAAGGAGAAAGAAAAGAGGAAGTGAGGAGAATGATGGATGACAGACTACGTTCTTCTTATTGCACATGAGCACATTTCATAGACAAAAATCATGCATACAGTAAATAGGTTGAAATGTACTTTTTATGTCAAACACTGTCTGTGTTAGATTTGACAAATGGTGTCCAGAAAGTGATACATCCCATGATAATAATTTTAAAAAATCACATCTGTGGTAACTTGAAACAGATGACACACAGTTTGCTGACTGGCCAGCTGAACAATTAAAACCATTTACAGTCACATCCTCCGAGGCAGATGACTTCAGCTGCGACGACACGTTACAGCGTTTACAGCCCCGAGGTGACTTACACTGGTAAATGTGCAGGAAGGTTTCCCCCAGCTTGCTTGTTAGCAGAGGCTCCGGCAAGTCTCTGAAGAACTGTTTGACCATGTCGGCCACGTCGTAAGCGGACTGGTCCTCGTAGCTCACGGAGTCGGGGGACATCTCACACTGCTGCCTCAGAGCCTGGATACGAGACTTCACGCCAGATTTGCGGAACAATCCCACCTGAGACAGGAAGGGAAGAAGAGTCAGACGAAACCAACAAGGACGATGGAAGACAAACAAAGTATCATAATAGGGAAGTACTCGAGTAAATGTACTTGATTACATTCCACCGCTGAGTAGCACTATGGTCAGAGGAAATGCACACACTCTAAATACTGTTTTCCTGTCTCACCTGGTCCAGACAGTGAGTTCTGAGGTGGCTGAGGGCCTGCTGTAAACACAGAGGGAGCGGAAAGCCACAGCGCTGGACATGGATGATGAGGGGAACACCAAACACACTCTTCTCTTTGTAGTCTGGCACCTTCATACGCTTCATAAACTTGGGCACAGACCTGGGAGCGACAGACAGAAAACAATTAGGGAAGTGTGTGGGAGAAAGAGCTGCCTGTGCTTTCATTATCTCTCTCTTCACGTACGTGCTGGTCAACAGAATTTTCCTCTTGGGCGTAATAAAAACTAACAGGAGTGATCGTTAGCAGCACAAGGATGTGCTTGTGTTTGCGGGTCATGGCAACTGTTGGCTTGTGGTGTGCAGCTGAGAATCTAAGGGACCCCTTAAATGTTTGGTATTTCACCCGAGGGCAGTGCCTTACGTCCTGCATCACAGTGTTGTGTGCCTGATGTGCATTTTCGTCGGCTTGTGTTGGGTCATCTCATCACATTTTGGATAAGCTATCAAAACTGCAACCTAAAAAATTAAACCTAATCTTTGCCTTGACATCAAGATTAAACCTGTAAGAGACCTCACGCCTAACTGTAACTTTAAACTGAGATGATTTAATCATTTTTGTGATCACTGATTTACAAACATACACTTAGATTATTGCTCCTTGTACTGTTGGCATGGCTGCAACCACAACTAACATTAAACTTCCCTGCAGATTTTCAAATGACTTTTACCTGACAGCTGATTAATTCTCAATTTGACCATCACAAGGTTATGCTAGAAAATATGTGCAACTAAATAGTGCTAAAATATATTGAAATTAGATGGACTAAATTATGTCCAACAAAAAAACTCTACTCAGATGCCGAGGGTCTTTATTCTAGTATCGATGTAGTATCTTGCATTAACAGATGAATGAATGAACTTTATTTATATGGCACCTTTCAAGCACAGAATGCAGCACAAAGTGCTTCACAATTCAGCAGCAGAGACAAACAGCAAAGAAATAAAACCATAAATTAATAAATCAATAATTAATCAAGTAATTAAAATATTAAAACAGAGAACATAAGATGATAGGGAGTCTATTATATAGGAGCGGGCAAAGCCATTAAGAGCCTTAAAAACCAATAGAAGGGTTTTCAAATCAATTCTAAAAGATATCGGGAGCCAGTGTAGGTTATGTAAAACTGGAGCTATATGGTTTCTTTTTCGTTTTTGTTAAAGCTCTGGCAGCAGCATTCTGAATGGCCTGTAGTTTTGCAATGGCAGTTTTAGGTAGGCCAGTGTGTAGGGCGTTAGAATAGTCACGACGACTGGAAACGGCATTATAGTGGCTCAGTGGAGGTCGTACCTTAGCTATATTGCGTAAATGATAAAATGCCGTTTTCGTTAATGAATTAAAATGAGCTTTAAAATTGAGATCAGAATCTAAAATGACAGAGGTTTCTTACTTGAGGTCATGTCTGTGTGGTGTCTGCCCAAATGGGCTTACGAGGTAGACGATCATTGTGTTCACACGATAGGTGTGAGATCAGATATACAAAGAAATGAATAATTTATTTTGTATGCTTCGATACTTAACATGCTGCAAATGAACTAATCTCATATTGTATGTGTGTATTATTCAGTCTAGTTTGTCTAATTTTCTAAGCTTTAGAAATAAAACTAGCCCAGACTTTGCAACTCAAACTTCCATTCACTTATTTTCATCAGAACAAAAAAAAAATCAGGATTGTTGCTCTGTATTCTGACAAAGGTGCACACTCAGGACTCAGGACATGCACTCAGAGCACGGGCTGAGACAGTCACGGAGCTTGCCGAAACATGCGCTGCACAGCTACGCCCACGTGGGTGAAAAACCAAGTTTGAAGGAAATCCCGAGAATCTAAGTCCAGTTTTTGATCAGTGAGGTCTTTAGTCCTGCGCAAACCCATTGTAACAGCCAGTATCAGTGTGGTAGATCACGCTGATAGGAAGGCTTTGTGTGAAGGTGCATATGGTCCTGCTGTTTCAGCTGTGACTTAGATAAACTGAAGGAAGCACTAACAATAACAGAGGCTTTTCAAAAACATGTCACACACATACAGCACGAATCTTCCTTAGCTGGCATGGAACAAGAGTGAGAGTCTGAACCAGAGGTTGAACACATTTTCAGACACTATCCATGCCTAAATTTCCCCACATTGCATCTTTTAAATTCCCTTAATAATAAATTAATGCAAACAATAAGAGCTAATAGCCACCATGTAGAGAGTGTGTACCCACCATGTCCATCCATGTTTATTAGACATTGAGTATTTCTCCATGATGGCGGTGAGGCGGAGCAAAGAGAACTTCTGCAGCAGGCTGAGCTGGCCCGCTGATTGGTTACTGATCTGCAGTGAAGACGCCGGCTGGTTGAGATGATCAGAGGTTCTGAAACTGGGCCATCGTAGACTGGGACAGGGGAGAAAATGCCAGTAAAGAATGAGACAGAGTGATTCAGACGATGTAAAAGCATTACTAAGTGTATTTAAAGCATAATTACAGCTTGGGTGTTATTATCATTGTTTTGGCCACATTTCCTGTCTGTAATAATAACATACCGTGGTCTTGTCAGTGAGGCCCCGACTCCAGAGTCCCGCCTCTCCCGACTGGTTCCTGTCGAATCAGTGTCATTTAAGGAGACCCCATCTCTCTCGCCTTCGCTGGGAGTGGTCCTGCCCTCCCCTTCCTCCTCCCCCTCCCCTGTCTCACCCTCAGGCAGCACACTGCGGCTCCAGTGGTCCACTATTTGCTGCAGACCGCTGACATGCTGGATGATGTCATCTAAGTGAGGGAACAGATTGTCCTCTTTCTCTAAGTCCAGCAGGTCTCCTGTGCTGGCGTAAAGGTGGGAGCCCGGGACGTTGTCATAAACACTCACCCTGCTGCCCCGTGGAGCTCCAGGACAGGGGGGCTTGGACAGAGGTTTACCAGACCAGGGCTCACCTAGGCCATTGTTGGGTTGAGAAGTGTGGCCCCGTGTCTTGGGGCCATTGTTCTCGTCACCGGGGGAAGGCGCCAGGCTCTCTATGGATAGAGCTTTTGGAAAGGTGCCTGGTTTATGGTCTTTGGGGACGGTGATGAGGAGGTTTTCATATGAGCGAAACTGGTTTCTGCCAAACTGGTTCTGTCCCTCAGTCTTCTTACCTTGAGAAGGCAGCACCATGTCCTCCAGATACATGCTGCTTCTCTTGTTGGCAGTGCGGTGTTTTGTACACACGGGCTCCTTCACTCTGGGCACCACTGTCTCACTGCTGGGGCTCACACTCACCGTGGATTGGTTTTCGCAGTCATTGGTAAGGGGGACAGAGGAGGTTTCACCATCAGTTTGGTAGTTGTTTTGAGTGCTTTGTTCTAGTTGGCTGATGGGAGTACACTGAAGCACCTGCAGTGCGTGAGGCTCCTCGCCCTGTAACACCGGCTCACTGATGACCAGTGGCGGTCTGCAATTTGAGCTTTTCCGCCTCGTTGACGGCCCCCAAGTGCGCATTATTTCCATGCGACGCAAAAACTCTTTGGCTTTACTCCGCCCCCCTTGCCCGTGGCGGCTGCTCTTGATTGGCAGGGAGTTGTAGTGTGGAAGATCCCTGGGTGGTTGGTAGGAGGCGGACAGAGATGCCATAGATATCGAGTCAGGCATGGCAGAGGCGGAGTCCTCACTGTGCAGCGAGGAGATTTCAGTGATCTCCTGCTCACTCAGGTCCGTCAGCATGCTCTCACTGCTCACTGTGCTGTGCAGCAGACCCTCCCCCTGACCTGTCGGGCTGCTCTCATTGGTGCTGTCCAACAGGAAGTCTTGGAGGCGAGACCAACGTCGGCTGCTCCACTCGAACGTCCACCTTTTACTGATGGCCAACGGGTCATCTTCATCAGAGTCATCACCCTATGGAGCCATAAAAGAAGGGTTTGTAGATGTGTCCATCATCATCAATTCTACGTGTGAACAGAAATATCTGAACATGAGCATTAGTTGACACCACAGCTGGATTTCATCTGTCATATGTGTCCTATGCTGTTCTATGATGGGGGAACATTTGCCATGGTGTCAGCTACTCCTCATGAATCCAGTTTGAATGACAGAATTTTCAGCAGCCTTAAATCAACTGGACCAAATGCAAACGCACTCCAGTTAAAGGGACAGCTCACTCAAAAATGAAAAATATTTTCTTTTCTTAACCTGTAGTGCTGTTTATCAGTCTGGACTGTTTTTTGATGTGAGTTGCTGAGTGTTGAGGATATCGTCCATAGAGATGTCTGCCTTCTCTCCAATATAATGGAATGATGGCACTGAGCTTGTGGTGCTCAAAGCACCAAAAATACATTTGAAAAACTCAACAGCAATGTCTCTTTCCAGAAGTCATGACCCGTTTAGTCAAGATCATCCACACTCCTTGTTGTGAGTAGTTTCATGCAGGAACTATTTTCTTTCTCCTGAACAGTTAGCAGATGTCGTTTCAGAGTTAAAGGGATTTTTTTGGGGAGTTTTTCCTTATCCGCTGTGAGGGTCCAAAGAACAGAGGGATGTCATATGCTGTAAAGCCCTGTGAGGCAAATTGTGATTTGTGATATTGGGCTTTATAAATAAAATTGATTGATTGGTTGATTGATCAGAATTAGAATTCTTGCCAAGTAGTTTTTCACAAGAAATCCCTTATATATGAAAAATGTCTCTTTCTTTCAGAAGGAAGTGTGCATCTAATGCTAGCTCACCTAGCACCACTGAGCTAGCTAATGTTACAGCTCAGCCGGGAAAGACACCACTAATGTTTACATGTCATACTGTCCCAAGCATTGGGAGCAAGATAGTATCACATTTTCACATGTACACTGACCAGGCAAATAACTGACCAGCTAGACACAGATTCACTGACAAGTAATAAACAAAATTCAAACTGCGAAACCCTCCACAGAGATACTGTGGGAACATGTTTCTATTTCGTGACAGCTGACAAAGCATCAGCAAAACACTAACAAAGAGTTTGTCAAAATGTTGGCTCACAGTGAAAAGAATTTGTCTTACTTTCTTCTTGGGGTGGCTGACATCCAGTTTCATGGAGGCACACTTGTTCAGAGTATTTAGACGCCTGCAACACAAACACAGTCAGTTAAACGAGCTGGGGCTGGTAGGTTGGATATGCTCTGTCTGCTGCTGTGTGTTTCTGTCTGGACTGTAACACTATCTCACTCCTCACTGCCACTCTCTCCCTTTACTTCTGATGGTTTCAATCCCTTTCTCCCAGCCCTCTCCTTCTCTGTCATCACTCCTCTAGGACTGATCCCCACCCTCAACAAGCGCATCTCCCCTGAAACCCAGCCGGCTCCTCCTCTCCACTTCCCTCCCTCCTCCCTTCATCTGTCACCCCCTCCCACTTCTATAATCTGGAGCGCAGCTGGGGGCAAACCTCCTCACCAAAAAGTCCCCCCCCCCCCCCTTCTCTCTGCACCCCAGTGGATGTGAGCAGCGGCTGGTTAGGAGGGTGGTGTCTGTGTTGGTGCCTTTCAAGATGGGATCATTAAAACATGTTTTGGGGCTTGTGACCTCTGTCATTTAAAAGATTTCAGCCTCTAATAGCACGCTGAGAAATCCTCTTTTGTTCACTGTTTACTTTCCCTGTCCTCTCATACAAAGTGGCAGACAAGGGATTGTTTGTGGCTACATATAAACCAGAAAAAAATACAGATATGAAACAGCAAGCTGTCATAGCAAGTGTCTCTCTTGCTTTGAGTAAACATCCAAGTTAGAAAATATAAGGAAGGAACCGCTGTTGTCTCCACGCCCTGTGTTTCTGCTGCAGGATGGTGCAAACACTTTTTCCTGGTTGAATATATCCACACAGATTTTTAAGTGTATGCTCAACACACTATGTAGTCTTCAAACATATAGCAATACATGTAAAATCTATTATTTATGTATCATCTAAAATTTATACAATCCTGGGAATGAAAGCAATGTAAAGAGCGACAAGAGGGAGCTCGTGTCTAACAGCTCTTGAGACATTCTCAGGCGGTCCGATGTGTTTTCTCTCACAATATAGCTTTTAGAAAATGGGAATCACTAACGCTATAATTACCACACCCTCCTCTCCCATAGGAGGTGGAGGTGAACTGACAAGAGGAGAAAAGGTAAGGGTTAGGCTGATGCAAGCGGGGAAAACTTCAGTGAGAAAGGAGGAATGGGAGATGTGAAACAAAAAGATCAGAGATGTGTGCAAAGGGACTTAAAATACACACTCAAAGCCATCTGGTAGAAAAAACTGGCATCCCCTCACTGCTTCCCCATCACCCTCAGCCCCCCCTTTATGCCCCCTGAGGGTCTCTGCTCTTTGAATGGGAGATCAGAGCGTGGCAGAGGGGAGGGGAGGAGACCAGATCAAAGACTAGGGAGCCTGAGCGGGAGACAGGGACGGGGAGGTCATTAGGGGTCGGGGTCAGACATCTAATGATTAGCGGTCAGCACCAGGCTGCAGGGACAGGTACAGGACGGGGTAACGGGGGGGGGGAGAAGTGATTTTGTGCACACCAGAGAGTGAAGTTTACATATGTGTTTGCCCTCACCGACATAGAGGCTCCACCAGATCCCGGTCCAAAAAGTCGTGGTCCCTTTTAACTGAGGAAATGTCAATTGGAAACTGGGAATCTGTGAGAAAACAGGAAGAAGACAACGAGGGACAGAGAGTTCTGTTAGTTAATGACTGACAGGAAACCGCAGTTTTCTTTGCCAGTTAACCGTTAATGAAGTCTGTGAAGTACGGCACAACCGCTGTTAACACCTGTCATCTGTATATGAAGTTTACAGAACACGCACACATGCGCACACACTTTTAAACCCCCCAAATAGCTTGAATTCCACACAATGCCAAAATGACTCAAGCTTTTTATTTTGGCGATTCTCTGTGTGTGGTGGCAGACTGCAGGCATCATGTGCACCCGGGAGCAGCCACAGAGTCCCAGAGGCCGACATCCATAACCCCACATTACTGGAGCTCACAGCGGTTCTCAGAGAAGCGCAGTGTGTGTGTGTGTTTGTGTGTGTGTGTGTGTGTGTGTGTGCTGCTAAAGCAAGACTTGGATTTTAAGAGCTACTTCTTAGATTACTGGGGCCACTTCCTGTTTGTGCCTCAACTGTATAAAGAGACCCGATGATCATCACATAAATGACCGCCTGTAGGCTTTCCAGAGAGGTGCAAAGAGGGCAAGACGGACGCAAGGAGAAGGAAAAGACCTGATAAAAAGATAGATGGACAGACAGACAGACAGAAAAAGATGGTTAAAAAAAATGCAGGCTGGAGAAAGGTGGAAGAAAGACGAGAGAAAAAGAAGCTATGAGAGTCCCAGCAGTGATAACAAGGCCTTTCCCATGACCCCTCCCTCTGGACAGGAACTGAAGCCTGGAAATAGAACACAGAGGCCCAGAAGATGAGGATACGAGGATGGAGGGATGGCAGAAAAAGAGAAAAACAGAGATGATGGAAAAACTAAGAGAGAGAGAGAAAATCAGACGCAGGATTAAACAAAAGGGGGGATTTGAAGGGGAAGTCTTTGTGTAAAAAAGGCAGCTGGGTAAATGCTGGGCTTTGGCTACTGTGTGTGTTCATGTGTGTGTGTGTGTGTGTGTGTGTTACCTTCATAGAGCTGGGCGTACTGTGGAAATCCCGCTGCTCTAAGCCAATCGCAAGCCTCCTTAGCCTCAATCTCTGTAAAGAAAAAAGAGTAGAGGCATGTTGAGTTCACACATCAACCATCAACACATTGATTATATTGATTGTGGGGCATTTATGGGTCTGCCCTGAAATACGAAAACTCAAAACACATCAAAACACAACATTTTCTATGGAGGAACATTTCTGAATTCCAGCGGACTGATGTCTTATATGCCCAACTTGATGTGCAGTGTTAATAATTCATAGATAAAGATGGAAATAAAGAGCACAACACCGTGTTTGTCTGTTTTCCCTATTCCAGCATTTTTAAGCCCGTAGTGGAGGGACGTCTCAGAGAATTCAATTTTCCTCTGGGAATACACTGGAATGATGCGATCGGAAAAGCTGGAAATGAGCCAGCGAGGGACAAAGGAAACAGTTTACACAGTTTAACATTATAACATCCTGTACTTTCAGATGACATCCAGATAAACCAACAGTCAGATTTCAGCTGTTAATGCGTATAAATTTAACAGGCCTTACACATGGCACCACACCCCATTAGGTGCTGCTGCCAGCACCGCGAGACGTTTTACAGGCATTTGTTTTACTACTTTTTCCGCCAGCATACTGTATGTATTGCTCACACTGCTAAACTGGCAGCTCTGGGCTGTTCATGTATGTGTGTGTGGGTGAGTGTGTGTATGTTTTCTTTATGAGCACACGCTGATTAAACTCCTCTGCAGAGTTTTGTGCTGACAAAAGCATTTGAATGATGTTGGTGCCAGCGATCATGTGAATTTTGTTCAAATGTTATGTTAAAAATACAGCAATGTAAAAGATGTGATACATATAAAGAGACACAAATGCATACACACGAAGGCGTAAATTTCAGGGGGGACACAGGGGACAAGTCCCCCTCGATATTTAGAACATGTGCATTTGTTGTCCCCAATAAAAAAAAAATCAAGGTGTAAAAAAACAAAGCCACAGCTTGATCTTATCTTGACGAAAACTCTGTCTCTGTGTGTGTGTCTGTTCCACGTTTTTCTCCTCACTGACTTGGTCAATCCATGTGAAATTTGGCACAGTGGTAGAGGGTCATGGGAGGATGTGAATGAAGCAATATTACACCAATTGGCCAAAGGGGGGCGCTATAGCAACTGATTGAAATTGCAAACTTTGAAT
>NC_065508.1:13568477-13584401 GCF_006386435.1 Epinephelus moara | reverse complement strand
ATATCGATTTTTACTAAACTTGGTAGATATGTAGAACAGGACACCTCAAGGTGACTGGAGAAATTTAACTCTAATTGGCAACTGGGTGGCGCTATAACAACAGAAAAATGCTTAAAAATGGCTAAAATGCCACCGATCGCTGTGGCTCCCCCTGTGGCCGTATGTTTGTTTTTTTCTAATCTTTGGTATGACTAAGTCATGGTATGGTATGCTGTACTCAATGGGTATGGACTAGTGCATAAAAAAATCACCAAAGTGCAGAGAATTGCATGTCTGATGCTCAAAATTTTCAAGCGGAGGACCCCAAAACCTCTGTTTCATACATGTCCTCGCCTCAAGTGTTCAAACACACACACACACACACACACACACACACACACACACACTCAAAACACTCAAAACAATAACAAACTAAGTAAATTATAAATAGTTAAGAATGGAGGGCCATTACCAGACAAACTAAGACAAGTTTTAAAGATCAAAATAACAAACTTCCACAGTTACTGAATATAATACATTATTTCAGTCTCATCGACAAACCAAAACCACATCTAATTATCAAATTTAAATTTAAAAAGTCCTCCCTTACTGTTACCACCCAGCTGTTTTTTCCAAAATATATATTATTACTATTTTTATTAATTAAATTATTATTTGCACATACACACACAATCATACACATAATGATGCATGCCATATTCAACAAATTTCCCCAAATAACTGCAACTGCAAGATGTTTATTCAAGAATTATTATAACATTTTTTTTGTTTGTCATGTTCTACACATAAATGTATTATGTCAAGCTCTGTATATCATCTTGATTTTTTTTTTTTTGGTCTGTCCTTGTGTATATTTCCCACCTTCCTATCATTGTTGTACCTGTAAAGTCACTACTGTTTTGTTTCTTGCACCAATGAAAAAAAGAAAAGCCACCAACATTATTTATGCACCACGCTGCATTCTGCAGTCACTGCCTTTAACTCATACCTCCTTAAAAACCCCACTCATTCACTCTCACTTGTCTCGTTCACTGATTCAGAGGTGCTGGCATTGAACGGGAGAGGCACCGCAGAAACACAAGGGACAAAGTTCAGCAGGGCAATAAAAAGCCTTCGTCTTCACCATCAGAGATGAGAACGGTCAGAGGAAATGATCCTCTCACCGCAATCCAGCAATTACATCCCTCTCCCAGCATTCTCAGCATAACTTCTCTTTCTCTAAATCACATACGAAGCTACACGAGGGTAGATCATGAAAAAAAAAAAAATTCTTGTAACGCTCTGAAAATAGACTGTAGAGTCAGAGAAACACCACAGAGCGAGAGTCTGCAGGGCAAGAGAACTGAAGACTTACTTGAAGCCCTCATGGTGCGGCTGCTGACATGCTTCTATTTCTTTCTCCTTTGCTCAGTTTCTTCTCCATCCCATGGCACATCCACTCGCCCTCTTACCCAGCTTTCCATCAAGTGGCAACAATTCTGTACTTTCCTCCTCGCAGCCGTTCCAACCCTAGTGTTTACAACTCTGCCTCCCTCTTCCAGCCTGCCCCATGCAGGTTTTCTCTTCCCTCTAATTTTCTCCTTAACCTCCTCTCTCGCACTTTCTGCTTTGTTAGGATCCACATACAATATCACTCTATTTTTACAGCTCTCTCTCTGCCGTATGCTGCACCAGTCCTTCTTCTTGTTACATCTTTCATTCACATTTGTCTTCTTTAAACTTCTGCTCCTTTGTCTTTGTTACATAAACTTTCTTTTTATCCTTCTGTACTCTTTCTGCACCTTCCTCATCTCAACCCAAAATACTTTCCTTCAGCCATCCATCAGCCTTTGCTCCTTTCACTTTCACCTCCTCATCCTTTCTTCTTCTTTCTTCCTCTGAGAACCTGGTTAATGCCACCAACTCCACATCTTCTTTGTCATCACCAGAGCCGCTGTTGCCCCATCACGTCCGTGGAGGAAATGGCTAATTTCAGCTGGCGTTTGCATCAGCCAGCCCCCCCGAGGTCACAGACTGACGACTGGTGGACGCTAACTTCACATGTCAGCTAGAGCCTACTGGCGGGCCAGCAAGGAGACTCTGACCTCGGCCCCTGTCTTTTGCTTTACTGTACAAAACTGTGGACCAGAACAATGTGTGGGAGAATGCAGCGTGTGCGCACACACATACTGTACACACAGCGGCGCAGACATTTAGCACAGTCCAGATGTTGCCCCCAGTGAGTCAGAGAATGCAAAGAGGATGAGACAGGCAGACAGCTGGGGTGGGAGAGGGGGGGTAGCTGAGATGGACAGACCCTGTGGGAAAACCACAGGGAGGAAGACATACCACACCAGCCGCTAATTTACTGAACGTGACAACTGAAAGATTATCGACTCTTTTTAAGGGAACCAAAAAAAAAAAACAGGAGATGCGGATGAAGATCGGGGAAATTACAAGGAGAGAATGTTAAAGGATAAGCCTGGTTACTGTCAACAAATCCAATGAAGAGACCAAAACCTACCACGAACTGATCCTACTAACAAGTTCTGTCTGTGAATCCAAAGCCTGGTAATTCCTTATTATTCCTCTGTGCCACAGACCTCCAACACACACCAATGAGCCTCTCACCGTTGCAAAGGCTGACATGCTCAGTCACTACATTGAACATTGGCAAGTGGTTTATTTTGAGTCAATCCCACATACAGTGATGTGGTGTCATAAATACGAACTAGTGCATCAAATCTTAAAAATACCCAACAAATACAGTAATTCTGATTAACATGATCTTCGAGCTTAAGTTTGAGTTCCTCTTTAAGGACAAAAATACACTTAAATCCACACACGTGTTTCTTACTGTGCTGTAGCATCGCGCATAAAAATGGAAATACTCAGTTTAGTTTCTATAGATGAATAAATGAGGGATACTTGCACATCTTGTTACTAATCAATTGACCGTCATTACACTGACTATTCTAGTATTTAGGGCTGCCTCCTGACAGTTGAAGATTTGAATAATTTTGCGTATTTTTATATATTTAACCTTTACTTAACCAGAAAAACCTTAAGATTACGTACCCTCGGTACAGATAATAACAACATTTTCTGAGAACAGAGAGCAGAGCCATTTTCATTTTTTTGGCTTAATGTAAAGACATAAATATGCTGGAAATAGCCAAAAGTAGCTTTGTAAACAAGAGAATGTCAATGAAAAAGTCTGCAAAACTGTTAAGAGAGTCAGTCGACCCGAGCATACAGGATACAGAATAGGATACAAGAATCATCAGCTGCAGACCTTTCAGTCAACTGAGATTATCCAAGTTGGGCAGTCATTTTTTTTTCGCGCTTCTGTCAGTCAGTGTATTTCTGGGGACGTTTCAGCCCCAACAAGTAGTTGCAGAGTGAGCGGTTTGCATTCATGCTGCTCTCCAGTACAGGCAACTGCAGACCCAGACCAAAGGTGAGTCTGAGTGAGACAGAAGCCCTTTTTACACTGCCAGATTTTCAGCGAATGTTGGGCCGTTTTGCCGGCAAGCTGCGAGCGTTTAGACACACAGTGAAGGACGGGCCAACTTATGAGAGAATCGCCGAAGGACTGCCTAGCCGCGGCATGTATTGTACGTTACTGTTTACGTCACACGCTGAGCTACATGTTTTGTTACTTGCTCACAACCCCCACTGCCCCAAAAAAGGCGCATTCTGTATAAACAAAAGTAGGCAGGTGGCATTTTGCTGCACTCCCCGATTTTGTTTTTATACTGCCAATGCTAAACGAAGACTGATTGGGCTTTCCTGCAAATTTGCACAATTCCTATTTGAAAAGGGCGAGAGACAGCTGGCCACAGGAAGAGCTACGTGTCAAGCTCCGAGACAACGTTATTCTGCCTTCTGCTTAGAAGTGGTGAATTTACAGCTCACGGCAACTTAATACGATGCAGTCTCTGGCTTTTGTGTCGGCAAAAATGTTGTTGCAAATTTCCGATCCAGTATTAGCGCAGTTAGCTCGCATTAGCTCCCCTTTGAAGTCATAACTCTACATGGAAAAAAGGTATAAAATAGTCAAATACTTGTACTGGACAGCTGAATCTGATCCAATCCCAATCTGACACAACAAATGCAATAATTTAGACAAACACACAACCTCCTCCAAGATCTCAGACTTAAAGTTTGAGTTCTTCTTGCACGTATAATTGGCAATGTGTCTTTGTGTTGGTGCTCAAAGGTGCCAAGTGGCAAAGCTCCCCTCAGCATGGGAACAAAACACCGCTGTTCATCTGTGCAGAATTTAATCAAGAGATTAATTAGTACACAAACATGTTAGCAGAGGGCCACAAAACACACAAACGCACACAGTCGGACAGAGCTAATCCAAGCTGCCTACCGTGCTTTTCCTTCAGTCTATTCCATGTCACTGCATTCCTGCTGTGGAGAATATATGACAACAGGCAGCGAGCCACCAGAACGACAGTAGGGAAGGTAGACAGATGGTATGTGTGTGAGTGTGTGTGGGCGTGTGAATGTGGGCGTCCATGTGTGGGACAAAGGGGCTGTTAAGGTAGTTCCTTACATAACAAAAATGCCAACTATGTTACATAATACACACAATACAGGCACCCCGATGCCCTCACAGCTTTTTTGCTTGGGAAGTGTGCCTTCGCCTTTCTTTCCTCCACCTTTCATTTCCTCCCTTTTATCCAATGCCACTTCCCTTGACTTTCTGACAGCCTTTTCTCAGTGTTATGTCTGCCTTGTATGGGCTCTCAAGGGCCCTGAAGTACCTTGAATGACATAATTTCCTGTGCTGAATTTCCCAGGCATCCAGAGCGGCATGTGAGCTAAGAACAGCAACAGGATGTTCCTGGACTGAACATGTCAAAGGGACTCAGCTGGGATAATTGTTACACAGACTGAGGCGTGACGGAGAGAAGAACTAAGTGTTTGGTTAACGATTACAAAGTTCTATATTTAAATGTTGTTTATTTAAATGTGTCCTGTCAGTCGAAATCATTTTGATAACCAGAGCAGATACACCACACTGATGAGGGACAGAGAGGAGATAGCTCATGGTTTGTAAAGGCTGTACAGGATTGAGCAGTCATAGTCCTTCAACAAGACTACACACACACGCGCACACACACACACTCAAAGGATGCCTGGAAAGCAGCCATATTCCCACATAAGCTAAAGCACTTAGTCCTTTATGTTTAAAGGTCACAAAGGAAAAAAGCAGCGGAGGAGAGATGGGAGCGAGGGAGGAAGGAAGGGAGGGAGGGAGGGACACTGAAGAGGAATATGTCTGTCCCATCCCGTATGGTTCATCTGCGATGATGTCAAACGCTCAGGAATGTACTGTATAACAGCATCAACACTGGCGTGAAATCGGCGCAGGTTCAGGCGCAGCGTCAGCAGAGGTCAGACGGCCCATACCATATGACAGATGTGGCAGAACTGCTGTGAGTTAGTGGTCGGCCATAATTATTAACAGCACTGAGTGTTATGATGAATGTTATAGACCGGATGAGGCTGAAGGTGATCAAGTTGTACATTTGGTTGTGCCACTTTTTCCCAGCAGATGGTGGTAAAACAGTGTGTTACAGCAATGCATTTACATTTTTCTCAAATTACCAAATGGCTTCAGGCTATGGTTACATGAAGGCGGTGTAAAGCATCTGTGAGTGCGTGCTGCGTCTTGTCCATTTCGCAATTCAGTGACTAAGCATCTATTGGAAGAGCTCAGCGTTTAGCCTGGACTGGTATTCAGCTCAGCCTTGTGATTTGTCAGAGTGACAGTTGCGAAGATGAGTGTTGACTTTTACTCTGACAGATGCACTTAATGAGAGTTGTTTTAGAGATAGCTTTCACTGACTAAGTAAATACAGACTGGTAACAATATAAAAGAAATCCAGAAGAAATGAGAGGAGAAACAAATGCAGATGCTTCCACACAGGGAACGCAGGTTCACTGAATGCTGTGATGAGTATCCTTTGTAGGATCATAGTGTCCATTAATGGCACACTCAAAAATTTTGTGTATACTTCATTTATTGTGACTCTTCCAGCGCAAACAGACTACAAACTGAAAGCCCGTTTCCACCAATGAAATGGCAAAAATCACTATAATAAGAAACTTACTCGAAAAAATGACTCACTTATCTCAAATTATGACTTGGTATCTAAAAAATAATGCGAAACTCTCTCTGAATAATGACTTAATATCTAATTTGAATGACTTGGTATCACAACACAGTTAGAAACTTTGATCAAAAAAATGAGAGGCTTTCTCAAAATGATGTCTTAGTACCTCAAAATGATGCAGTATCTAAAAAATAATTACTTAAATCTCAAAATAATAACTTAGTATCTCAAAATCATGAGAAACGTTCTCAAAATTATGACTTAAAAGGGATAGTGCACCCAAAAATGAAAATTCAGCCATTATCTACTCAGCCATATGCTGATGGAGGCTCAGGTGAAGTTTTAGAGTCCTCACATCACTTGCGGAGATCCCAGGGGAGAGGGGGTAGCAACACAACTCCACCTAATGGAGACTTACGGCGCCCCNGCCTCTCTGTGCACCACGCTCACGTGTGCGCACTTGCACAAGCCCGTGAGACATGGGCACCGCCTTCATGTGTGTTCACGTGCTTTCGCTGGTCTCGCACGATCACTACGGACGAGCAGTATGGAGATATGTTGTGGTTTCAATTATGTGGTTTTTTTGGACATTTTAATCTGGGGTGCCGTCAGCCTGCATTAGGTGGAGTTGTGCTGCTACCCACTCTCCCCTTGGCTCTCCGCAAGTGATGTGAGGACTCTAAAACTTCACCTGAGCCTCCCTCTGCATATGGGTGAGTAGATAATGGCTGAATTTTCATTTTTGGGTGCACTATCCATTTAATATCTGAAAATCATGTGAAACTCTCAAAACTAATGACTTAATGTCTCAAAATAGTGGCAAAGAATCTCATAATAACTTGAAATCTCAAAATATTTAAAAATGGCTCAAAATAATGACTTGGTATTTAATTATGACTTAATATCCCAACACCATTAGAAACTTTTATACAAAAAATAAAATAAAAAATTAAATTAAATCAAAAAAGAGAGGCTTTCTAAAAATGAAGACTTAATACCTCCAAACAATGCATAATTATCTTAAAATAATGAGGAACTTTCTCAAAATAATGACTTATATCTTCAAATAAGAACTTAGTATCTCAAAATAATGACTTAGTCTCTGATAGTAACACAAAAACTTCTCAAAATAATTATAAAATGTTTCACAACACTGACTATAAGTATCTGAAAATCTTTCAAAAATGTTCTCAAAATAATGGCTCGGTATCTTAAAATAATGACTGTCTCTTATAATAATGAGGAACTTTCTCAAAATAATGACTTAACATCTCAAAATAACAAAAACTTTCTCAAAATAATTATTTAAAGTTTCAAAACAAGATTTTTTTTTTGCCACTTTCAGGCCGCGGAAAGAAGCATATCACTGACATAATATCATCTTATCAAGTTGATATGGCAAACTTGTTGGCAAACAGTTGCCTATTTACACATCCATCAGGCACAGAGCAGCATTATTAAACTGTAGTTGTGTTCATGGTCACCTGATGAAGTTGAGTCAGATATTCACTCTCTTTTAGCTGTGTTTTTAACCCCCTCAGGGAAATATCTGGCTCTCAAGCTGCAAAATGCTCCAACATGCTCAGCAGCTAGTCACTAACTTTGTCTGTTTGCTGTTTGACGTTAGCAGGTGACAGTCATGTGTTCATCTTTATTTAAAAATATGAATTATCGCTACTTTAAATTGTCTCCATAACCCTTCTGTATATAGCCCATGTGCATTTATAAATCTAAATGGCTGGTTTTAGATTTGGTTATGTCACTTTAAGTTTGTCTGGGACTCTACCAGCTGCTGAGACGTGGAATGCAGCCAGGGAGAGTACATGTATAGAAATATATAGAGAGACAGAGGCAGACAAGAAGGACAGGGAGAGTATGTGTGCAGTAGAGGAGGAGAAAACTGTGAGTAAGTGCTCGAGGCAGGGAGTGAAAATTAAATAAGTCATGCCATCATCCAAATCCAGCACAGGCATAAACTTGCTTCTCCATCTACATTCCACACCTGCCACAGCTGTCATATCTCTCTCCTTCACACTTATCAGTTTTTTTAAATGCCTCATACAAGATTTGGCTCGCAGAGACAAATTCAGCACCAGGGGATAAAGAAAACACTTAACACAAGACCTGTCACGTCTCTGCTCGCTCATAAGACCAGTCTTGTGCCATGAGTTAAATCTGAACAAAATCTAGCTGATCTCTTTTTAGCACCTGGAAAAACCTCACAATACAGCAACTCATCTTCTACAATGAACTTATGGCACATAAGAACAGCCTGAAGCTATTACTTTCTGAAAGGCGGGATGTTCTCTTCACTCCTTGGGAAACATGAGTCACGTGACAGGAAGTTGAGGAAGTCGCAATGGAATACAAGTTGGGTAGGGAGGACACAGACAAAAACAATAACACGGCAGTCCTTTGGAGTTTGTTGTGACTTCTTTTAGATTTATGAAAGACATCTTTGGAGGAGAGGTGGCTGCATATGTCCGATTGTGAGCGTTGCCAACCTGTGCTGTGTAAGCTGTTGCCAAAAAAGCATACTTAAAAAGTGCAATGAGGCAGATGATAGATGGGTTACTCCTTAAAGTTGGAGCTATTCAGATTAGGTATTGAGTAAACCTCTGAAGGAAAGGTTGAATGTTGAGCAATTCCTCAGTGAGGGAGACGGAAACGCACATGACAAAGCCGCAATCAGAGTCCCTTTATGTGTTTTAAAACACGCTCTTTATCAGAGCTTACATTGTTTGAATCTGCGCCTAGTTCAGCTCATTCACAGGAGAGGAGAAAACCAAAGGGAAATTTACACGAGGGAGACTTAAAAAATCAAATGGGACGTTTTAAACACTATAATAGCAGTGTAAAATCTATTCAAGCTCCATCTCCCTTTTAAAAAACAACAACAAACAAACAAAAAACAGAAAATCTGTAAGAAAAAATACAAGAAATGTGGAAAAAAAATCATTTTACTTCATTTAATTTCTTCCCTTTTTCCCTTCAAAAACAGAAATCTGCTCACACTGATGGACACATTACTACTTTGCCATATCCCTCTCTAGTTCTACCTTGAGCCAGCCTCCGTAGCAGCTGCTTGCGGGCAATGATGCGTGAGAGGCGCAGGGCAGAGCGCCGTCGAGGGGTGTCACCCAGCCTCAGGTAGTAGTCTTGTCCATCACGCGTCATGGCCTCCAGACAAGTTCCCTCACTGGTGCTGTCGCCATCACTCTCGCTGTCGTTACCGTCGCCCTTGGCGCTTTGATCCATGCTGATGTTGTTAGTTTCTATACTCCTACTGTCCTCTGCACCGACTGTGTCAGCACTCTCTACATTGTCCCTCACATCCTCGTCTTTGGCAGGTTTTATTCCGTTTGTATTCTCCACACAGTGCAGACTGTTGTTTGATGTGTCGTCATTCCGTGCAGCATTTGCTCTGCGTGCCACACTGCCCATAATCACAGCCACATCATCCATAACGCTCACACTGCTGTCCACAACCTCCATAACATGACAATCCACTCCTCACTAACCTACAAGTCGTCCTCCGACTCGCCCTGATGAGCTGTTGTGTGAGCACTCCTTCTGAATTCCTGCCTCTGACATGCCCTCACTGGAAGCCAAATCAGCTCCCCACCCACCCGCCTCCTCCCCTGCAGCTCACCACAGCAGAACAAACACACAAACCTCATCACACCACCTGACTCGGATGACAAGACCTTGTTCTCCCCTCACACACACACACACACACACACGCTGACTTCGCAGCTGGGATGGGAGGAAGACTCACAAACTCTTGCTTCCACAAGGTCTTTCCTTTTGGTCACATGACGAGCAGCCAATGGCATGAGAGCCCAGAGAACACTGCCCCGCTTCCTGACGCTGTGCCAAAGACACAAACTGTACATGCCTCGGGCAAGTGTGCAAGTGTGTGTGAGAGTGGAGGGAATATCTGAGATGGGAGATGTGATCAGATTGGGGATAGGCCTGGAAAAAACAAAATCCCAAAGACCATATGCCTGCCAGTGTGACATGGGAAAGGGCAGAACAATGGAGAGTATGTGGGTGTGTGAGAGTGTGCTGAGGAATGTATGTAGGAGCATTGTTACTAGAGTTAAGCAGGACAGTAATGCCATTGAGAAAATGTATCTAAATCCACATCAAGTCAATACCACATGATAATTAACATAACTTATCCAGCATGTACACACCACCCACATTCCCTGCTTGGGCCTCTAGATAGCAACACATCAAACTAAAATCCGTAATAGTAAGCAATGCAAATGTCCAAATGTGTGACTGATTGTCGCCATACTGTAACATGTTGGCAGATAAACCTATGGAATGCAGTGAAGGAGGAAAGTTCGTACTCTGACCTAGTTTGGCAGAATAGTGATGTGCCAGGACTGGAGGATATTAGGGGGGTCATTTTAATTCATTTTAGGGAGGTAATAGGCAGGGGGTAAGAGTGGGAAGGGGGTGCACGTGAAAAGTAGGTCATGGCAAAGTCAACTTCAGGTCAGCAGTCACACACACACACACCTGATCTCACAGTAGAGGTGTATTACAGTGGAGCTTCTTCTGTATCTCTCTTCGCCTGTAGGAGAGGTGCGAGTGAACAGCCTGATAATACATCTGTGATTCAATTTGATTAGACTGCCCTCTTGAGGATATGTAGGACAGATTAACTCATCTTTAAATTAGTTTTCATGTTAGTCTAGATACAACTGTAACATTTATGCAAAGTGCTGAGCAAACCTTCCAACTGACGCAGAGCACAGCACGCTGACACAGCAACATGACAGCTAAATAGATGTGTGTAAATGGATTGGCATGGGGCAGGGCTGTAGTAAGCGACCAGTAATACAATATCTGCCTGTCTGTCTCAGTTACAGCCGCACAAGACAGGACAAAACCAAACAGACAAACTAAAGAGGAGAATGGAAAAAGCAGGTGCAGGTATGTGATAGTAAAAATGAACCAAATATGTAGGTGGTGTTCATTCAAGGGGAACTAGGCCCACTTTCAAAATCCACACGTGTTATTCCTATGGTCTACGACAGTCCGAAAATTAAGTAAACATGAACAAGTCTCTCCCAAATCCAAACGCTAGAAAGCTCAAACTCACATTTGTGAGTCATACGGTCGAGCTGCTCCTTAGACAGTGAATTAGACAAGATGTTCTAGATGACACTGAGCGCACTTGGGAAAATGTTGGGTATGTATATGGGTACATTTTCTGTTTCAGAGCTGAGGACACTACAATAGAAAAAAGCTTATTTGCACTGTGTCGGCCCCTGAGATGCTGACTTTGTCGTTCACCAGAAACTGTTTTTCCATTTTGTTCTTGAAGGCGTCATAGGAGTGCAGCAGCTGATTCGGAGCACCTGGGCTCAGCGCCTCTGGAGAATAAAAGCCCAGCTTCTGTGTTGCTCATTCTCTCTCTCGACTTGGACTCATCCCCTCCAGCGTCCGCATGTTTTGGCCTTTGTTTGGCTTCACAACGCCTTACACTATTTTTCCACTCACTCATATCTATATCACTGACTCACTGTTTATCCACACTCCATATGTAGTTCTTTTTAGTTGTTTACCTTGTTACAATAAATACCTTTTGATTTACAACACCCACTGTGTCCCTTCCCGTATTCGTCATGGCCCGGGAGCCAGGTTATGACACCACAAAATCAGGCTCCCATTCGTTGTCGAAAGAGCAGCTCCAGACTTTATACCCTATGATGTTATAAGTTTGAGACTTACTTCTCTGGGTTCTGGCTTTGAGAGGGAGTAGCTCATGTTCACAAATGTTGATTGAACATTCATAGGCCACTGGTATAACATATTGGAATTATCAATTTAGGTGGTGCGCCCCTTTAATGCCACAATTTTATACTTAATTAGCAAAACCCAAACCTTGAATATGAGTACAGGATATAAGATATAAACTGTATAACTGAATACAAATCCCTAGCATGTGATGCCCTTAAAGGTGTTGGAGATATTGACTATAGAGATGTCTGCTTTCTCTCAAATATAATGGAACTAGAAGACAATCGACTTGTGGTGCTAAATGCGTCAAAAGAAAACATTTGAAAAACTCAGCAGCAATGTCTCTTTCCTGAAATTATAACCTGCTTACTGATGATAATCCACTGACCTTGCTATCAGTTTGATGTAGGAACTATTTTCTTTCTACCAAACTACACCCGCTAACCCTAAGTGTGCATCTACTAATGGACGAGAGATTCATGCTTGTGACAGCATAAGATGTAAACATTTATGTCATCCTCCTTGCCTGAGCTGTAAAGTTAGCTAGCTCAGTGATGCTAGGTGAGTTAGCAGTAGATGCACGCCTCCTTCTGTGCAGTGATATGGTTGGTGTGTGTAGCTCCTAAAATAGTTCCTATGAAACTACTTACAGTAAGGGCTGGGGATTAACTCGAGTAAGCAGGTCATGATTTCTGGAGAGATACGTTGCTGTTGAGTTTTTTCAAATGTATTTCTGGGGCGCTTTGAGCACCACAAGCCGAGTGCCATCTAGTTCCATTATATTGGAGAGAAGGCAGACATCTCTACCACAATATTTCCAATCTTCAAGACTCTGACAGTCAAAGCCTGGTCACCTTTAATCTTTGACCTCTAGACTTAGATACAGCCAAGGGAGCCCATTCCTGAGCATCTAAGGCTGCACACGGGCTCAAAGGAGATTTCAAGATATCTGAAGTATGACAAACACAACTAATGTGTGCAGCAGCATCTTGGATATTCTACAGCTGTGTAGGAAGACTTGCTCTTTAACACAGATTTCTTTGGGAAAACATAAGAAAATGTAGCTTGTGTCACGTGGCTAAAGGCTTGAACCGAAGATGAAACCTCAGATTGTTGATACAGCCATGAGATTATCTGTGAATGCACAAAGAGGCTGCTGAATCACATGAACTTCAAATGCAGTCAGGGCCACTAATGAGAGATTCACATTCATCAGCGGGAACATAACTCAACTATACAATCACTAGATTTAACTCACTGCTAGCTGAGTATTTTCAATATGGCAGCGAAAGACCGTTTCATGTAGGCGAGAGCCAACTGATGACTATATCATCAGAGCAGTGACTGGCTGTGAAGAGATTATTCAAGGTAAAGGTTTTGACACACTCACACACATATATGAATAATTACCCCAAAGCAACTAAGACCCGCAAATCCCATACCCAAAGGGAGACCCGACCCCCACCGCTAACCTAAAAACCCGTGGGATTACATCTAAATCCAGGTGCGATTATGCACTCTCAGTTTACACACACGCTATATTTGGACTGCATCTGACTGTTAAAATGCTTTGGGTTTTTTTTTTGTACATAGAATAAGAAGGGAGGAAGAATACTTTATTAATCCCCAAGGCGATTGCTGCACACATTAGGTACGTTTGTAACATTTCAGATCTTTTTAAATCTCTTTTGAACCCATGTGTAGCCTCACATGCTCAGGAATGGGCTCCCTTGGCTGTATCTAAGTCTAGAGGTCAAAGATTAAAGGTGAGCAGGCTTTGACAGTCAGAGTCCTGAAGCTTGGAGATACTGTGGAGCTCAGACTGGTTACATTAGTGTCGTCCTTTAGATCACTTAAAACCACTTGAAGGGCTTCTTTTTAAAATGAGACCTGCAGCTTTTTCCTAATTTGTAGTCGTTTGTGCCTTGATTTTAAAGGTTTCTTTCACTTCTGCTTATGACTTTGTGATTAGTATCAATAAACAATGTCTATTGTATTGCAAAGATTTGAAGTGCCCATGCTTCATGCTGCCTTGAGCCGTCGACCCTCTGGTTCACAACCCAAGTCCCTATGGACTGAGCTACTGCCACTGCTAAGCATGCTGTGCTCTTTTGCTACTGTGTTTCTAAAAGTAGCTGTATTGATTTTTTTACTTTAAGCTTCTCATAACAAATTCATTGTACCTGGCAATAAACTCCCAACACAGAGGGGAAAGTACACTGCTGAATACTAGCATAACGCTGAGGCCACATGTGCACGTTTTAAGGATCCCCCATCTCACAGTCTGATCCAGACAGATGTGAACTGTGTGCCTTGTGAGCTGATGGGTTAAGCAGTGGGCTGAGTGCAGGAGGGGCTGGTGGAGGAGGTTTTGGGCTCTGGCTGGAGGACAGGATGAAGCGGTGAGAAATTAGGGTAAAGAGGATTACCGGGGCAGCAGGTGTTCTGTGATGCTCCATTTGACTGATATTGCTCTCTTATTAATTCTGTGCAGAGCATCACTGAAGCAATATGAGAATGATCTTTAACAATGCCTCTCCTTTTCATGCACACACACGTGTGATTCATCACTGCTGTATGCACTTGAATACCCCACACAGGCAGTGTGACTTTGACTGATATGGTGGCCTGTGGTGGTTTGAGGGGTCGTGAATGTGGGAATGTTCATCTTTTAATTTGCTTAAGAGGCTGACATCTCGGTAATTACATTAAAGCGAGGAGACAGATGCAGCCCTCTCCTTCTCCTCCCTCTCTGGCGCACAGTTGCGATAGAGAGAGGGAGACATCCAAGTCTGCGCATCCAGGCCACTGTAAATATAGAGCAACCCGGCTGACCCTCCAAACTTGGTGCATTGGCGCGTACACAGAATATTTGACTCCAGACAGATTTGCATGAAACACGAAACCCATAATATCAAATCTCTGTCTTGCAAAAATCAAAGTAAACAATTCTCCACAGCTAAACAAATGCTGAGCGATTGGCATCTGAAGCCCCAGCAGACTGCACTCATGTCCACAGCACATGCCTGCGCTGTTTTCAGCACTAAATTTGACAATGACCTTCCCAAAATATCAGGGAGCGCGCTGCGCGTGACGCTACAGGCATAACAGAGGCTATATGCAGCACATCGACTGAGATAAACTTTTGTCTTCCTTATCCGTCTGATGTTAATCAGCAAAGTTGCTCATTAAACAGAAATGCAGGGGGAAATTATGTCTTCTAAAGGTGGAAAGCAAAAGACAAATCTCCCTCCATGCGGTCAGTGATCAATTACCAGACCCCGATATATCTATGATAAATATTTAAACACTCCGGGGTGCCTTAAGGTTGCAGCTCCGCTCGTGCTGCTGCTGTGAAGCTTGATCTATTTGACAGACTAATGAATGAGAACAAACCCCGCATATTAAAACACGTTTCATTCCCATTGTTTTTTGTCTCTCTGACCTGCCAGCCGTCTCTCTCGGACATTCCTCCACAGCAGATCCCAAGCCTTGGACGTGGAGTCCCGCAGCTGCTCGCTGATCGACCGCCGCAGCTGTAGCTTGGCAGACCTTCGCTGGCTTGTCATTGCGGTGCAGCCGGACGCATATTCCCCCTGACTTAAAACCAGCGCCTCCGTCAACACCCGTTATTCCTCAATCCTGCCTTTATATCCACTGTGAACAGCCCCGGGGCGGCTGGCTGGCTGCTGGGACAGTGCGCCCCGGCTGCTGCGTCTGGCTGCCGCAATGGTCGTCACCGCTTCACCTGGTATGAAGCTCCTCTCGCGCTGCGTCACCTTCCTGCACCAGCGGAGGCGGATGAAGTCCTGTATTCGCAGAGATTTGGAGCCACTGGAGATATACTGATTGGATTAATCCAGCATTTGTGCCCTCCTCAGCCCCTCTGCTCGAGTCATCTTGGCAGGAGGAAGGTGCAGCAGTGTTTCAGCATAACTTCAGCATGTGAGTCTGGACCTCTGACATGGCGAGCCAGATGTGAGAGGCGGTTTTCCCCCTCCCCATGTGTAAGACTCTCTCTCTCCCTCTCTCTCTCTCTCTCTCTCTCTCTCTC
>NC_065508.1:13520357-13568461 GCF_006386435.1 Epinephelus moara | reverse complement strand
ACACACACACACACACACACACACACACATGCAAACAAGTTGCAACTGGGTTGTGTCGCCAGGGAAAATTTCCTTTACCATCTCTGGTCATTCAGTCACAAATCTGACCATACAGGACAGCTGTACAAACTGCTGCTACAGACATGCTGGGCTTCACATGTGACTGACTTAATAATTTTAATAATGTTATTTGCCTTCCAAATTATTTTAAATCTTACAAATTAGGACAAATACACAGCAGAAGTTACCAAAATTCAAGCCAATGTCTCAGTGTAACAAGGTCAATTATACAGCTGTAATGTGTGACAAAGTCAAATGTACATGTGTAATATTATTAAGGTTTATAATTGCACAAAATCTGTTTCAGTTGTTAATACCTTACGCGCTTGTGGAATGTTTGATACTCAGTTTTTGTACCTCTACGTTCAACACATTCTCACTCACATATTAATGTTTGGTCACGGACTTTCCACGTCCACATATGACGTGCAAGGTACCCTGGGTGCGTTGGTTGTTGACGTTCTGGGACACCAAGTTCTGCCTGTTACAGGCATTGTCTTCTTTCAAAATACACTTCCGTTTTCACAGGAAATGTAATGTTTACATATAGTCTCTTTCAAAATAAACGCACTATGTCAGTACAACACCGCTAATTGGCATTTTTTTCCCTCAACAACAAACACACATGGTTGGGTTTAGGCAACAAAAACACGTGGTTAGGTTTAGGAAGAAAGTACAGGGTTTGGCTTTAGAATCTTACGGGAGGTGAACACCGCTCTCTCAGGTGAAAGTCGGTGTTTGTTGGACCCATCCACCACCACTCCCACCTGCCCCAGTCAGACTTTCGCCGCATTAACTTTCATCCTTGTCCCGCCGTGTTTTACCCTGATGCCGCTGGGCACCATTAAACTATAACGGCAACTGGCCGTGTATCATGCTGACGTTGGTTTCTGACACCTAAGTCACTGCCCGAGCACCGGATTTTGACGACTTTGGAGAGAGACCAGACTCCTACGTTCACCTTCGGGGGTATCCCACCTTAACTCCCCCCTTTTGCTGTTGTACTCCATGGGAGAGGGGCTTGAATTATATGGTCGTAATTGACGGAGAATTTTGTTTTCACCTCTTGCTGTGAGAATGCCTCCTAAGAGATCCACGATCTGGGCCTCTTCATATCAACACAACTCAGACAACACTAGAGTCCGCCAGTTACATCAAAATAGCTGATTTTGTCTTATCAACAGCCAAAACTGCCAGTTTACAAGAACAGGACACGGGGAACAGCGGCAAATTCTCATTTTAACAGGAACAATGTAAGGGGATTTAGTGGCATCTAGTGGTGAGGATTTTAGATCGCAACCAGCTGAAACTTCTCCAAAAATAGAATTCCTTCATTGTTCAGGAGGTTTTCACCGGGAGCTGAATTATCCACAGAGGTCTTTTCCTCTCTAAAACAAATAGACCCAGTGATTTAAACAGTTTTCAAGTGCTCTTATTGCGGAGGGGCTGCTAATTATGGTGGCTGATGCGATAACGCAATGACAGGAAATTGCGAAAACAGCCCTCTCTAGAGCACACTTGATTTTCCTGTTCTTGGGTACTATAAAAAGGTGGCTATGTGACATGGTGATCTCCATAGATGAGGACCCTCTCCCTATGTAGCTGTAACAGCTCATTCTAAGATAGTGAAAACACAACGATTTTTATTCTCAGGTGATTATACAAAGCAGATAACATACTTATTATATTATATTTCTGTCAATATATCCCTTAAATCCTACACAGTGTGTCTTTAAGAAGCTGGATACAACAAATATAAGAGACTTTTAATTGTAGTTGTATTGGCAATCTTTTGGGGCTACGAAAAACACAACAAAATGAACAAAGGAATTCATGGGTTTTTCCTTTAACTGCACAAGTAGGTGCTTGCATCACAGTATGAGTACAGAGGGCATTCATGCTCCAGTCAGCCTGACAGCCTATAGTGAAAGTACACAAACATCAGCCGTCTGAGCTGTCTCTCTGTTTGAGTCACATTCACTCCTCTGACAGGTCAGAGTTTTGGAAATTTCATTCTGAGCTCTGAGTTACTGCCGTGTTATCCCAGGAATGCCAGACAGAGTGATCAGACCAGGCACGACGCTCCTCAGCTGCCGTCCGCCTGACACCGTCGGATGTCCTGTTTATGGTGTTGAGTTCCAGGTCAGCACGGATCCACGAGCAGAGACCTGATTCGACATTTCGGCCTGTCGAAACACGCTTGACATCCACAGTCGTCAGCAGAATCCTGCACTTATCTGGACACAGAATACCATTTTACTGGTATGGCTGACTGTCATAAAACGGGGCTATGAATAATCGCTCAATTTTGTCTTCACCCAAAAAGTGATTTCTGTATTTGGACTGGTTCCCCATTATGTTGAAGGGAAGGGTTATTAATGGCGGACTTCACCATTTAGCACTGCTACTTTCCCTGCCTTGCCCTGACTCGGCCTGGTGTCCGCTGACAGGTGATTTATATTCCGCAGAGATTCATGGCTGGCACTGGCAGTCAGCAGCGATGAGAGGGAAAGTGTTTTAGAGGGAAAGAATGATGCACAATGAGTAGCTGAAGAGAGAAGGAATGAAAGGAGGAAATAACCAAGGAGCTGAGGGGAGACTCAAGCGGAGTCGACTGATGAGACCACCAACGTATAGAACATCCGGTGTGGGACGAGGGGAAGCAAGAAAACATGATAAATGACCCATGGAGTAAATCTTCTGACGAAATTTCCCTTTCTACTTAAAACAGCTTAATGGGATTCACGAGCATTACATTTGTAAATAGGATGAGACAAGTCACACGGTATCTTTCTATCACATATAATTATGTTTAAATGGTGAAAATGACAGGGAGGGGACTGGGAATAATGGGACAGTATTCTCAGTGTAAAAGAAGCTGGTGAAGAGAGGAAGAAATGTAGTAATTACTTGAAACTGACACAAAAGAAAGGCAGTCATCGCCCATATTTACAGTTTGTGTGCAGACATTACACAGGCATATGTCAACTATCAATTTTCATCGTGAAAATAGTTAAAAAATGCCCGTCACAATTTCCTCGAGCCTCAAGGAGACATCATCAAACGTCTTGTTTGTAGCTGTACTATTGATTGGAGGTTAATAACTGCTGCAAGCATCTGAAACAGTTGAATCAGCTCTATTGGTGGGTTTGGATTCCCAGCTGACAAGAGACCACAACATATGCGGTGTGAGTGTGGCATTGATTCGTGAGCAACGATGCCAGAGATCTCTCAAAAAGAGATGCAGGTATTGGATGCTGTTGTGCAAGGTTATATTTGAGTGGGAGACTAATCATGTTAAGGAGAGGATGGAAAATGCAGAAAGGAGAGGAGGTGGAGAACCAGTGTGTGTGTGTGTGTGTGTGTGTGTGTGTGTGTAAGACATCGCAAAAAAATGAGAATACTAGAACTAATGGGACTAATTCATGTACCGTATGTGTTTTTTTTTTTAAAAAGGTACATGATCAACTACTAAATGTCTTAAAGAGAGTCATGAAGGACAAAATGAGGTTCTTATTTCAGACTGTGCACGCCTACAGTTTTCAGTTAGGTCTGTGAGCCTCCTGCAGGTTTGCTGATATATCCCTGATGTTTTAGACATTCAGGGTTAAGACAGAAGTTGATGTGCCACTTCCAACGCATGTATTTATCTGTCCGTCACATACAGGCGGGTGAAAACGTAAAGGAAAAACCTGCGCACAGTGATTAAACATAAGGCTCTGATCACACTGAAAGCATTTTAGCATCTGGAGGTGGCTTTTTGTAACTGTTTTTAATGAGAATTAAGCTTTTTTTTGTTGCAGTTTTTGCATTGCTAACCGCCTTCCGTTTCTGCGCTCTGAGCGCCTGGCGTTTTTGCCGGAGTGCTCTGAACACAGAGCGGAAAAGCACCCCATGTTTGTTTTGGTTTGGATTGTAATACGTTTTTGACCATGTCATGCAAACCGCCTTCCGTTTCTGCGCTCTGAGCGCCTGGCGTTTTTGCCGGAGTGCTCTGAACTCAGAGCGGAAAAGCACCCCATGTTTGTTTTGGTTTGGATTGTAATACGTTTTTGACCGTGTCATGCAGTGTTGAAGTGTGTAGTGACAGGAGTACAATGAGAATATGTAGAAATGGGAAACGGATTTGGTAGTGGACTGTACGAGATGTAATTTTGGAAGGACCTGGCCAGCTGTTTTGTTTGTGAGTACTGTGGATCTTCACAAAAGGAACAGGAGCACAGACACCTTTAGACACCTAAGAAACACATTAAAAACTAAATGGCCGAGGAATTTTGGAACATTGACACGTCCGCTATACTTTCTGTTCATCAAAATGTGAATACGATGATGAGATTTTGCTTTGAAAGACTATTTGATATACAGTTGAACATTTGCAGCAATTTCTTCAAAGGAGAACAAGCAAGCCTGCAGATATTTTTATGGAATAATATCCATTAAAGAAATAGAAATATAGTCTGTGTGACAGATTGCATGTGCATTTTCAATTTTCCACTTGTTTGTACAGCTGCATGCGTGTGGTAGAAGTTACATCATAAGCAAGACACCTACACTAAAATAGGTTATTTTACAACCATGAAACACAGCGTAACACCAAAGTGTAACATAAACCCTGAAGGTACCAGACAGAGTGACGGCACGACGACCATCTTTCTCAACACTCACAGAGACACAAACGTACTATGTTACGCAACGACATACATAGAAAACGCAAGGAAATTAAAGTTAAGTTGAACCCACACAAGCATGCATAAAATAATGTGAAGTGGATGCATGTGTGTTCAATTTGTGTATATACACACAAATAGTGTACACACTGCCTTGTGACCTGCGTTCCCTGTGCAAACGCTGTCATGTGTGGGCTGCAGGATTAAGGGATTTTAGCACATTATCACAGCCAACCTCAGGCACAACTGGCTTATGATCAGAACACTCTGACATGACTCTGAGGAGCAGAACATTAAGTACCTCCGACATTTTGTGTGCTTTTAAAATCCGTCACTAAAGCTCTATATGGTAAATGTAGAGGGATGAGCAGAGATGGACTGAAAAGGTAACCTTAAACATTTTGGGGAAAAAGGCCTTTTTTTTAATTTCAAAATTACTGCTAAGTTTAACTAAAATATTCTATTTAGAAGACCTCGATTCTGCATCACTAATGACAAGGTCCACAATTAGTCTTTGTTTAAAACTGCCTACTTGTTTTAAAGGGGAACATCACTGATTTTACACGTGAGCTTGTGTTTACTCGTCTTGAGGAATATCTCTCTGCCTCTGAAAAGAGTGATATATTGTCTTCTGAGGCTCTGGAGGGAGCTTTCTTAAATCTTAAACCTTAAAGCTTGACCCGTACTACAGACTAAAAGTCTGGATGTCTTGGCGCCCCTGCTGCTTCAGTCCACCATTCTTTTTTTAAAATCTGTTTCTTATGAGTCCTCTAAGGCTTTGTTCAGACTGCCCACCCAAATCAGATTTTTGGCATATCCAGATTGTATACAGATTGATTTTAGAAAGTCCGGAAAGCCAAACAAAAAAACAAAAACACATCAAAACTGATTTTTGCAAATAGAACCCAAACCAAATAAGGAGGTTTAAAATGTGATTTCAATCTGATGTCTACAAATACAGCTCAGTCCAGATGCTCTGGCTGCTCAAATGGGGTTTCCTGATGACTTTTGCATCACTCAAAATGCAACACACTATGATGACATCAAATTCAGAGTGACGCAAGTGCTGAGTAGAATCAATGCTGCAACTAGTAGAGCGCTAATGAGGGACAACATGGAGAACAGCAGTCCGTGGACAGACACTGAAGTGAATTGAAATAAGTAACTGCGACAGCAATTGTTTGGTGGGTGCAATGATTGACCTCCATTTCTCATGCTTCAACATTGTCACCAGTTCAGCTACATAGTTCAGGCTTCCAACACATTTTACCAATTCATTTTCAAAACCTTTTTACAACTTCATAATATTTTACCCCATTTACACGACTTTGAGTAGTTTAAAAAAGCCCACCAGGACACCTCACTGACAACAAGCAATCTGAAACAGGCCCATTTTCCAAATGTTAAGAGGTACACACACTTTGTTTCCCTACAACTACATTTGGCCACAATTCCACTTTGCACCATCACATCTTAAGTTTTGGAGCAGAGCCTCCATCCACTGCGGCCAGGGTCTGCCTTTCTCTTGAGCCATGTTTTATATTGGTCATTATACATTAGTAAACATGCACTTCCAGGGCATTTGTGGATAAGCAAACTGCTAGTGCTTGCTAACTTTATTTGCACGTTAAGCACTGCCGTCACCACCTAGCTCCATGCTCCAACATCTATCAAGCAATTAGCACATTTTGTGCAACGTTAGACATGTTTTGGGATTTTTATGAACATATTTTAAACAATAGCTGAAGCAATGTACAGTATATTCAAAACTTTTCCACAACATTGTGTTAATTCCAGGTCATTTCTAGGCCCGGAAAACAGTTTTTTCTAATTTCATAACTTTTCCAGGAATTTAATGACCATGGGAACCAATGGTAGTTACTGACGCGTTCGTCGTTACCACAGCAACCCATGCAGATAGGCTGGTGATGTCTGGGCACACAAATCTGATCTGATCATTTGCAAATAACTATCTTAAAGATCTGATTTGAGAAACAAATGATTGATTTGCCTGCAGTTTGAACGTATCCTGTTTTTATAGAAGTAACATACTACAAACACAGGAGTCAGCCAGCTTATTAGTACAGAGTATTGCTGAATAAAATCATACATATCTTTTAATTGCTTTTGAAGGATAGAGAATGAGGTGTCTTGTAGCACCAATATCTCACTTCCAGTACGGTCTCTACTGACTAGCAGTTGGGAATTCAACTGGACTACATGGCAGAGGCTGAAAATGACAGAAGAAACTGTAGGCAAACAATGAATTGTGGGTTGAGGTGGAGAGACAGAAGAGTGAGAATGAAAGAGGCCACAGGTCAGAAATTAAACACTTCTGTGGGAAAACTACAAAACTTCCAGTGACTTTGATCCAGGGTCAGTTTTGTATTTCTCCGCTGTGATGTTGAAGGCTATGATGTGTGGATGGTAAGCTGGTCCTTGAGGTCAACCTCTACCCCGAGCAGGGAGAGAAAACACCACAGGAACACTGTCTCACAGCAGCAGCCAATCAAAACACCAACCTAACACATTCCAGGGCTCAAACAGCCAATCAAAGCAGCACAATGGACATGTTCTCCGGACAGACCCGGGATCTGACTTTCAGAACAAATACACAACAGAGCATGGGCGTCTCCACCGGGAGAGCAATCGGATCTTGCAGCAGCGGTTACAGAAATGGACATGACTGGTTTTGGTTTTGTCTTCTAGAGGCAGAAAAAAAGGAGGCGGCGAAGGTGGAGCGGGGGAGGTCAAGTTTCTCCCTCTTCTTCCTGTCAGGTCATTTGAGGTTAGGAAATTGTGTCAGAAAGGCAGCATGATGATTCAGAAATCCTGCTGAAACTGCACGTGATGGTCACAAAGATGCTCAAAGCCCTCTCTTGTATCATTTCTGTCCAATGACTCAAGAGGATTTTACACTTGTAATGCACCTGAACATCATTCTTACCAACTAAAACAACCTCTCGGCTTTGCTGGTCTTGGTTGTCTTTTCCAGTTTATCTTCTTTATGTGTCCTGAAAGGGTCCCCAGCACAAGTGGGGAGTAAAACTTTAATGCGTAGTTACACACAAACAGACTTACTCCAACAAAAACTGCCCATGCTGAAGTTTATAAGGCAGAATAATTCAGTTTCTGTTGGCACTGCAGGGCAATTTCAGCAAAGGTGCCACCAGTGTTTGCTCTCGGCAGCTCCAGAGGGTCCCCGCCGGCCATATCCTCTTGTGTCGCATATGCAACCACAGCCTAAGCCTCTCTCCACTGGGACTGCCCTTTGGTTCGAAGGCCATTATTCCGAAACCCGAACAGGTTGAAAAATGTCCTATTGAACCAATTGCCTTTATTCCAATGGCCCATTATCCCAAAAATACACACTTAGGAGTTGGAGTTAAGTGACCATTACTTTACAGACTCTTTTGACACGGTGGTTCCCAACTGGTGGGTCACAGTCAAAAAGTGCACTGAGATTTAATTTTGAAGTGCTGTTTCCTGCTGTAAAGTGAGTGACAGTTACTTGACAGAGACAGCAAACTAGCTCGATGACATGGCCAAATGCAAGTATGATGCCAAATATATTAACCTGTGAGGACCTTAAGCTAATGACTAAGGAGAAATCTGGACCCATGGCCGGACCATTTGGGAACCACTGTGTTAACATCTTGCTCGTATGACTTTGTAAAACTCCTAAATAAAGAATTTCATTTTGGCTGATATTTAACTTTAACAGCTCTCCTGTGAACGAAGTTAAACGAACAAAAGTGGGCTTTTTGTTTTCAGTATAATGACCTGTCCAGCTATAGATTTTCAGTCCAGTGGCCGTATGCTCTGACCTGAATAAATATGGCTGAATATCTGAGTCAGCCGAAACAATGTAAAATGTATCCTCACCCATAACATCCTCAGTCCTCATATTTTCGGATGCCATTTCCTTCCTTGTTCTATTTGTTAGTTTGCAAAGAGAACAAGGAAGTTCTGCTTTGGGCAGCATTTAGAGCACGCCCCCTGGCAACCTGGAGCCAAAATGAAAGCTGAAATAGCCTGAAATTCTTCCTTGCCTCCAACTCCGTCACTGTCGCTTAAAAAGACAGCGCTGGATACAGGAAGGACAACAGATTTTGTTGCTGCGAACTCAGCTTTCTGTCCCAGTCTTGCACCAAAGTCGTTGTAAATGGAGTTTCTACGCCTTTATCTCAGCTTTCCCAATCAATATACCACAAACTGAGGAATGTATTGCCTCATTCAACTACATTTACCATCAACACCGATTGGACATCCCACATAAAAGGTGGTATATTTCCTCTCAAAGTATCACGCAATCACAATTGCAAATTAAAACAAAAGGCCTTCATTAATTTAATTTTTAGCTAAACATTGAACACATTTGTCCAAGGTTTTTTGGTCCCCGACTCTCCTGCTCTGTGATAGTATTACTGTAAAAAGTCAATAGCTGCAAATGCACACAGAGTCTGGGTTGGCGAGTTCAGGCCGATCAATGATTTAATAGATCACGTGATCAAAGACTGTGACTTGTCCAACCCACTCCCCTCTCCCAGCTTCCTTAAATTTACATGTCTGTTCAGCTACCGTGCACCCTCTCTCCCTTCCTTTCCTCCTCCTCCTCCCCGCTCATTTTTCTCCTCTTCATCCCTGCCACTGTCTCCCTCATCTCGGTCGTCTATTTTCAGCAACACTCAGTCATTCAGGCCAAAGCTGCTCAACTCACTTGACTCTACTGTTTGAGACTGAAACACACACACTCATACATAACCCGCCCATACCGAAGCTGTATGTCACTTCAACAACTGCTTACTAGAAATCTTTGGGTGCACTGAGATCAAAACTAAACAAACGAGGAATCCAGACAGAGGAATCATCTCCATACAACAGAAGCATTCCTCATCCAGTAAAATAAATTGTCTGCAGCTTGTTACCTTCAGAGATCACCCGTCTGCTTCAAGTGGAAAACCTCCAGATTAAATGAAACCATTGAACAGATGGCACCGTGTGACCTTGACCTAAATTCCTAGCTCATACTATCTCTTTTCAGTGATCGCTGGGAGCACACACACATTCAAGCACACACACACACACACACACACACACCTAATCATCTTACTATGAATCACATAGTAATTCCATATGTTGCTCACTTCCTCAAAAAGCATTTAGACGGGCGACGCTGCAGGATTCAAATCACAACATCTGTTTATGTGCTCACTTGTGTTCTTTACCTTCAAACTATATTTAGCAAAAAGGTAGCTCTGCGGGAAAACAAAGGGGCTACTGTATGGTTTGACACTTTTCCGTAGAGGTAAATAAATGCTAAAAGAAGTAAAGGAACAAATAAAATCTTGATTGCACAAAAAAAATACATCCTTTCTCATAGATCCATGCTTTAAACATGGAAAAACTGTTTAGTATTCAGAGGGGATACTGTTAACTTGACCCTTGACTTTGAAACATCAGGGTGAAGCTGTGATTGACAGGTGCTCCATGCAAAAGCAAAAGACTCAGCAATAAGGAGGGGAAGACAGACGATAGCGGCATAGGAGATCCAAAAAGAGAAGAACCAGAAAGTAAAACAATGAAGACGTGAAGCAGTTTTCCCTAAAAGCATGAAGACATTTGATTTTCCAGTGGAAGGAGAACGTCTGAGTGGAAACGATTCAGATTTTCCTGCCTGACATTTGAGTTTGATCTTTACTGAAATACAGTGGAACAAAGCAATAATGCATTTTTTTCTAAATTATTATTTTGTGATCCATATGCTGACCATGTGTGCCATTGTATGAGAGCCTGCAGTGAAACAGCAACATTACAAGCAGCCAACACTATACCCATCTGTTCACACGGGGTTGAATCAACACTATCAGCATGTCTCTCTGTCAATATTTCGGCACCAGCCGTCGAGGAAGGCTGCTCTGGTCAGCTCCTTCAGAGAAACGTGCCGTGAAGAAAGTGGGTCAGGAGCTAATTCTGAGTGTCTATCCCCCATACTCTCTCCCTCCAGTAACAACAACAACTTCCCTTGTCCGGCCTGTGAAGATAAGTCTGTTGACATTGTCCACCTCCTATTCTGGAGACTGGATCACCTTCAGCAGGAGATGGCTATCGCTGTGGCCTGCCTGAGGCCCGGGGCCACAAAGCAAAGGTCTCAGGCTCGGGATCAGGGAGGAGAGATGATACAGATGGGAAATAGGGGAAAGCAAGGCTGGGGTATGGGAAGCAGACTCAGCCTGATGTATAAAGTGTGGAGCTGAGTGGGGAGGGGTAGACATTGTATTTGGAAACAGACATGGGAGGTTTGTAAGCCGAGTGCGGAGGTCTACGGGGTGCAGACTGTGGTATGGAAGCAGAAGGACCTGGGGCAGGACCGGGAGGGAAACAATAGCTAATGGACACGGAGGAAACTCCACAGGTCATGGGAGTGCAGATTGCATGCTGATAGGAGGCCTTGTTGCTGAGCGTCTCATTTTAAAGGCACTTAGGCCTGATACACATATAGTGAAGTTTTTTCGCTGTTCAAATAAGCATTTTAGCAGGAAAATCCTCAAGGACCGACCTGCTTCCTCGAGCCCCTTTTTTCTGTGCTAGTGTAGGGTTGCAGGACCACACACAAACAAACAACTGTGCACAGGCAGTACACAAATATGCACTCGTATGTGTGTCGCCAACCACACATGGCAACACATACACACACAAATAGCAGTAGGTTTACAATCTTTCAGCTCACTGATTTGGTTTTATGGCCTGCAACTTACTGTTATGATTCTCATCAGTGTTGTTTCCAGTCGTGGCGCTTGACGCTTGTAAGAACTGATGAACAGCTAAAGAGACAGATATATCCCTTAGTAGTTATTGGAGACCAAACCACAGTTAAAGGAGTGTTGGACATTCATCAGGTGCACACAAACACATCTCCAAATGAATGCTAACATTGCTTTGTGTCTGCTGGATGTCTACATAGGCAACTTTTTTCTGACATGCTCATCAAATGTATAATGTCAGTGTTTACAGCTTGTTACGACTTGTCTTAGCTTACTTTTTTAGTTCAGTCAAGGCCACTTTAGTCAAGGGAAACCTCCATTTCTATTTACAGTATTATATGTGGCAGCATGGTTTTGTTCTGGGGCCTCTCTGGCTTTCCTTGGGCCTACACAGAAAGCCTTAAGGCAGGGAGAGCAAACCTCCCTGCCCTTCCATGCGCCTACATGGAAAGCCTAAGGCAGGGAGAGCAGCAGCAAAGACGCCTCGGGAACAGAACGGAGCAGCATCAATGACAAACAGAAATAACATTCATAAGTCAGACACAGCACGAAAAGGAGGAGTTGGGGTGGAGGCGGGTTGCAAAGCAGCTTGCAGAGGAAGCTGCAACAGTAGGCAGGCCAAAGCAGTTTAAATAGGGCGTCCTGAATGACGACATCGATGACATCGATCAGCCGCTCCATCAGTTGATTGGGCTGTTTGAGATCAACTGATGTAGCTGGGATGTGAACTGAGCTTGGCCATCAGTTTCATCAGTTCATCAGTTATAATACCCACCAAATTAAATATATCTAGAAACGCTGGGACAACACTACAGCAAAGTCAGACTAGGCAAGAAACTTGAGCGGTCAGACATTCAGCCCAAATTACTTGGAAGAAAACATGAAGGCAAACAAAAACTAGAGAACATCTTGCAATGGGATCACTCCAGCCGCGATACAGTGATGTGCCGCCTAAAAGGAGCATAGATCAGGGGTGAAAAGTGGGGGTGCCAGTGGCCTCTTCCCTGCTTCCAACCACCTAACTTTCAGCGCCTCTGCTCAAAACTGCTTCTGAGGTACTTCCCGTTACAACGGGTGTCTTCAGGACCAGATTTTGCAAAGATGACACACACAGACTCACAAGGTGAGAACAATACCAGCCATTGTGACGCTGTCTTGGCTGCCAATTACAAACCACTTTATTTGTAGATAAAACAAAAAGTGAGCAGTCCTGAAATGGTGGCAATAATATTGCAGAGGAAAACTGTAAGTACGGAAGGTCAAAGTTGAACCAGGAAGTTGAGCTGTAAACTGTGATGGATGTTGTTAATTCATCTGATAACTACGCTGAAAAGAAATCAAATTGTTCATTCATTGATTTTTAATATTTCTGACATTTAGATTCAGTTTTTTTTATGTGGAAATTTAACATATGAATGGACAAAGACAGGAATATGAACAGTTACAGATACTATGACCATAAAGCTTTGTTTATTAAACCTGGAAATAAAAGTGAGGAGAGATTAACATCTGAAAACATGAAATAATCTCTCCTCACTTTTATTTTCAGGTTCAATAGGGAGGGAATTAGGAACAGGGAGGGAAATAAGTTTAGATGAGTTTGGGATAGTGTAACAATATATATGTACAGAAAATGTGTGTGTTTATTTGTGTATAAAAACATATTGCAAGTTGTGATGCATGAGAAGCTACACACAGGATTCACAGGGAAGTTTAGGGAGACATGCTATCAGGCAGCAGTTATAATGAAATAACTCAAGATGGAAAATAGACATGGAAACAAAAAAGAAAAAACACTGTAGGGTCGAGTTACAGTTTGAACGGTCAGAGAAGACAGCAGAGGGCAGGAAGACAGAGCGAAAATAAAAAGGGAGAGGTGAGGGAAGAAACAGAGGGAGAGACTGGGACTACAGCCAAATCCACTTCCAGACTTGTTAAAGCGCTGCTGCACACTGCTGCAAAATTCAGCACACACACACACACACACCCACTGGCTCACTTACTAAGCATCAAGTTAATAAGGGACCTCCTAGCATCACAAATCTTTAATGTATGCACTCTGGTGGGTCTACACATCACAGCTACTAACACACACACACACACACACACACACACACACACACACACACACACACACACACACACACGTTAACACCACAACAAGCCACCATCATTAAGTTATAAAGGTTTATTGCGAGTTAATTGCTGAGCCGACTGCTTTTCTGCGTGAGGTATCTTATGCATAGCACTCAGTGGCAGTATAGTAGAGGTTTCCACAGTCTCACACACCCACGATATTCAGAGACACATGGACAGACTGAACCCTCTGACACTTAAAGGGAAGTACACAACTAGCAACAAAACAAAAGAAAAACATTTGGGTTAAATATCAGCATGGCGCTGCCTCAAGGAAAATGTGTGTCAGAAGTCTGCTTGAGCCATAAATCAGCTGAATCCCTCCAGTCAGACATATTAAAAACATATTTACAGACATGCAAGGGACACACTAAAAGGATTCGCGGGCCATAGGTCGAGATTATCCACAGCCTCCCCGAGCGCTTTCCAATAACGTGAAAATTCTGATGGATTATATGTTTTTTTTATAATCCTGGACTGCAGTGAAAGTGTAGAGAATGTGTGTCAGTGTGTGTTTGGTTCATGCCGAGGTCAATTGTAGTATATCAGCTGCTCTAAAATAGCAGCACTTTTCTAAAATATCTTTGACTGACAATTTTTTTTTAACAGGGCAGCAGTAGAGTACTCATCCAAATCGTCTGACACAATGTAGAGCTGGAGAGAACAGCTGGAACAAAACTATGTTCGTATGCTGGACTCATGGAGCAAAGTTTTTACTAGAAAAGCCAATGCATATAGAATATATGTAGGGTATACTGTACATGAAGAGTTTTATTCAGAGTCAACATCAGATAACAGAATAATTTGCAGTGTGTTAATTTCAATATTACCAGACGAATTTTAGATTATTTTAACAAAATAATTATTACAGTATTCTATGATGAAACCATTTGATATTTTTGTTTCTTTATTTATATTATTTGATAGGACAGCTTCAGAGCAAATGAGGGGAAAAAGGGGGAATGACATGCAGCAATGGGCCGTGGGTTGCAATCGACCTGCAGCCACTGCAGCAAGGACACAGCCTTTGTAAATGGGGTGCCTGCACTAAAAGGTGAGCTACTGGACACCCCCAAATCAGCTGTTTTTATACAGTAATGCACTGAGAAGTGACAGATTAGAGTTACTTTTATGGATCAAAGATGGAGCAAAAAAAATGTTTTAGAACTCATAGGTCAGGGGTCGGCAACCATCAAAACAGCCATTGTTGACCAAAAATCTATGGAGACGCAAAACATATTAAAGCTTATAATGAAGGTAAGGAAGGTAGGAGGCCCCCGGGGCAGACCCAGAACATGCTGGAGGGATTACATATCTCGTCTTGCTTGGGAAAACCTAAGGGTCTCCTAGGAGGAGCTGGAAAGCATCGCTAGGGAGAGGGACGTCTGGGGTGCTTTGGATGGATGGATGGATGGATGGATGGATGGATGGATGGATGGATGGATGGATGAAGGTAACACAGCCTATTGAATCTAAATTAGCCTGTCAACATTACAAATAGGTCTAAATGACCATTCATTAATATGTTTTACCACCAGGTGGCACCGCAGTGGGCTATTCATGATTATCTGGAACTTTAACTTTGCAGAATTGGCAGTAAAAGCAAATGGATCTCTTCATGCACAATTAAACTCTATTTTCTACCAAAATTTTTCCCTTTTTTTGGATTTGAAACCACAGCTAGCCAAGCTGGGGAAACTAAGACTACTGTTGCCACCGCTATTGAGATTTGGCAAAATGTAGAAGAAAAGGCGCTGAGCTGAAGACAACTGCATATTTTAGTTGCTGAAATGTTAAAAAGTTTTTTTTAATTCAGTGTATAGGCTACACATTTTTACAATTGGATAATGTCAGAATCACTTAAGACCTACAGCACCGATAAATGAAAATTAAAATGTTAAAAACATAACTGTTATTAATTTCCATATGATTTATTTATTTATTTTTTATTTTATTTTTTTTGTCAAAGCCAAAGGGAGCCACTGGGCAGATGCTAAAGAGACGCAGGTTGTCCTGTCAATCAGTGGTTCAGTCCCTGGCTCCTCCAGTCCACATGTCGTAGCATCCTTGAACAAGACCCTGAACCCCAAATTGCTCCCTTGTATGGTAGCCTCAGCCACCAAGGTATGAACGTGTGTGTGTGTGTATGGGTGAATGTGACTTAGTGTAACAAGTGCTTTGAGTGGTCGGAAAACTAGAAAGGCGCTATACAAATGCAGGTCCATTTAGGTAAATGTCTTGGTGCTGAGTCAAGTGCAGATCGTCAATAAGACGTCAGAGATACACTGGATTGTTGCGTCACACAGACATTAAATTTTGGTTGTAATGAATATCAGGTTGATGATATTTTAAATGTCTAATGACATTAGAACTTCACGTTGTGTCGATGCTAACAGGATAGCATTTTGAAGACACTGGGTTTTGTCTTCCATACCTCACAACTAAATATTGTTATTCTACGTGAAGAAGAAGTTGGCGTGAGACACTTAGAGGACATTGGAACTTGGTTACTCAACAAAAACAACTTAAAACCAATAAATATCAACATCATCTGGCATCAGTTTGCTACATCAAATGACATTGGCATTAGATGTTGTCCTGACATTGAATTTTAGTCACCTGATGTCACAACCTAAATTCAACCAAATATCAAAGTGTAACAACGTTGGTGGTCAGCTGGCATCACGTCTCGAGTTTAAGTCCTAACCTTTGTGTCTCAAGTCCTACACAAGTATGTTATTTATCTGATCACTAGACTGTACTGCTGAATACATCTTTCCTTCCTGTGTACGCAGCTCGACTGGCTGCTTAATTTTAAGTATTGAGTTTTCTTTTTAATTACATTATTTTTCATTTTTGGGCTTAGGAAGGATATCGAGTCATTCCATTTAAGTTTTTAACTGGGTTTAAATGCTGAAAATTAGGTTGTTGTATGTATAGTAGAACTGAGGCAACAGTCCTCATCGTGGAGGTGACCTCAGAGATTAAGAGAGCACTGAAATGCAAACTAACTTGAGATCAAGTAAAGCGCTTAAGCATTTATACAAAAATACTCCTCTGTTATTGCATATTAATTCCTCAGAAAAAAATGTATTGAAAGTAAATCCTTCCATCTTTGCAGGGATTAAAACATTTTCCTCAGTGGCTTGAGGGCAGATTTGATTTAAACCGCATACCATCATGGCATGCATTCCCTCATACACACGCCCACAGACAAGTCGCACTTAAAAAAACACATCAAAGATACATGCTGAGGACGATTACAAAAACCTACAGCCAGATAAGGAGACCCCCCAGCAGAGAACGCAGGTACCAGCAGTTCTGGTTGAAGCTCCCTGGGAGGAATTCCCTGTTTATCTGTCAGAGAGCAGACTGAATGCCAGCTATGTGAGCGGAGATATGTGCGTATCATATCCTGTCCCTCTGCAGCTCACACACAGCCCACACAGGCCGACAAACACTGATTGATTAGACAGGATTTCTGTCAAACAGCCAAAGTGTTTCCTCATATCAGAGGAGAAAATAAACACTCTTAAATGAGAAAACAAACCTGAAGCACCGAAGCCCAAACAGTGAAACTAATCTACACTCCTCGCTCAGCGCTGCTGTGTTTGTATGAAATGCTTCTGTCTCTCTTGCACACAAACACACACACACCCTCATCCTCGTCGTAGGCCAAGGACGACATCACCTCTGACCTCCATGCGGCCTCTGGGGCCTCATTACCCACACTGCATCTCTCCTATGTGGACTATCATTGACAGTGCCCCTGCTGATGGTCATCGGAGACACCCCAACATGTACACACACACACACACACACACACAAATAAACAATCCCACAGCAAGGCAAATGTGAGACAGCTCCCTGGGTTGCTGTTAACTACAGTCGCCATGACGCCTGTGCATGTCAATCAAAAAGGGACACACTCTGAGGATGAGAGATATAGACAGGGGTCAGAGTTGGACTCATTAATCATCTCCACAGACTCTCGTATCACTGTCTCTGGTAACGTGACGGAAAAAAGAAAAAAGACAAAAAATTAAAACCAAAAAGAAAAACAATAATGTTCTTTTTAACACAAGAGATATTTTTAATTAGAAAACTTCTGTTTTTGTTCTGGTGGAGGTGTGATAAGCTTCTGGCTGTTATCAGGAGACAAATTCCACCCAACCAAAACATCAAAGCTCAAAGTGTTTGTGTCTTTTTGCATGAGTCGCTCGCATATCTTTGTTTATACACCTGAATATGCATGTGTTGTGTATGTGTACAGGGAAGGCTGTGTGTGTGTTTCTGTGTGTTTGTGTGTGCGTGTGTTATAGTAGAAACAGTATATCACTACTTCTGGGTGGTTGAGGTTTGACATACTAGCTGGGAATCCTGAGGGAGAAGTTCCCAGAAGTCCGGTTTTATTCCAAAGCAGGAATGCAAACAATCCAACCGAATGGATACTGAATGCACACAAGCCCCCCCCCCCCACACTCCTTACACACACACATACACTCACACTTCAAGGGTTATCGTACCTGCTGATCCATTTGTCATCCTCGCAGCAGCCTGACAGGGAAAAAAGAGAAGAAAATCCACAGTGAGTAGCAAAACAAAAGCAATAAAATATACAAACACTTAGTGGATTCACATGAACACTCAAGCTTCAGAGAATGTAAACTCAGTATCAGCCAAAGGCAATGACTCAGTTTCCCTGATACACACTCAGCAGCAGCAGCAGCAGCTACGCTGGGAAAATGACCCAAATTTAAACCTGGTTCAACGAAAAGAAACAGGTTTTTATCGTATGAAAACTCACCAAGTGCTACAAGCTTATTTATTTGAACATCAAACAGAGGAAACAAAATAAAGGTGAACAAAAACTGATGGTCACCAGTCAAAAATATTGCTGTACTGATGCGGCGAACAGATGATATTTAACAATGAAATGTTCAATGCTTGATAAAAAATGATGAAACAATGACAACTACTTGTTCAAGAATGACTGAATTACTGCAATTGCTTTAAATTTGGAGCTGAGAAGACGGTGTGTGTGTGTGTGTGTGTGTGTGTGTGTGTGTCCATGTCAGTTTGGACAGCTGTGCTATATCAGTCACGGTCGGAGGAAAATAAACCCGCTCCTTAGCATCAGTCTGATCCCACGGCCCCTGCTGCTCCCTCTCCCTACCTATACTTTCACACACACATGTGCGCACACACACACACACACATTTACATCCACAACTAATAATTCTGACACTTTAGGATCAACTGCCCACCAACCAAAGTCATGTACCACTGTATTCTGCGGAGGCCCTGTTATGAGTTTGTTGATTTGCGGGTCAAAACCCAGATGTGAAGACACTGAAGTTAAACTTAGATACTGAAGTTTGTCATATGTTTTTGTTAGACAGCCTGATTGTTGTCATTTGTGTATATAATTAGGCAAGGTAAGTTACGTTTTTTTACAGCACTATTCAGATACAAGGCAATTCAAAATGCTGTACAGGGACTTAAACGCAATTACATTTAAAAGGAAAGTAGTTATATGCTCAGTTTTGCCCAGATGATGACCTCGTTTTACCTGAAAACCACTAAACAATGTTTACGAGGAGTGTGCAGGCTGTAATGAGGGGATACCAATTATTGAGAAATTCTGACTCTGTCACATTTTTGTGGTCGGACAAAATAATCTTAACTCAAAGTCCACTCACTGGCTTTTTCCAGAGCTTTTAATCACATATTCTGTCAAAATGCAATTTCCGAGATCAAGGGTGACATTTCAGGCTCAAGTCATGAGACAACATGGACAAGAAGTCTTAAACACGCAAACAGCAACTGGGTCTGCACACCCCAGGTATTTTCTGACGTTTCATAAGTAGAGGTAATGTCAAAATGTTAAGTTTCTTAATGTTTTGATTTTCAATTTTATGTTGTGACAATGATGTGGCTGATGTGTGGTTAGGTTTAAGTACAAAAAACACTTGGTTATAATTAGGAAAACATGTTTTGACTGAATGGTAAATGGACTGCACTTGTGTAGTGCTTTCTAATCCTCCAAGCACTCAAAGCGCTAACACTACATGTCACATTCATGTATTCACACACACAGTCACACACTGGTGGCCGAGGCTACCGTACAAGGTGCCATCTGCTTCTCAGTAACCACACACACACACACACACACACACATTGGGAGCAATTTGGGGTTCAGTATCTTGCTCAAGGATACTTTGACTTAAAAATGAAGGAGTCAGGGATCAAACCGCCAATCTTTTGATTAGCGGACAATCTGCTCTACCTTCTGAGCCACAGCCTCCCCAGTATACCCAGTCTGGTCACTACATACACAGCCGGAAATGTACCAATGTGTTGTTAAAAATATCTGGTCAGCCACCTTGCCTTGGTGTCACAAACTCAGCCGATATACATGTAATCTGAACTACGCCTTTTTAGGAATGCTGATATGATACATATGAAATGTACAAATGCAACGTTGCAGTAACGTGCAATGCCAACATTTTATTCTGGTGACTGGGATGGAGAGTGCATGCCAACAGATCCATATCCATTACAAATGAGCAAACTCCATCCGCTGACGAAGACAAGGTGATGTGGTTGAAAGCTCTGGGAAAATTTGGCAAGTGGGCCTTGAATCGGGATTGTTTTGTCAAACTACTATTTTGATTGTCAAGAAAAAACGTTCACACCTAATATTTTTATTGTTTACACTAATTAAATATCAATGTCAGTAAACCCATTTCCCATATTCTGGCTCTTTACTTCCCTACATTTATCTGACAGTTGTACCTGTGGTGTATTTGTGGTAGTTTCTGTTGTTGCCACAGTGCTGACTCAGAAAATGGTGACCTTGCATACTGTGGACGAAGCAAATCTGTCTCATCCTTTTACTTTCACTTACTTACACAACAGCATGCAGACTGGACAGACGCCCGGACAGAGGGAGGAGGGATGATAGAAGTAACGTGAGGGAGTAATTTGAGGTTTCTAAAGAATTAGTCACAAGAGAAAGTGAGGAAATTGTTTACTTTCCTGTAAAGAGCTTTGGGTAGAAATCCCCAGTGTGAGACAGAATGATATAACAAGGCAGTGCAAAGATCAGACTGTTTGTGTCAGCACACTCTGTCCCAAAAACCAACAAGTCACTGTCCACAGTTTTACAGCAGCAGAAAACTGAGCCTGAAGATTTCACTCAGACTCAAGATGTCACAAATTGAGTTTGGTGGACATCAAAACGTTTCTTCAGATGGTTCAGTGATCAACTTATATCAATCAGACGTGTCTCTGAAGCTCCTGTCTGCAGGGTCAGCTGCACAGTATTAGATGATGATACCACTTGGGAAGACTGCAGGTTTGAACTGAGTCTGTAAGCTGATCAAATCGAGGGTAAATCACAGACATCATATCTGCTTGTGAGTGGTAACCTGATGTGATAAACAGCAGACAACACTGTGCCAGTGTGAGTTTCTCATGGGAGAAGCTGCAGCAGACTGTAGCCTAGTTACATTTGTGAGTATTCAGGGCAGAATTTAGGTGAATCAATTACGAATCTTTCACTGTAAGATTCACCACAGTCACTCAAAACATATCATTTAACAAGTTGTTGCCTTGAGGTTCAGAGTTTAGCCTTTAATATGGCCCACCATATCACACACCCACACACTCGCAGAACTAGTTTCGCTCACCCTGGCCCGTCGAGCATGGAGATGTGTCGGAGAAGAGAGGGATGAGCGGGTCAGTGGTCTGCTGCGGGTCAAAGGTCGCGAGCGCCGCCTGGTCAGCGGCTCAGGCTTATCTGGAGCTCTGGAGGTTCCCTGATCCTGACTCAGCACTCGGCTCGTCGTCTTTCCCAAAGAAAGGGCACCCTGGGAGGACGGAGAAGAAGAACTCATGTTATAGTGCTGAATGGGATTCAGAAGCTCCTCTTAACCTTGGAAACAGCAGTTGACAAAAGTACCTCACAGCGTTCCACTCAGTGGCTCTTCTGGAGCTTTCAGTCATATCACATGATTTTCCTGAGGAGATGAAGTTGCCTGAATATGGATCTTAAAATTTCTATTTTTTTCTAAACACTTAAAGGCCTAGTGTGTAGGCATCTAGCGGTAAGGTTGCAGAACTGAAACTTCTTCCGTGTGCCATGCGTGTAGGTGGCCAACACAAAAACATGAATGGCCCTAACTGGAGCCAGTGTTTGATTTGTCCATTATGGGCTACTGTAGAACAACTAGGCGGACTCTGTGTAAGAGGACCCGCTCTATGTCGATATAAATGGCTCATTGAAAGGTTACAAAACACAACTATTCTTATTTTCAGGTGATTATAACCTAATAAAAGCACAGTTGTGAATACTATGTTCCATTTCTGCCAATAGATGTCCCTAAATCTTACATGCTGGACCTTTAAAGGACTTTTCATCCATGTTGGCTTCAAAGCTGAGATTTAAAGGTTCCTCTTGACCGTGAAAACAGCAGTTGATGAATACAATCTCATCAAAGGCCCATCCTGTAACATTCAAGCCAGTGAAGTGTCCAGGAAAAACTGGAAATTTGAGCATCTATGTTTGTTAACAATAACTTCCATGTACACACAATTTAATTGTGTTGAGGGTATCGGGGTGAGGTACTGCTGAGATATCAAGAGAAAATAGTTAAGTCTTGTTGTGTATGGGGGTGCTGGGTGAGGAGCAAACATAGTCAAAGACAGCTATGGCAGAAACACAATGTAAAAAAAAAAAAAACCAACATAAAATGCATGTTTGATGCTTTCATATCTCATCAATAACAACACGTAAACTAACGTTACATTGAGACCTAATTCACCTGTTGGGCCACAGACTTAAGAAAATGACAGCTTGAGTTTACCCCAAACTAGCAGTCAACGTTAGTGCGACTGGCAGTGAGATGTCGCTGTTGGGTAACAGTAAATTGGTTTCTCAAAGACGCTATCAAGCAACACAGTACATAAAATAAGCACAGGAGAAACATCACATAGGTCAGACCACCTTGTTTAACTATATACAGTATCTTACAATGCTACAGTAAGACCTGAAAATTGCAACAGAAATAAAAAGTCTGCCGTTTCACATATTTCCACAATTGTCAAAAAAGCTCCCAAATAATCTGCCTTGAGCTGCAAAACACATTTGAGCCTTATAATGAAGGTAACAGTATGTCTAAATTCACCCATCAACATTACTGACAGGTCTAAATGAGCATCGATTAATATGTTTTACCACAATGTGGCAACTCCACAGTGGGCTATTTTCGATTGTTTGGTACTTTAACTTTAAAGGGTTGGTGGTAGAAGGAACCGAGTATGTCCATGCACGGTTAAATTCTCTATTGTCCTCCAACACTTTTATCAATGTGGAATTCATAGCTAGTTTAGCTAGGGCAATCCGAGACAAGCCACTGCTACTGAAGTATAGCAAAATTTAAAGGAAATGGTGACAGGCCGTATGACGCACTATAAGTTGATGAAATGTAAAACGATTTTTTTATTCAGGGAATAGGCCACACATTTTTACAATTGAGAAGGTAAGAATCACTCAAGGCCCACAACAATGAAAAATGAAAAAATAGCTGTTATTAATTTCTACATAATTTTTTGCCAGAGCCACAGGAAGTGACTGTTGTTGCTGATGTGACATCACAGTTAGTCAGTCTAATGGGAAACTAACTGCTTAGTTGACTTGAGGTCATTTTTGTTAGCTATAAAGTCAGGGTGAAAAGGTCAAATAAAATAAGAAGTGCTTCCTTTTGCTCATTTACTCAAGCATTTTTCCATCAGTAAAAAAAAAAACAATCATCAATTTAGCTGTTAAACGTTGGTAAAATTATCACCACGTTCAGTTATACAAACTGTATCTTATTGCTGGTCTTTCTCAAGGTATAACATATTCTGTAAACCCCATTAGTTATTGTTTTCCCTCTCATTTTCCTCCCCAAAAACAATATAAACGGTGAATGACAGCTATTTTCTCATTCATTGTCTTGTTTGCTAATATTAATTGCAGTCATGTCTCAAAATAAATTAATTTTTGAAATTAAAAGTCAAGACATAATGCAGCATCTTCAATATCAGTCTCCACAAGCTGTGTCTCCTCCAGTCTCTTACCCCAGTCCCTGTCTTCATGTCACCTGCCTCTTCTGCTGCTGTCTGTATCTCTGTTTGGTTTCTGTTCGGAGGGTTTAGTGGAGCTGGTGTTGGTGGGGAGTGTTTGAAGATATACGACACTGCTGATGATGATGATGCGTCTGCCTGTATTTCATTCTGAAAAATCCCCCCCCTTATCCGGCCCATCCTCGCCCCCTCTGTATCTCCGCTCAGTGACAATACTGGAAAGTCCATCCCTGCTTGACCTCATGACTCAACTTCTGTACCCACTTCAGTGGGAAGAGTCGCTGTTGTGCTTCCCGCTCCCTCCTCCCATGCAACACAGAGCTGATAACGTGGTCGTGTGTGAAAATGTCAATGTGTGTAATTGAAAGTGAAGCAGGAATGGCATGAATTTCTGTGAACGGCGTGCAAGAATCCAATCTTCAGATGCGTGCACAGAGACACACATTTCCCTTCATCACAACACACAATGCTTGTCTGTGTAGAAAATTCCCTTTCTGACCTCGTGGAGCATTTCCATCATAGAGATGGCATGATGCCGTTGCTATTTTTCTAACTGTGCGGTCACAGTTAGATAACAGCATCAAGGACACTGTGTCCCCAAAACAACGTTTAACGGTTTAAACTGAGAGTCATTTTCTCATCTTGATTTCTAATTTTGGCTCCACCGTATTTCCACATTTGTTAGTCTTAATTAAAACGGTTTGTTTGATGAGCAATTTTTTCTGTTCCGTTCTTTCTCATTAAACCACCAGGAATTTAATGGGGAAAATTCCCACAGTGGAAAGACCATTTATCAGAGTACAAGTCTAAGTGTCTACAGCAGTGACACTCAATTTAAGGCCTGTGAGCCAGATAGGGTGCTGGGTGGCCCACCAACCACTTTCTAATTCACAGAGAAAGTAAACTCATTCACACTGGATTTTTTTAGGCATTAAAGCATTAAAGCTTCTTTTAACAAAAAAAAAGTGCTGGGTGAGGATCCCCCTATGGTCTGAATGTCCCCAAAACCTAGAAACAGCCCTGTGTACACTGACCTGTGCAGGGCTGCTGCAACTGGCCCCTGGCCTCCTGTCATTTTAAAAAAGTGGCCCCCAGGCAAAGCAAATTGAATACCCCTGGTCTACAGCCTTGCTAGCAGCTTTGTGAGACTGCACTTAGGCACAGTGGTGCTCTGAGCTAAATGCTAACATCAGCATGCTACTATGCTCACAATAGAGTGCCCCAGGAATTATGTTTTCTGTAGGCTGATGCAAAAGTTAGCATCGCATTGGTTCCCCTGTCAAAAAGCCTGTGGGATTTTTTCATTCAATTTTGGATTACTGCCGAAAATAAGCTCTGTGGCCAAAACTTGCAGCAAGACAATCTTCACAAATGAACACCAGTCCCATGATTATTGAAGCATAAATGCAATAGCCAGAGGTGAAAAGCTAACGTCAGGTTGTAAACGAACTACACTACAGTCACATGACCTAACGTCACCACCATGACAAAACTGTGAAGCCATGTCAAGTGCAGCTTGGCATGATGACATTCTGTTGTCTCATTTAGCCACTTGTTAGCAACCGCCGTTTTGAAGACACATAGAAGTTAAAGTTTAAAGTTAACAAGTCTGGTATTTATTGATGTATTTTATGTCGTAGAAGAAAATGTAATAGTCTCTTGAGCTTATTTCAGATATCTAACTGAAAAAAAACCCATTCAAAAAGGAGACAAGGGAACCAGGAGTGCTAAAATGCTAATCCATTTCTGGGTTTGAGGATTCATTCCTGGGATACTCTATAACAGGGGTGTTAAACATACAGCCCGAGGGCCAGAACCAGCCCGCCAAAGGGTCCAATCTGACTTTGCACACCTAATATTGAAGCAGTTATGAAAGCTAAGAGGTGCAGCTTTCAGGAGCAAGGTAAATGAGTATCCTACTTCATGTAAAATGCCGCTTCAAAGGCTTTTCCACCCTGACCAGAATACAGTTCTCTAAAAAAAACAATAATACTTACTGTGGTCATATTTAAAGATATTGAACATTGTGCAAAATACTGTCAACCAGCAGCTCCAGTACAAAAGAATCCATATCAGACTTCTATTTTAAAACACTTTCAGTGGAACCTTACAGTTAACGTACAGGCTCAGATAACTTAACCTGCTTCTTCAATAGCTTTCACTTAAGTTTGGTGTGTTGATGCCAGCATTGCTGCAAAGGAGTGGAAATATATGTATGGAAAAATGTAATGACAGCGAGTTGTGGACTGGCTGAGGGTGGAAAAACTGTTTCATAAGATATCTCAGGCTGTTCATCATCTGTAATTAAATTGATTAAAATGTACTTGTACTTCTTTCGAGGTTATTCTACAGTGGTTTTATAGGGTCGGCCCGCTTGAGATCAAATACGGCTGAATAAATGAACTAAAATGAGTTTGACACCTCTGCTCTATAAAAATGCCATCAGGTGTAATGTTTACTGTGTTCATTATCTTACTTTAGCATGCCAACATTTGCTAATTACCTTTGAACACAAAGTACAGCTGAGGCTGATGGGAATGTCATTAGTTTTGCAGGTATTTGGTCATGAAACCAAAGTATTGGACAAACCGATATTTTGACCTGATGATGGCGCTAGATGTCATGAATGTCTGTTCCAAGTTTCATAGAAATCCATCCAAAAGCTGTTGAGATATTTCAGTCTGGTACAAATTGGTGGAACAACCGGCCGACATTCCCGTCCCTAGAGCTATGACACTAGCACAGCTAAAAAAAGACATTAACAAAAATGGAAGAACTGAGTTAAATTTGGATTAAATGTAATTAGGAGGGGGGGGGTGGGTAATGGATTATCTGATCACAGGACGAGTGAGGAATGAACATAAAAAGAGAATCGGAGAACACAGTTTGGAGATAAGACAGTTATTTCTGCAGTTTTCTATATTAAACCCATGACTTCCACTGACAAAAAGTTCATTGTTAGAAGATGGATAGATAGATAAAGAGACTGTGTTGCTTAGAGGATTATCATGAGGGTATTTAAGAGGGAGTTTCGATATAAACTACAGAATTCATCTTTTTTTTTAACTCAAATGAATCTAAATTCGTTATACAACACTTTTACTGCTGACAAAAAAAGAAAAGTCACGCACTAAAATTCATGCCTGAGGTCATTTAATCTTTATTACCTCATAAATATTTGACATTTTTCGGATGAATAGTCTCTCGGCTCCTCTTCTAATGCAGCTGAACTGAACATTATTATTGATTTTTTTTATTTTTATCGATCATCATATCTTTCTGTATTGTGCGTTTTACCTTGATGGGTCACTACAAAAAAAAAAATCTATCCTCACTGCAAATACAAGTTATGTGGGTGTTACATAAAAATACCTGACAGCTAATGTGACACTCGCAGCTAAAAATGTCTGTTTTACTGCTGTTTTACAGGCTCGCCAGACCGTTTGATTAAGAATATCCTGATTAAATGCAGCCTTTTATAAGAATTCCTAAAGTTCTGTGCTGTTGGTTTAAGAGCTATTTGAGGTTACCAGATTTACACTTGGTAAGCGTAATGAGGCAGCTGGAATGTAATACGAGAGGAGAGCAGAGGAGCGGAGCACAGGAGCTAGCTGCAGTTTCCTTCCAGAAATTATGTAAAATAAACCTTTAAAATAACAGCGAGCTGGTGTGAGCTCAGTGTTGGCTACCTGTGGCTCCTGGAGGATTGATTCTGTCTCCAGATGGATGCCAGACGAATCAGAAACCACCTGATTTATGAAAGGCTTTAATGGCGGAAAAACAACAGGCCTGGAGCTCATCCAAACTATTATTCCTAATTAATCGACCCCATATTAAAGAGGGGGAAAGACTGCAAGCCTGGCAACCCATTCCACTTGGTAGGCCCGACATGTGTGTGGTACACTGAACCACTGCTTGAGTGTGTGTGGCCATAGATGGTATAGTGTAAAGTACAGCGCAAGTTATAGTTATGAACTTGATCTATTAGTTAAAGTAATGGCACTTTATGCTGCACCAGAATCACAACTGCATAACTCATGTCATCCATTTTTAATTCTAATTCAAGGTTCATGCAAACTTTTATGTGATTTATATTCCCTAAATTAAATATACATTTCCCTCTTACCTGTAGTGCTGTTATCAGTCTAGATTGCTTTGGTGTGAGTTGCCAAGTGTTGGAGACATGAAGATGCACAATAGATGTGAACATTAATGTCGCCCTCCTCAGTTGAGCTGTAACGTTAGCTAGCTCAGTGGTGCGAGTGTAGCAGAGGGACACTTGCCTGGGTCCAGGAGTAGTGGCAGAAGAAAGGCAAAGTGCTGATTTATTTGACATTATGTTTGACATTATTCATTGTAAATTGTTGTAAATCTTATTTTCGTAAATTGGACTTTTAAATGTATGGTTTTATCTATTAGTGCTGCAGCTGGTGTTGGCCTCCGGTCACGGGAGCATTTAGTGTGGTGATATACTTTAAGGTTTGATGTGGCACTGGTAGTAGTTTGGGTGTTGTTCTGTTTGGTTATCCATATACAGTATACTTCCAGTGCACCAGCCTATAGATTGGTGCGCCATACCTCTGCAGTAAGACCCTTTAACTTTTATTTGCTTTTACAATACTGCTGTTAGGGACCCTGAATCTAATAAAAGCCCTGTATGGCATTTGACGTTCACCTGTAGTTATATAAAAGTTTAGTTTGGTGTTACACTAGGTGAGCCAGCAGTAGCGTGCACGCTGTTGCATGTTGATAAAGTTAGAGGCAGTAGTTCAGAAGAAAGAAAATAGCTCCTTCATTAAACTGCTCACAACAACGTCTGTGGATTATCTTGTGTAATTGCATCATAATTTCTGGAGAGAGACACTGCTGGTGAGTTATCAAAATGTGTTTTTGGCACTCGCCATTATATTCAAGAGAAGGCAGACATTTCTACGGTCAATATCTCCAACACTTGGCAACTTAAAACCAAAGAATCTATATTGATAAATAGCAGTTGGTAAGAGAAAACATATGTATTTTAGATTTGGGATGAAGTGTCCCTTAAAGGTACCCAATTTTAATACTTTCTGAATGACTGACTAATGTGGAAATACAAGATTTTCATTTTAAAGCAGTGATTAGGCTACTTGTGATAGCAACTCATAAGCAACTTCACTTAAAAAGAGGTCCAGCTGTGGTGTGAAAGTCTGAATTTGAACTGAATGTTGACTGAAATAGACATGCAGACTTTCAAATCAAAGCAACAGTCTCAGCTCTCCGCTTGAAATGTTTCACTTGGGCAAATTGTGACCCAAAGACAACCTTTAAATGAGCTTTTCACCACTTTCCTGTTTTTTACTGATTAAAATAAATACATTTTTTATATCAAAAACCTAATTTCATTAAGTTATGAGTCCCCACAGAGTCTACTACTGAAAGGCTTAAGTCATGTAGACTAGATCTTCAAGAAGATTTAGGCTCAATCCCAATTCTCATTTTTACCCCTTCCCCTTCGTCTAGCCCTTGCCCCTCAAAACGGAGTGCCAAGGGCTAGGGGTGAAGATATTCCCCTAAGAAATGGGACAGCACTCGATTACCGCTACGTCATCAAACATTGTCGCTAGCTGGCTGCTACGTCAGCAGAGGCGACAAGTGTTTATCACAAACATTCAAAATGCTGTCTGCAAACGTTGTAATGTCCATTGCTCGGGTTTTAGTGTTATTTCTGCGGCTGTCCACAAGTCACAGAAATCAAAGGAGGAGAACATATCTTCGACACTGATGATGGACCAGTTTTTGGTATGTATGGCTTGGCTGTAAATAGACGTTTTGTTGTATTTAACATTAACCAAGCTAATCAACGCTAACGTTAGCTAACGAGCTTACCTAAACATGTGTAAACATTCGTGTATACATTTATAGCTCACTTTGGCTGCTCATTGCACCATTTTGCCGGTGTTCACACTATATTTTAGCGAAAATTCCATGTACCCCTTGGTTGCTAGTGTGGTCCGGGAAAATCTTTGTTTTAAGGGCTATTTGGCCCTAGCCCTTGGGGGAACTGCCCATTGGTCCGAGAGCCCATTGGTTCGACATCCCATTGTTCCAACCATATTAAACCCATTGTTCCGAAGTCCATTCTGAAATCATCATGATGCCCTGTGGTTAAGGTCTGGTTAGGTTTAGGCACAAAAACCACTTGGTTAGGGTTAGGAAAAGATCATGGTGTGGGTTAAAATGAAAAAGAAAGTGACAAACACATAAGCCGTGAGCCTGCTCCGCCTCAAGCCTTTCCCAGCTGACCCAGAGCCGGTCGCTGCGCACCATACGCCCGCCGCGAGCCGGTCAGCACCGCGGACAGTCAGACTAATGGGATGTCGAACCAATGGGCTGTCGGACCAATGACATGGACCCGCCCTTGGCACTCGCCCTCGATCCACAGGAGAATTGGGATACCCCTTCCCCTCACGTGAACGCGCAAAACTAAGGGGTAGGGCTAAGGGGTGGAATTGGGATTGAGCCATAGAAGAGACTGACAGAAAAATGTGGAAACCTTTATTGGAATTTCTTGGACATCAGGGTACACAATCACTGAAATAGCTGTGTGTAAAGTGTGTTTAGGTTGTTATTGTCTTTCATTTTGTCCTTTTTTTTTTAGTCTGATATGGTTTAATGTTTTATTTTGTTTGTTTGTTTGTTTGTTTGTATTTTCTTTGAGTAAAATATGTGAAAAACCTATAAAAATAATGTTAAAAAAAGTTATGAGTCCACATTTAGGTACGATTAATCACATTTGAGTCATTTGAGTAACTTGTATTGGTGCGTTTAAAGCTGGTCGGCTATTTGACGCATTCTCTTGTCTTGAAGAGGAAGTCTCTCAAAACTAAATTCAAAAACTGTACATTTAAAGGTGTCTGCTTTTTGGGAAATCATACAGCATAAAATGACAGTCTGCGGAAATCTGTGAATTTGTACATTCACCGAACATTACTGCTTTGGTTCGTCTGTTGGTTGACAGTATAGCTACTACATGTACATGTATATGAAAACAAATGTCTCACTTGTTGTCCTGTTCATTGTTCATTCAGCTTTCTATCCAAAGCCTGTTTAAAGCACTGTATAAATAAATGAATCAGACTTGTCTTGATTTAACTGTATTTGACTTACTTGCTCCTCGTCAGCATAGGCCACGTCTGAGTGGGACGAATCAGCACTTTGGGCTTCCTGAACCCCCTCATTGAGGTGATCCAGCTTCTCTAACAGCAGGGTCATGGAGTCGCTCTCAGCAGCCTGAGCACACAGGTAAAAAGACACAAACACACTTACATATGGCTCAAGGACAAACTCTAAAGGTTAACCTTGCACTGATAAATACTGGTTTCTGAGAAATCTGCTGAGCCTTCCTCATCCACCTACTCCACCCTTTGTTGCCTCCAGTCTCCTCGCAGATGAACATTGTGCTTTTTAAGGGTACACAGTGTACCCGGCACTGCAGAGGAGGTGACACCTTCTCAGTGAGATTATTGTGGAGCACAGACGTGAGAGGCCTTTAATAGGAGACAAATAGTGAAGCCAAAGACAAAGATACCTTACTAATTTTAAACTATATAGAAACAGCAATATGACAAATGCACGTTATGTAAATGTGTTGTGATATCTGTCCGTCCCATACAGCTCAGCTATGCACATGCCTAAACCCTCGCTTTCCCTCTCTTTCCCTCTCCACCCATTGGTCATGGACTCTGACTGAGACACTTGTTCACTGGCCTTCCAGGAAATGAACAAACTGCTTTGTTTCTGGGCTCCGCTGCCAATCCCAGAGTCCCAGAGGCTGATAGCAGCACATAGGGCCCCTTTGAGGAGCTTGAAGTCCAAAAACAGCCCCCTCACTCACACACATGCATGCATGGACACAAGCATGCCCTCACTATACCCAACCACCCACCCACCCACTCACGCACACAAACACACCCTTCTGTCCACTCCCATTCCCAAACCCATCATGTTGACCAGTTTAAAAAATATCTGCAGTTAAAGGCTTTGGCAGTAAAGCCGTTTCCTGTGTGTCACAGCCCCCACATCTCCAGATTCCTACACACGGGAACACAGAAGGCTGCCTATGTGCAGCAGGGTGCTATTTTTACCCGCACTATGGGGGACAGAGCCAGGGCGAGGGGAGAACACAGGGAGCGGAGGCTTTTTCACTGAGTGACTGCAAACATGAACAGAGTGGCATGTAAAATGTGCCAATGTGAGCACAAATGCACACCATGGCATGTGCGTAGACACCCATCTGCACATGCTTACTTTTCACAGCGGAGTGCTCTCAGAGTTCATGAAATGTTAATAAGCCCCAGTCCAGAGTCTTTACAGAGGATGGAGCTCTTAATGCATCTTTATGTCTCTGCCAAAAGACCATTTCATTATATGTCTCAACTGTCTTGGAAAGGCTAAAACACCCAGTATTGTGATCCATCAGTCTATATATGAATAAATAAAGAAGTGTAGGCTATCCTTGGTCTGTACAGTATGGCCCGACCCCCCTTTTAGGGTTTTTACTCCTATCCCTCATTTTCAAGTGACCTTGCTCCTGGGAACAGAGTTACAAGGGGTAGTGGTTAAAATCTTCCCCTATGAAACAGGACAACCCTTCAAGACCCTGATACGTCATCAGTAGCTGTATATGGAGTGTACATAAACAGACACGATATGGGAATTATGGTATTATCACAGTTACATTTGCCATTTATCTGATGGAGACAGACAAGCATGGGCGCTCTCAGTTATCAATCAGTCAAACAAGTCATCAAATAAAAAAAGAGCACTGCTTTATTACCAGGCCAGTAATGGTGCTCTGTAGGCTAACGTTAGCAACCTGTACTCCTAACCTGCTAGTTTACACTGAGATTAGAGGAGCAGTGACACGTGTACAAAATACAAAATGCCTTAAGTTTTCTCCTAAGGCTTAATTTCTCCTTAACCTAGGGACTCCTAAGGAAAAATATTGACTCATTTACTGCATTGGAAGAGATTTTACAGCGGTAAAAGTCTCCATGGAGATTGTTCGCTTGCTTGAACTCACGCTTGTGATGCCTGTTATCATCTCATTAACTTGGCTTATAGTTAGGAAGTGAAAAAATAGCAGAAGAAAAGAAGACAAGAAAACCATATTGGTCGGAGGAGGAAAAGATCAAACTTCTGGAGGAATACAATCAAAGAGAGCACATACTACAAAGTAAATTTAATGCTGGAATACCAGAAAATGACTGTAAGAGGAAACTGCAACGAAAATTTATTCGGTCAAATCTGTAGCGTAAATCAAAAGTGCATCTATTGGGTTCTCCTGGTCGCAGAACACTCATCTTGGGTTATTAATCACCATATACTCAGTCATGTTGCAGTTAAGATAGAGTCAGAGGAACCTTAAGTTTTTATCTTACCCTGCTTTGGTGGCTAAGGTCCTTTGTGTAAGGGTCTAGGGATTCCTTAAGTATAAGACCAAGACGAGAAGAAAACCATTAATACTTAAGTGAACATTTTAAGGAAACCTTAAGGAGAAGACTTAAGGGTGTTTTGTGCAACCAGTTTCATCAAAAGGAAACCTGAACTAGGACTATAAAGAAAATCTTAATTTAAGGTGTTTTGTGCTACCGCGCCAAGGCATCTGTAAGGAGGAGAAATGCAACATGGAAATACGTTTAAACGCTACCTAGCTAGTTAGCTACCGAGACATTAGTGTGCTATTAACATTAAACTAAGATAATACAGTGGTTATCATAATCTTTTTTTAACGCTTTCTTTTTATTGTTAAGAAATAATAATAAACAAATTAAGAGGTCCAGATCGCCCCATCTCGCAAAACCTATTACTGTAATCTTTAAATCTTCATTAACAATAAAAATACATTTGTTGGTCTTTTTGTTGCTTGTGCAGCCATCTTGACAATGTTTTCTCATAAGACTCGGTCTGGAGCGTGCCTCTAAAAACCTCAGTTTGGGGGGGCAATGTAGCCCTATCCCTCTATCCAAACAAAGAACTAGGACCTACCTCTAAACATGAACACGCAAAATTCAATGTTAAGGGCTAAGTGGTAGGGGCAAGGCATGTATTGAGATAGGGCCGAATTGTGCTCTGCTGATATGACATGAAAGGTATCTGTGCATAAATCAATGACGATACCATGTTGGTACTGCAACTAAATAATTATGTTGACAAAGACGTACGCAGCAGTATCTTCACTTGCAAACTAATCCTGGTGATCACAAATCCAGATTTAGGCCTACAGCTGGAAATGACAGCAATGGCTGACTGGTTGCACGTTTTGTTTTCTCCGAATGACAGAATTACTCTTAAAGATGCTCGAGTCACACCTTTATTTATCTATAAAAACAAATCATAGTTTGTATACTCAAGTAAGAAAACATGCTGAGTTGGTTGAGACAGTAACGTGCCCATGTGCCCAGCCACATGATGGAGATAGGAGTCAAAACACCTACAGAACTGGGATATGATGAAAACTGTTATGATACTGGACTCAAGCTTGTAAGATTCATTTCACGCTAAACGCAGCTCAAATTCTGTTTTTCCTGCTCTAAATTGTTACCCACATTGTGGAGTGTGACGAAACTGCCTGAGCCAAGATATTCCAAGAATGTGCAACCACAATGGGGCCTCTTTGACTTAACAGGTATTCAAATGAGCACTGCCAAAGCTTGTCAATAAGTGACTTTAAAAGCTACGTGGTCAAACTCTGAGAACGACATCACAAAAGAAGTGCGGAGAGAACAAATCCTTTCATATCAGTCCAAGGGGGGAGAAGAGTGTGCAGTGTGCCAGAGGACTGTTATGGGAACGTGCCAGAGACTGAGGGCTGCTCTGACAGGTGTGAGAACGCGGTTAGGGGCACGCTCACACTATTGCTACGATGGACGCCTGCTGGTATGGTGCATGCTGGGAAGTGGGGATGCCAGGTCAGAGCAGGGTAAAAATGAGAGGAATTTAAGATTGAAGTTACACCTGCCAAAATTTTTATTCAGATCGCCGCTTTTTTTTCCCAACATGTTTTTCTCTTTCACTTCAAAAAGTCCAAAGAGTTTAAACAATTATGAACTCTTTTAGCAGAGAAGCATAACATGCATTTTTGCATCTATGACCACTGATCCACCAGGATGCACAACTACCGTACTGCAACATGCACAGTATGCAGCACATTGAATGTGAATGATGCAATCAATCATATTGATTCTGGTTGGTATTATGACATTTATAAAATCACAAGAATTCACATTCACATTCTTCAAAATATTTGGAGAACACATTGGACCCTCAGCTGAAAAAATACAACAGGCGATGAAGGGGAAGTCAAGTGGAAACAAGCGCATGTTGAACTGTTTGAAACCATTTGCTGCCCTCTAGTGTTGAAAGTAGGTTTTACAGTTACAAAATAGGCCTTCATAATGTCTACAGCTATCAGACACTTTAATTTAATGCTTTTTAAGACCTTTTCAAGATCGTTTTAAACCAAATTTAAGACTGATTTTTTGATAAATCATCTGTTTTTGATTCATTGCAGGTTAATATAAAGGTAAGTAATATATACGTCTGCCTGAAGAAATCAGGTCGGCCTCTTTTAAATCCTTTCTTAAAACATACTTTTATCTGAGAGCCTTTCCTGATTTTACTTTAGTTAATTTAACAGGTCTTTATGTCCTCAGTCTTTTTATCAGTTCTTTTAAAATTTGTTGTTTTCATGTCTTGTCTGTTTTAATTATTGACATGTAAGCAGTTTGTAACTCTGGTTTGAAAAGCGCTTTATAAATAAAGATTATCATTGTTATTATTGTGGTTATTTGAGTGAGTCAGGTTAATCTACATTTTTCCAACAAGTGAGTGAAAGTATAAAGTAAAGTATTAGGTTCAGTGGTAGGGTTAACGATTTGTAACATTAAAAAATTGACAAAAAAATGAAATTATATACAACGTTTGTGACTTCTTAAATTCAAATTTAAGACTATTTAATGAATTTTAAGGCCTAATATTCACAAAATTGGTGGCATGGTGGTACAGTGGTTAGCATTGTTGCCTCACAGCAAGAGGGTTCCTGGTTCGAACCCCAGGGCGGTGTGGAGTTTGCATGTTTTCCCCATGTCAGCGTGGGTTTTCTGGGGGTACTCCAGTTTCTTCCCACAGTCCAAAGACATGCAGGTTAACTGGTGGCTCTAAATTGGCCGTAGGTGTGAATGTGAGCATGAATGGTTGTTTGTCTCTATGTGTCAGCCCTGTGATAGTCTGGCGACCTGTCCAGGGTGTACCCCGCCGCTCGCCCAATATCAGCTGGTTCAGGCTCCAGCCCCCCCTCAACCCCCAACAGGATAAGCGGTTACAGAAATTAATGAATGAATGAGTTTACAAAATTGAATTCAAGGCATTTAAAGACTTTTTAAGGACCTGCAGACACTGTTTTTCCCTTCCCTGAAAATAAAAACATTGATGTTGGTTAAATTCCATTTAGCTGCTTCAGTTTCAGGGTCCTTGTGTTCTACACTCTGAAACACTTGAATAGAAAAGAGCTCTTACTGTTATTATATACAGGTATTAGTAAAACATGCTTTACCTGCTGTGAAAAAGGCCTGTACTGTCACACCAACGTAGAGCTACTGAATTGCTTTCTCCAGCAGTTCTACCCACTGACTGAGACTTCTTTCTCTTTGTTATCTCTCTTCTCCTGTCTTGTTTTTCTTACCTGTTTTCCATTGTTCTGTGCTGCTTCCTCTTCCTCCGGGCTACCTGCGAACTCAGGTTTATCCTTGTTTGTGGGCTTTTGCCCGCCAGATGCAGCGCTATCAGGCTGGGCATCCTGCCTCTTCCACGAGCACTTCCTGTTCCTGCTCAAGTTTCTACGGCGACGACTGACCAGGAATTCCTTATATTGTAACGTCTCAGGAAAATCATCATCCTCGTCGTCATCGTTGTTGCCCTCTCCCTCTTCAGTGGTGGATGAAGACGACTCCCCGACATCAGAAGTCGCCTGGTTGTCAGGGCTACAGTCATAATCACGGAACACTATGGCACTGGGCTTGTGTTTTACTATTCTCAGCAGATCCAATGAACAGTCCTCTGGTGCATTCACAGATGCTAACAGATCGTTGCAAGTACTTGTATCCATGACCCCACCTGCTCCAGGAGCCACGTCTGAACTGCACTCACAGTGTCCATTCTGCTTTAAGTCAGGATTAGATGTGTGACAGGGGGAGCTGATGTCCAGCTTCAGCTCCTTCCATTTTTCAGCATGACTGGCCACGGCACTCGGAGCACAGTGTAGCAGAGGAACAGGTTCAGACATGGTTCTCGCTTTACTGTTGGAGCTTTGAGTCAGGAGGGGAACTTGACCTTGCAGGTCACCCAAAGAGACACCCACAGCCTGGGGGTAAATATGCCTGTTCGGGTGCTGCTGAACAGGCAATGCAGCTACTGGACCTTCATGCATCAGGGAACCAGGCCTCATCTGCTGAGTCTTTTATAGTGAGAGATGGTGGCTCATTCAGACAGAGCTGTCAGTAACTGTCAGTTAAGGTACAGTTGCTAAAATTAAGCGGGCGATATTTACACTTTGGCCCACACTTGAATGCCCTGGAAAATTCCTTTGACACCTGAGCTGTGGAGAGACGGAGAAAAAGGAAGAAACACAGAATGTAACTTTGAGCAAACTGATTCATGTTCACACATGTGCACACTAAAGAATATGTTCATGTTTAATCCAGTGTCATTTGTTTCTGTAAATGAATGTACAGTGTATGTCTGGATTGAAGTCTGGATTTGTTACAGATTTAAAGGGACAGTCCACCCCAAAATCAAAAATACATATTTTTTCTCTTGTCTTTAGTGCTGTTTATCGGTCTTAATTGTTTTGGTGTGAGTGACTGAGTGTTGGAGATATCGGCTGTAGAGATGTCTGCCTTCTCTCAAATATAATGGAACTAGATGGCACTCGGCTTGTGGTGCTCAAAGCGCCAAAAAAATACATTTGAAAAAACAGAAATCATGACCCAGTCACTCAAGATAATCCACACTGTGAGCAGTTTCACGTAGGAACTATTTTCTTTCTACTGAACTACACCCACCAAACATATCAGTGTGGAAGGAAGTGTGCATCTACTCATGGACGGGAGGCTTGTGCTTGTGACAGCGCAAGATGCAAACAGTAGTGGCGTCCTCCTCGGCTGAGCTGTAACGTTAGCTAGCTCAGTGGTGCTAGGTGAGCTAGCAGTGGATGCAAGCTTCCTTTTGCGTGATATAGTTGCGAGGTGTAGTTCCGTAGGCTGAAAATAGCTCCTACATAAAACTGCCCACAGCAAGCTCTGTGGATTATTCTGAGTAGTGGTTCCCAACTGGTCCAACCACAGGGTCCAGAATCCTCCTTAGTCATTAGTTCAAGGTCAGCACAGTTTCATTTATTCGGTGTCATACTTGCATTTGGCCATGACATCAAGTTAATTTGCTGCCACTGTTTGTCACGCACTCTACAACTGGAAAAAGGACTTCAAATTAAAAAATCTATGCTGAAATTTACTGTACTACAAAATAAAGTGTGCTTTTTTCACAAAATTGACACTTTCGCTAGTCATTTGTGGTCCATTCAGAATGGACTCGCAACCCACTTTTGGACCGCAACCCACCAGTTGGGAACCACCGATCTTGAGTAACCACGCCATGATTACTGGAAAGAGACATTGCTGTTGAGGGTTTTGTTTAATTTTATTTTTTGGGCGCTTTGAGTGCTATCTAGTTGGGAAGGTGATTTTTTTTTTTTAGATATTTTTCTGGGCATTTTTGCCTTTAATGGACAGGACAGGTAAGCGTGAAGGGGGGAGAGAGAGATGGGGGATGACATGCAGCAAAGGGCCACAGGCTGGATTCGTGCGTGGGCCGCTGCGGCAACAGCCTTGTACATGGGGCACCTGCTCTACCCACTAAGCCACCGACGCCCCTGGAAGGTGATTTTAAAATCAGCCATCTCTACAGCTGATATCTCCAACACTCAGCAACCCACACCAAAACAATCTAGATTGATAAATAGCGCCACAGGTAAGAAGAAAAATATGCATTTATGATTTTAGGGTGAACTGTCCCTTTAAGAGTGCTGCAACTGCATCTTGGTTTATCCATTCCATCATGGCCAATCATTTCTCTCTCAGTAAGACGTGGCCCCATACCACAAGTGATTAAAATTGTTACAGCAAAAATAATATTCCCACTATGTTGATACTGTGAATACCTTACTGTTAGTACTAGATATGTGTAAAAAGGAATCACACATGTGACTGACCCATGCTAAAATCAGCAACACATTTGTCTTCAGAAAAACCACATGGCGCACCACTCTGTAGGTCTTAGACTTTTTTTTAGCATATGCATTTTGCTCAAACGCATTGTTTTTTCCTGGTGGATATTTTTGACTGTGGCAAACACACCCTTTCCTTGCCTGGCTTTTTTTCCTTTGTCTTTCAACACATAGCGGTGGGTTAAAATCCTGGAAATTATATTATTGTAAAACACAAAACGTGTGCATGCCTGCAAACAATGAGTCATTTGTCATCATGTGTCAAGTGGCCTTTAAAAAATATTACATATACAGTAACTTAATAACATCCAAATGTCAATAAATAATCATCTTAATCACAATAATTATCATACAGGAGCATCTGTAACTGTCACCTTTTTCTTAATATTTTAGGAGTTGTAGTCTGCTCTATAAAGAAACACAAAACATACCAGACGTTTTGTACAGAAGTTGTGTCACCCAAGAGCACATCCAACGCAGCACTCTGAAGAACCGGGATGTAACACAAGTATCCAGCCAAGGCGACGTAGTGCCTCAACACTGCGTGAAATCTATAAAACAGACAGAGTGAGTTTAACCTCTGAAAAGACATGAAATGCTGTGAGGGGAGGAGAGAAAAAGACAGGGTTGAGGAATGCTTTTCCCTCCTACATTACCTCAGCAAGAAGACAGCGAGTTCAACAGGCAGGTGTTTGTGCTACTTGTGCGTGTGTGTGTGCATGTGAGCGTGTGTGTGTGAATGCATGCATGTGCAAGAGAGAGAAAAAAGATTAATAAAGTGCACAAAGCAAATGGAATATAAAGGTCTGTTGTGGAAATAGATTAAACAGCTGCACGTATATTAAACAAACAGACTCTGATTAAAAGGCTTGGGGTCTGAGTCGCACCTTTCCCCCTCCTTATTCCTCCTTCTCACTGAATTCTTTATAATATGGCTCGAGGCAAAGAGTTTTTTACCTTAGAAGCACATTCCTCGACAACACATGAGGTAATGCTTTTAACATCTTCTTATCCTCTCTCAGTTCATACTGTCTTGATCAACAAGAAAGGACTTATGGTCCTTACAAAGCTGTCAATGGACTGTGGAATTCCTCAGGTTTGCCAGCAGACATAGAATTTTATGTTCTGTGGGTCAAGAGTACAGACCTGTTATTTGCACGTTAACCTTGAGCATGGTTCTGCCTGTTGAAACCTGTTTGACCCTCAAGGTCTGAGGGAGAGGAGATCTGGTCAAGGTGTTGGGTGTACTCTGAACTGCTGTCTGTAAAGTTTCCTCCACACAATCAATATATATAATTTCCCAGAGTACTATCTAACATATATAAAGATTTTGGCTGTAATTCATCCACATACAAAGGAGCTAAGCAAAGATAAGTTTACAAAATCTCAAAAACTCACCATCATGGTAGTTCAGCATTTATCTTGCTGTCAGCTGTTTTCTGCTTCTGCTTGGAGATGGACAGTTGATAGTCTGTGGCAGTCTGAAAATTTCCCTGTGTTTTTTGGGTGAACTGGCACTTTAAAATACCTTTTAAAAAAAGGCCTTTCAGCATCAGCACAAGTTGACAACCATCAGGCGATTAATAAAAACACACTCATTCATGAGTCAGACAGATATGAATATAAATGAACTTCATCTTGCATGAGGAAACTTGATAAACTTCCACCAGCCGTCCCAGATGTTTCACTGTCCTACATCGCCGTGATGATGGATGCTAATTAATATAACTCAAACATGTATTTCAGTACAAGCTACGCCAACCTGCTGAGACACGCTCCTCTATATATAACATTCCTGTCATAGAGGGGTATAGTTACCTGGGTCAGGCTGCAGAAAAGCAGGGCAGAGGAAAAGACGAGAAAGGAAGGCAAGGTGAGATTCGACATGTAGAAAACAATTAGAGCAAATGAAAAGGAAGATAATGTGCTTAGATTTGTTCTGATTGTCTTGTATGATGAGGTCTATAAATCAATTCCACTGGGGGAAAGCACGTAAAATGTTAATCAAGACCAGCTGCAGAAAAACACCCACGGTGAATTATGTAAACTGTGTTATCTTGACAGTGTATACTGTAGATACTGTGTAAAATATGAAAGACGACAAAACTTATTTTGACAACAAACATTCATGCGCATGAAGTCAGATAAGCAAAGAAAAATGTGCTTTCCAACTCTGTCACAGCATGACTGAAAACATGGAATTAAAGGGAAAGAAAATTGTAATGACTGGATCATGTGTAAAGTTTATAGAAATGTACATATGTATTTTTGCAGGCCCAAAATCAGATTGTTGGATAAACAAGTGAGCTGAGCTCCTCCAAAAACTCCCACGTCACACCGTCTCGTTGTGGCACGACAAGACAGCATGGTGACATTGTGAGCTTTTGTTTTGGTTGCATGGCATTAACTGTCTCACATTCCATGGTGGTGTCATTGTAGCTGTCCTGTCTCCACTGTAAACTACACTGCAAATCTGCTGCAACAAAGAAAAGATGCTATCCTCCCAATTCCATATAGGACAAGCCAGATTAACCTGCTCGTGGACCCTCGGGGGGAAAAGTAGCTGCTGGGTCCCCATTAACCCCTCGCCCTCCCAACAGGACACATGTCTTATCCAGGGCTGTCCTGTGGTATACACACATGAACCTGGACATAACAGCAGAAGTCAGCGCTGGAATGTAATGGAGTAAAAGTTTGACAGTTGTACTCAAGTATTTCCATTCTATGCTACTTTACATCTCTGCTGCACTACCTTTCAGAAGTAACTACTGTATACTTTTTACTCCGCTACATTTATTTGACATTTATAGTTCTTCAGGTAACTTAGTTTTTACATTAAAAACATACAATATGACGATATGATATAATGCAGTACCACACTACTAATCTACCCAGCAGTAACTGGCTCTGGATTTACAAAGTACAACACTGAAATGCTCTTATATGTACTTGCTACTTAAAAATGCAATCATATAGTATTCTGTAATAATTTATCATTGTCAAAAGTGTAATTATGCATGATATTATAGGCTACTTTCCCACTACACTACACTACACTGTACTTTTGATACTTTAAAGGTCCACTGTGTAGAATTTAGGGGGATACATCAGCACAAAATTGAGTACATCTTAAATAAGAATTGTTATTTTCGTCGCCTAAGATTGAGACGTTTACATCACAGGGAGCGGGTCCTCATCTATGAAGTCCGCCATGTTGCCCTGCCACGTTCCTACAGGAGCAAAAATCGGACAAACCAAACACCAACTCTAGATAGGGCTATTTGTGTCTTCAGTTTTTACACCAGCCCCTGTAGTTAGCAGCCTCTCTGTGATGTGCAGCATTGGAGAAATAATGATTTGTAACATGAAGCTGCTTTACTCCGTGTTTTCACTGTTTTAATCACCTGGTCTGTTTGTTTTGGAGGTGAAAAGACCTCTGCAAATAATCTGGCTCTCTGTAAAAGCCTCCAGAACAATGAACACTGAAGGAATCCTAACTGGGAGTTCACACTTGGCACACAGGAGAAATTTCCACTGGGTGCAATCTGCATTTCTCACTAATAAATGCCACTAAATTCTAAATTCTACATACTAAATCTTAAAGTGTGTTTTGCTGATAGTACTTCTAAGTCACTTAAGATTCATTTCATTAACTCTATTCATAAGGACAACGCACATTAATCAACATTTTTGTAAATGTGCAAGTGTTGGCCTGCTGGCTAATTTCAACTACAGTTCTTTGGCAATATATTTTGAAAGCAATTAAAGGATAAAATTCACAGGACAAAGACAGCATAGAGACATAAAGACAGCATTAACTACTGCAAACTGAAATCCTCAAGACAGAACAGAAACATGAAGCACCAACACACAGATTAGCATTACATGCAGACATGCAGAGCAGCAACATAAGTAAACATAGATAAGATACAATAGTCAGTATGTAGGTCTTAATAAAATGTTAAGGGGTAGACCTTAAGTTAGACTTTTAATTTGATGCCCTTAAACCAACATGACAAGTGCACTGCACAGTAATGCTACCAAAGGTGTTGCATAAAACTAATAGTCTTAATACAAACATCTGTCAGAATGCAGTCATTGGTAGCCTACATCAGACAAAACAACTGCCCTGCCAATTAAAGATGAAAAGCGCCATTCCCAACTACAACAAGCTACTTACAGTTTGTGGTTTCCACGCGATGACAGTGATTTACTTTACCATTCGCCTGTAGTAGTTTTGACCGCTTCGGCTGCCCGTAGCTCAACAGGAAGTAGCATTAACGCGGGTTGCGTATGAACAGTATTTCGCGGGAGATTAAGTAACTGCAGACTGTCTGCTGTCAACACGGACGATAAAAGTTGCTAAGTTCGTAACATAATGAGTTTATGGGTGGATAAATACCGACCGACTTCTCTCGGGAAGCTCGACTATCACAAAGAGCAAGCGACGCAGCTGAAGAACCTGGTAGGAGAAACATCCTGCATGCTAACTGTGTATCCAGGCTATGTTAGCATTAGCTTCATACTCAATAGCTGCATATAGACTGATACAAACAAGTTTATTGAACTGTACCTAGATGAATATTGCTATGTGAGCGTTGTTTACTCGGCTATGCCAGTGTAAATGTAATTTGGAGAGCAGCCTGAGTTAAGCTAGCTTGTTTATGTTAGCATTGTCCACTGTATCTATCTTGTTTTGGGATAACGTCATTGACTGCTGCTGTTGCTAGAGTCATCTCTCATCTCAAACCTTTATTATTAAATGTGTGTTTCAGGTTCAATGTGGCGACTTCCCACACCTGTTGGTGTACGGTCCATCAGGTGCGGGGAAGAAGACCCGCATTATGTGTCTGCTGAGGGAGCTGTATGGAGCAGGGGTGGAGAAGCTCCGCATAGAGCACCAGACCATCGTGGTGAGAGGGGACATAATGCCTTAACTTACTGCCACTACAGTACACCACTAACATACAGTTTCTCCAGACACCTCTCCTCTCAGTCATCATGAGTTCACAATCATACTGTCTGATGAAAGCTTACATGCACACCTGTTTTTATCTCCAGGCTCCCTCAAAGAAGAAAATTGAGATAAACACTATAGCCAGCAACTACCACTTGGAAGTCAACCCAAGGTAAGTTAATGATAAAAAGTAGTTAAAAGGGTGGTTAAGAATATTTGAAGTGGGTTTGTATGAACAGTACAGCAGATGTCTGTCAGCACGCCCCCAGTTTGGAGGCAGGAGTCTGAAGTGGAGACCAAGCAATCTACTGCTGTGGAGAGGTCATTAACAAGATGTATTTTAGCGACTTAAAAAAAAATACTAGCTAAAACAATCATACCAGTTTAAGTGTGCGGTATATTGAGAGTATTTTTACTGCTTTACCTTAATCTCAGACCGTGATTTTCAACGGGAAAATTAAGCCATTATATCGCTCTCTTTAAAGCCAGACTCCAGTGAGAAAAACAGTGATTTAATATTGCTGAATAGCAAGAGTTGCTGGTCTACCACTGCCTCAATCAGTTAGTTAATCAGTGTCATTGTGTGACTTTGGCATTTGAAGGGGTGAGTTTGGAGTCACCAAAGTCTCACAATAATACAAACTAACTAACTGATTGAAGCAGCAGCAGACCAGCAGCTCCTGTGTTCAGCCGTCTAAAATTGCTGTTTTTGTCAATGGAATCTTGTGGCTTTAACGAGAGCATAGATGGAGATCTGAAGTTGTTAAAGGGCCATCTGACAGAAAGGTAAAGCAGTAAGGATACTCCCAATATAGCATACACTTAAACTGATATTGATTTTTTTTTTGTTTTTTTTTTGACATGGGACTTTTTTCAGTTGGCTAAAAAATGTGCAGTGTGCAGTGCCCTGCCTCTCCAAACTGGGAGCATCCTGGCTGACATCTACTGTATGTAATACACTGGCTATAGATAGGTACTCCTTGCAACCCCACTTCAGAAAATCTGAACTATCTTTTTAACTATATTTACCCCAATACTGTACTTTATCACAGTTTGGAGACACCTGCACTTGCACTTTATTTCGGAGTAGGTTGCATTTCTTTTACAGCTGTTGTCATTGATTATTTTGCAGATTAAGAGTAAAAGGTCTTTATGGTTGAGTTTAAATTAGCTATTTATTATGCAAATTTATGTTAGCAGTGCACTTTCCCCCCTGTGAATGTTTGGTAGCTCATTCAACAAACTGAGGTGCAAGACAAGACCTGCTCAGGTTTGTAAGTTAAATAAGAACGTGAAAGTATTTGGTTGTTTTGTTTAGCATGCTGCTGTCTGGCTCACTGTGACTGTCTGATCTGCCTATGATACAATGTACTTTATGCAAGGTTTGATAGGCTGTGTGGAACCAAGGTTTTCATCTATGGTATTCCATTGCATTAATGCAAAACTAGTGATAATTAAACCAACAAAACATAATATAAATTTCTTATTTTTAGTTTGTAATATATTTTTTTTCTCAAAGAAAAACACAGGACAAGTGGTTTGCAGAGCAGATATGTACGCTGTTGCAGACAAAAATTGGACTTAAGTGCAACCAAAATTAAGTATTTCTGTTCTGTGTCATACAGTGATGCTGGCAACCAGGACCGTGTGGTGATTCAAGAGCTGATTAAAACTGTGGCTCAGTCTCAGCAGATCCAATCAAGCACCCAGAGAGACTTTAAAGGTAGGAAAGAAACACATCCCTTTAGGCCACTTTAACCTGAATGCTGGTCCATGTTTGAGAGCGTCTTTAAATCAGAGCATCGCCCCTCTATTAACCAGCTTTGCTGAAGCTCTGTGAAGCCATAATATCAGACTGTCACTCTTGTTGTAATTAGCATACTTTTGTTCTCAGTGGTGTTGCTAACAGAGGTGGACAGACTCACAAAGGATGCCCAGCACGCCTTGCGCCGGACAATGGAAAAGTACATGTCCACCTGCCGTCTCATCCTCTGCTCTACCTCCACCTCCAAAGTCATTGGGCCAATTCAGAGCCGTTGTCTGGCTATCAGAGTTCCTCTGCCGAGCACAGAAGAGGTAAGAAGGAAAGAAATCTACTTAGTAATCATCTGAAAGTAGCACATTAGAACACCAGAAAATCAAATCTGGAAAATCAAACAACATTTTCACGTGTTTTTTATGTTTGCCAGGTCTGTAGTGTTCTGACATCAATCTGTAAAAAGGAGGGTCTGCTCCTCCCACCTGAGCTGGCGAAGCAAATCAGTGACAAGTCTGGTCGCAACCTCCGTAAAGCCCTTTTGATGTGTGAGGCCTGCAGAGTGCAGCAGTAAGTTGTCACAAAACTTACAATCATGGATTGACATGGAATATAAATGGAAAGGATCTGCTTATTTAGCGTGTGTAAATCTTTCCCAGGTATCCATTCTCTGCAGACCAAGACGTCCCGGAGACGGACTGGGAGGTCTACCTCAGAGAAACCGCTAATGCCATCGTCAGCCAGCAGAGCCCTCAGAGGTAGGAGAGGCAAAGAGTGAGAGAAGAGCTTTAGTTGGTTCTGTCAGGGACCAAATAAAGTTGTCCAGACTTGAGGGGATATTCTAACGCTGAATCCCTGTCTGTGTCTGTTCCAGGTTGTTGGAGGTTCGAGCCAGGCTGTACGAGCTGCTGACTCACTGCATCCCTGCTGATATCATCATGAAGGTACCGCTCACTACACCTCATCTCCCATATAGTGGTGAAACAGTTTGCAGTGATGTTTAAGGTCATGAGAATTTACCTTGTCCAATCCTCCAACAGGGTCTGGTAACAGAGTTGTTAAGTAACTGCGATGGTCAGCTGAAGACGGAGGTGGCTCACATGGCAGCCTACTACGAACACAGACTGCAGCTCGGCAACAAAGCTATCTACCACCTCGAGGCCTTCACTGCAAAGTTCATGGCCATTTACAAGAAGTTCATGGAGGACGGTCTGGATGCCATGATGTTTTGACTCTGAATGGACTAAAATAGTTACTTTTCTCGACAGGGGGTCAACAGGCATCGTTGATTTCCTGTTATCTTGCTCTTTTGCCCCAACAAGACTTTCACTGGACTTGATGCAGATTTACGTTTGTATTCTGTAAAGCATGGAGGTGACACTGACATAACTCACCCCAGGATGAATCTTGATAGTCCTAAAGTTTGTGGCTTTATGCCATGAATTGTTACCCAAAACCTCAGCAGCATTCACAGTTTGTACACCTCGAGCTGTTGCTGTAGTGGTGTAAAATAATCCTAACAGTAGAGGCGGGAAAAGGCAGTGACTTGTATTAAAATGTACTGCAAGGACATGAGGTTTTTCTAGAGATCTGCATCAGTGTGCTACAATAAAATGCTTTGTTTAAATCATGTTAACAGTCTTGTGTTGCTCTGTGGATATGATCAAATGTGGATGTTATTACCATGAACAGACACAATGCAGAATCCTTATTCATATTATTGCCGTGTATTATATAACATGACACTGCCTACAACACTGTCTGATGTTGCATAAAGGTTCCCAGTGTTTTAGACAGACTGGAAATATGGAGAGAGAAAGTTTCAAGCCTGAATCAAACCAGAGGTGTTAAAGTGTCTTCATAAATTTGAGATCTAACACGTTAAACAATTTTTTAGCAATTTATTGTCTAGTTGAGCATTAACAACAGATAAATACTCATTTCAGTCAAACTGCAAATGTATGAACAACATTATTGAACATAAAAACCCTCAAAACAGTCTTTTGAGATGTTCAGTCAACCTTTAAATGCAGGTACAAACATGGGTAAGTTATCTGATGGAGTGTAAGCAGTCTCAAAAAATGGAAACCCCTAATAGATGACCCTTGACATTTCTAACGGTGTAAAGGCTTAAAAAGGCAATTCCATGATTATAGCTGCTGCGCAGGGTGTAAAGGCTTAAAAAGGCAATTCCATGATTATAGCTGCTGCGCAGCGATGGGTCGGGTCCGGGCATTTTTAGGCAATTCTGAGCAACAAGCAGAAGAATTGGAAGACATTTAGGAATTTAGCAACACAATCTGCCTTTGGCATC